>NC_080542.1:11036574-11336574 GCF_028640845.1 Ahaetulla prasina | reverse complement strand
GGGTCTCCAACCTTGGCAACTTTAAGACTTGTGGACTTCAACTCCCAGAATTCTGGGAGTTGGAAGTCCACAAGTCTTAAAAGTTGCCAAGGTTGGAGACCCCTGATTTAGGGTACAGGTAAGTGTGCGACTTACAACCATTCATTTAGTGACCGTTTGACATTAACAACAGCACCGTACCTATGATCCTTTTTCATGCTTTCTTGCTTGTCGCTGAGATGTTTGTGTAAAATAGTGTTTTTTCAAACTTGGCAACTTTTAAGATAGCTGGATTTGAACTTTCAGAATTTCCTAACCAGCAGGGAATTTCTTCTACAGTACAGATAGTCTTGGACTTACAACAGTTCATTTAGTGACCCGTTCAAAGTTACATCGGCACTGAACAAAGTGACTTGGGACCGTTTGTCACACCTACGACCCCGGCAGCATCTTTACGGTCACGTTACCAAAGTTCAGATGCTTGGCAACCGACTCATATTTTTGGTGGTTGCAGCGTCCCGAATCACGTGATCGCCTTTCGCGGCCTTTTAACAAAACAAAGGGGAAGCCAGATTCACCTAACAGTGTTACTAACGTAATGGCTGCAGTGATTCGCTGAACAATTGTAGCAAGAAAGGTCGTAAAATGGAGCAAAAGTCATTTTACAACTCTCTTCGCAACAGAAATTTGGGGCTCATTTGTGGTCATAAGTCGAAGACTACCTGTAATGTGCAGGCCCAGTGATTTTGGTCCACCCTATAAACCGCGGCTGACCACACAGCCTTAGGTCAGGGTGGTGGAGAGACAGGAATTCCCTCCGGGATGTGGGGAGAGTGACCAGAGATGGTGTCTGCATATCTGAGGGCAACGGCAATCTACTTTTTTGGATTTTGCACAAGATCAAAGCTCCAAGCAGAAGGATCCCAAACTCCATATAGTAAGGACAAGTTGAAACCAACACGTATACAAATCACACACCCAACTTCACACAAAGGACCAGTCCCCCTTATAAAACCAAGTCCCTGCAGCCCATTTTCTCCATAGCCTACTCTCCAGAGCAGAGCTTTCGTTCTTGAGAATGAAATCTCCTTTTTTACATACGTTTCGGTTTCATTTTTTTTTGGGGGGGGTCTTTTGATTTGTTGTTCCTTCGCCCCGACTCATGAAAATCACAAATTATCATGCTTCTAACAAAAGCTAGCTGTTGAAGGTCACAAATAATGAGCGTGTGATTGTAGGATGCGGTGACCCCTGTAAATGCATGCCGGTCGCCAAATGCCCAAGCCACAACCATGTGACCACGGGAGACGCTGTGTTAGCTGCAACGACCAGTTGTATGTCTCCCTTTTTCAGCATTGCTGTAACTTCAAAGGATTAGCAATAGCACTTAAGAACATATACACTGCTTCACAGTGCTTTTTCAGCCCCCTCATTGAGGACCTGTATACTGCACGAATCAAAAAGAGGGCCGTGAAAATATTTACAGATCCCTCACACCCAGGACATAAACTGTTTCAACTCCTACCCTCAAAACGACGTTATAGAGCACTGCACACCAGAACAACTAGACACAAGAACAGTTTTTTCCCGAAGGCCATCACTCTGCTAAACAAATAATTCCATCAACACTGTCAAACTATTTACTGAATCTGCACTACTATTAATCTTCTCATCGCTCCCATCACCAATCTCTTTCCACTTATGACTGTTATGACTGTAACTTTGTTGCTGGCAATCCTTATGATTTATATTGATATATTGACCATCGATTGTGTTGTAAATGTTGTACCTTGATGAAGGTATCTTTTCTTTTATGTACTCTGAGAGCAGATGCATCAAGACAAATTCCTTGTGTGTCGAATCACACTTGGCCAATAAAAAATTCTATTCTATTCTATTCTATTCTAAACGGTTTACAAAGTTGGCATCTTGCCCCCAACAATCTGGCACCTCGTTTTACTGACCTCGGAAGGACAGAAGGCTGAGTCAACCTTGAGCCTGGTGAGATCTGAACTGCCAAACTGCAGGCAGCCGGCAGTCAGCAGAAGTAGCCTGCAGTACTGCAACTCTACCCACTGCACCACCACGGCTCATATTGCTGAGCGGTTGGTAAGTGAGGACTACCTGTTCATTTGATTCTGCTGAAAAGTTACACCAGTATTCAGTTTATGACCAATTAATAAAATGAGAAAAAACAGGGGGGGTGGAAAATGTTTTCCCAGCTAACTACAATCCCAAGGGACAACATTGTACCAATAAATGGAGAAAGGAGAAAATTGTATTTGCTAGGAATTGAAGTCACAACTTAAAATTGCCTGTAAAATTCATACGATTGGAAGGGATATTGGAGGTCTTTTATAGTCCACCACCACTCCTTTCCATTGGTTTTGTGGAAATGGCCAATGGTTTTACAAAAGCTTTCCAATTTCAGGGTGGAGATGCGTTTAAAAAAACTCCACCAAAAAAAAACCCAAAAACAAACCTTCAAAGTCTCTTGTGAGTAGCCAATCACAACTTTTGAAAGCCAGAATAGTTTCGGTGGTTGTCCGAAATTTTGCAGTCTAAACGGAGCCTGGGGTGATTGTATGAATACCGATGTTGACAAGCCAATTATATTAACACAGAAACAAGCTAGTGTTGGAATACATCTTGTGCTTATTTCCTTATTTCCTGCTAGAAATACTTCTACCAGGTTCTGTAACAGCTTTGTTCCCTGTGCCATCCGTCTAGTAAACTTCCAAGATTTGTTTTTCTTGCCATGTACATTTATACATCCGAACCAGACTGTGTTGTTTCTCTGTCGTATATGTGGGTATGTGCATAATTTTGTATGCATGTATTTATTTTGTCATGTTTATGTAGTGTATATTGGAAGTGACCCTTTGAGTGTATGCAAAGAAATTTCATTTTAATATATGCTGATTATTGTACATTGAAAGTGAAAATAAAGCTATTCTATTCTTTTCTATTCTATTCTATTCTGTTCTATTCTATTCTATTCCATTCTCTTCCATATTCCTATTCCTAGTCTTCCTATTCAATTCCATTGTATTCTCGTAAATCATACTAAAGGCAGCAGATTTTGCTCCCAGGTTCAGAGGACTGTGGTTTAAATCAGGGGTCTCCAACCTTACAACTTTAAGACTTGTGGACTTCAGCTCCCAGAGTTCCTCAGCCAGCAAAGTTTTGCTGGCTGAGGAATTCTGGGAGCTGAAGTCCACAAGTCTTAAAGTTGCCAAGGTTGGAGACCCCTGGTTTAAATGAAGGCAATAGGTCATTTCCAAATGAGAGTACAGCTTCAAATTGATTGCCAATTGATTTTTGGAGCACCGAAGCAGCTTTTCCATGAAACTAAACATCTACTCCAAACCCAAGCTTCCCTGAGGAGGCCCCCGCCAGAGCTGCTGGATTTCAAATGCCATGCAACCTGTAATTAAAGATGGGAGTTCGACATTTCCAGAAGGTACCACAGTGAGAAATAAATGTTTCTATACACTTCACTCACTATTCATCAAATTTCTAAGGCTGCTTAACAAAGTTAACCCTGTAACGATCCTGAGAAGGGCATTATGTTAAGAAAGGGGATTCGAAAACCAACCTTTTCTGATGGCAAACGCTCATTGTCGTGTCTCATCAGACTTATAATAGCCAAAGTCTCTCAAGAGAGAGGAAGGCAGGAAAGGAGAACTCCTGGGGGAAAAAAGAGGCTTGCTATGTAATTATCAATCTAAGATCAGATCCTCTGGACATCAGTCAGATTTAAAGAGGGTTAGGGTTGACTGAAGACAGGGGTGAAATGCTACCAGTTCGGACGAACTGGTAGTGATAAAAAAAAAATACCGGTTCGGGCAAACCGGTAGTAAAAAAATGTTTTAAAAAGTAAAAAAAAAGAAAAAAAGGTTCCGACAATCATAGCTGTGCCATGCAATCGTCGAAATCATTTTAATAACCTTTTTAAAGCATTTTTTTTACTATCGGTTCTGGCTAGTAAAAAAATGCTTTATAAAAGTAAAAAAAAAAAAGGTTCCGATGATCACACAGCACAGCTGATGGACAATCATCCGAACCTTTTTAAAATTTTTAGAGCATTTTTTTTTTACTACCGGTTCCGGTGAATAGTAGTAAAAAGTGCTTTAAAAAGTTTTTTTTTTAAAAAGCTGGCCATGCCCCCCTCCCCGGTCACATGACCCCCACACCAAGCCATGCCCACAGAATCGGTAGTAAAAAATTCTGCATTTCACCTCTGACTGAAGGTCTATGATGTATTCTCCTCCCCTCATTGCCACTCTGAAATATCTGGAGCAGGGGTGTCAAACTCAATTTCATTGACGGCCACATCAGGGTTGTGTTTGAACTCGGGGGTGGAGGGGCAGTAGCCGGGGCAGACGTGGCCAGCTTGATGTTCCTCACGTTGGGGCACCTGTGGTGGCCAAGTGCTAAGGCAGGACTTCCCTCAGACCCTCTTTCCCTCTCATTATAATCTTCCTTCCTTCCTTTCCTTACTTTTTCCTTCCCCTCTTTCCTGATTTTTCCTTCCTTACTCTCTTCCCATCTTTCCTTCTTTTTCTTTTTCTTTCCCTTTCGCCTTTCCTGTCCCTTCTTGGATGCTCAAATGGAAAAGGGGAAACATTTCTCCTTTTGTTTTTAGTTTGCTTTGCTAGCTCCTCTGCCAGCGAAAATGGAGGCGGGTGTGGGTGTGTCGCACATGGTCCCCTGGGCCCCATTTTCGGCCGTGACAGCCTCTTACAACCCTCTGCCAGTTAAAACTGAGCCTGGGGAGGGGGCGTGGCATTGACAGCTCCCCCGAGCTCTGTTTTTGTTGGCAGAGGGCCATCGTGGTCGAAAACAGAGCCCAGGAGGGCAGTGTGCGCTGCCCCGAGCTCCATTTTCACTGGCGGAGGCACCACGGACTGGTCCTTCGCTGTTTCCAGGGTGACCCCGCAAGCCAGATCTAAGCACCCCACGGGCTGGGGCTGGCCCGTGGGCCTTGAGTGACACCCCTAATCTAGAGGGGAAAAAAACGCAAACAAGAGACACAAGTCCCCAGTTCTCAAGATTATTTATGTTCGATGAACGCAACTCGTGTAACAGTGCCGCGAAAGAACAGGATGGGCGAGGGAGGGCTGTGGTTTTGTGCATTTTGTTCCTTTTATTAAAAAAAAACAAAAAACAAAAGAGAGAAAAAAAAGGAGAATCCAGCTACAGAAAGCTCTCTATCTTCTCTTTCTCCCCCTCGGCCCCCTGCCACCCGAAAATCCCCGCCCTCGCTGACGTTTTAAACTCCCTCGCAATTCATTCTTTCCCCCGCCCCCCCACAGCCTCGGCCATTATTACACAAGACATATTACATATTTATAAATATAACCCCCCCCCAACCCCACACGGAGACAGGGGGTATGGAGGGAAAGGAAAAGGCATCCTCCCCCCACCCTCCCTTTTGCACTTATATTACAGCACGTGAACCGGGGCGATGGCGGCGGCGAACGGAGCCGGCTGTGGGGGAGACCCAAAGGAAAGGAAAGGAGCTGCTACCTAGACCCAAGGTCGTCTTAGCTTAATGGGGAGGGGGGGGGGAGAGGTGGGGAGGAGGAAGAGGAGGGCCGGGTGGTTTTTTTCCCCGCTGCCTCGAGATGGCAGCCACGGAGACACGTTCTCGGGTGACAGTTCCAAGTGCTGCGGGAAGAGGGGCGGATCTGCTCACCTGGCCGACAGCCACCTTTTAATTTTTTTGTTTTTGTTTTGTTTTCCTGTTTTTTCCCCTCAAAAATAAGAAGCCCTTGGAGGCAAGTCACTTTTTCACCCACCCCCATTTCCAACCCTTGCTGGGGGTTTGAGGACCCTGCTTTGTCCTCCCAGCAACCAACGTGGGGACGAAAGGGAACCTGTCTGCCTGCCGCGGGTCCCCCCCCCCTCCGACGGGACTCCCGAGTCTCTGGCCTTTCAAATTCAATGTCATGAGGACGGCTAGCCCCCGGGAAGGAGTTGGCCCTGTTGGAATCTGTCCGTCTGTCCTCTGGACTTAAGTTCAGTCTTCTCCTTCTTCCTCCCCTTCGTCGCTGGAGTCGGAGTTGGCCGGCATCATGGGGTCGTCGTCCAGCAAGGAAAAGTCCCGTTCCGAACTGGCGTAGCCCTGAGACAAGTCGTCCATTTCGTCTTCCTCCTCGTCTTCGTCCACGCGCTGAGGGTGGCCCAGGTGCAAGGGGGCGGCGGCGTAGCCGGCATGGCCCAGTCCCGGATGGAGAAGGGTACCAGAGGTGGTGGCGGCAGTGGCCGCAGCGGCAGCAGCGGCAGCGGCGGGGAACGGCATGTATTGCAAGGTGGAGCCATGGGCTGGGGTGGTTTGGAAGTGGGCATGGTGGTGCAGAGAGAGGGGTCCCGTGGCTCCTAGTTGGACCCGGCCGGCTCCCATCAGAGCCATCATGTTGGAAAACTCCATCGGGGTCTGGCGACCACGTTTCTGTGTGTTGTCAGAGCCCACGGCTCCTGGAAGGAGGCGATTCATCGTCGGATCCGGAAGAAAACCCTGAAGGGAAGCAGAGGCTAAATTAGGCCACGTTTATACTCCGTTGGCTGAACTGGTTAGTGGCGCCTTCAATTAACGGGCTCACTCCAAGCACTGGCGGCAATCGATTTTTAGTGACCTGCTCAAGTGGGAGGATCCAGTCTCTGGTTTTTGGTTGTTGTTTTTTTTGGGGGGGGGAGAGAGAAGGGAAAATAAATTCAGGTAGCTCTCGACATACGACAACTCATTGAACCACCATTCAAACACTAAAAAAAAAAGACTGGTCCTACGCTTAACAGGAGTTGCAGCATTCTCGGGGTCACACAATCAAAATTCAAGTGCTTGGTAACCCACATGACGTTATGGCATCCTACGGTCACGCGATCGCCATTTGAGACCTTTCCAGGAAGGTTGTGACCAGCCAAGCCAGTGGGGGAAGCTGGATTCCTTTTAACGACTGGGGCAAAAAGAGTTGTGAGATCAGGTGCGACTCATTTAACAACTGCAACGCTTAGCAATGGAATGTCCAGTCTAAATTGTGGTCATAAATCAAGAACTACCTCCCTCTCTCATTCAACTAATTTAAAAACCGGTTCTCTGCCCTCCTGGGTAGATGTGGCCATGGTGGGCATGGTGAGGGGGTGTGACAGGCAGCACTTGGCCTCCTGCACGTCCCTGGGAGCAAAAATGAGCTGCGAGGGTGGAGCTTCCTGGGAGCCAGAATGGGGTGCATGGGGACTCCTGGAAGGAGTGAGGCAGAGCAGAGCCAGGCAGCAACTTAACTACTGATTCGCGCGAACCAGCTGAATCCCACCACTCCATCCATCCATCTTCTTAACTGCCCATAATCCTCACAGAGTGTCTCTGGGCGGTGTAGAATTTAATCAATATAGTACAACCAAACTGAATAATTTTAAGTTTAAACCTTTTAAAAATGTAAAACAACATTATAACTTTGCAGAAGACGGAGCGTTCCAAGATGGGCAGACTGGAAGTATGGATAGATCTGTGTTGGTGCCGCCATTGACGGAGGAGAGAATGGGGATTTATCCACTGCTATTTCCTGGCACCCTCTTCCCTTTCATTATGCCCTCTGGTTGTGAGCATCAAACCTCAAACAACGTTGAGAGGGAGTTCTTAAAAGCATTTTTAAAATAAATCATTGAAAAACTTGAAAAGCATCAGCCATCTTCTATACCAAAACATTAGGACGGTTGTAGGATCTCAGTTTTAATCACCTTTTTACCGTTGGCAGAAATGCCAGCTACCTGCATCCTCTCCAGCCCTACCAGACAGCTTGGCTCTATCGGAACAGGTTTTGGAAACCGGGGCCATCTGTGCTTCCGGCGTTCTTCCATGTACTGGAGAGAAGGGGAGGGAAAATAGGTTGAGTTAGATGCTGCTCAGTGAGTACAACTCCTGATTACATACATGTTATGAAGCAGGGGTGTCAAAGACAAGGCCTGCGGTTGGATCAGGCCTGCGGGGCCATCGTGGAAAATGTAAGAGGCTAGCACGCGTTGCTTCGGCCCAGTCTACCCAGTGGGAAGAGGAAACGTGCCAGCAGTTTGGGGAGTGGCATCAAGCTAGCCACGCCCACCCAGTCAGCCACATCCACCCAGTCAACCACCCCCACCCTGAGGTCAACCACAGCCCTGATGCGGCCCTCAATCAAATTGAGTTTGACACCCATTATAAAAGCTGCCAATGTGGGTTTGGTTTTTTTGGTCAATTCTAGCAAAAGGAAAAAAAATGCATTTCCCAGAAGTCCAAAACTATAAATCAGGTAAAATCTAAGAATTACCGAGGCTGCAATTTCATAACTCACACTACCTCTGTGTTCTTAGATATTACCTCTTTATTGCTGCTTTTCCTTCCATTTCTCCTTTAGCTACCCTACATCCCTTTCTCCCTGAAGTGAACCCCAAATTAACTGCATCAGGCACTGTTTGCTTCTTCTCAGCTATATCAGACAGAAGGAGGGAAAGGATTACATTGCTCCTAGTTTTGATCTTGAGATCTCTGTAGACATGTTCATCTAGAACTGTTTTGGAAATGAGGGTTTTTAGCGGGGTGCTGTGAATGTAGGGTGAGAGAGAGCCCAGCACCTCCACGCAGGAGAAAATAAGGGGAGAAGAAGGCAAAGAAGGATGTGAATTCTTTATATGGGATGCATACAGGTAGTTCTCAACTTACAACCATTTGTCTTGTGATTGTCCGAAGTTACAACAGTGCTAATGCTCCAAGTAATTGAAAAATAGAACTCCAAGGAAGGTAGATTCCTCAAAGAACAATTTATTGGATATATCGTATTGACACAAACTGGTAAAAACCAATTCTGAAAATTCCTGCAGTTTTCATCATATTGGCACAACTGGCGAAAACCGACTCTGAAAGTTCCCCACAATTTTCATCTGATTAAAAAGTGAAAATTTCTCCCTATCTAACAAGCCATCAGTGATATTGTCCTGTTGCTAAACCAATCCTGAAGCAGACCTGGCTGAGGCCATCTTTGTGGCTTTGGGGCTGCCAAACAGGACTGGGGAAAAAAAAGAGAATTACAACCGTTCTCACACTTACGACTGTTGCAGCATCCCCACAGTCAGGTGATTGAAACTCAGGTGCCTGGCACCTGACTCATATTTACGACTGTTGTAATGTTCATGCAATCCCCTTTTTTTGTGATCTTCCGACAAGCCACAATTTCTGGGAAGCCAGATTCACTTAGTGAATCGTGCTACTAACCTAATGATTGCAGTGATTCACTTAACAAATGCGGCAAGAAAGGTTGTAAAATGGGGCAAAACTACCTTGCTTAATAATGGAAAGCCCAGGCTCAGTTGTGGTAATAAGTTGAGGAGGGCTGCCTGTACTCTCCACTCTCTCTATTCAAAAAGGCTTTAATCCTTCTTGGAGATTTTTTGGGATTATATTCTCAGCCACAATGTTGATTTCTTGAGACTTAAAGACCAGCCGTTGCAATTAGAAGCAAGCATTTAAAGTCTCGTTCGGAGTGGTGTGGTGGCCGAGAGGTGGAGCTCTCGCCTCACAATCAGGAGGCTGTGAGTTCGATCCTAGGTAGAGGCAGATATTCCTTTCTCTGTGCACGATGAGAATATATCTGCTGAACAAAACTCTGCATTACGACAGGAAGGGCATCCGGGCATTAAACCCTATGCTAGCTCCAATCAGTTGCACAGACTCCACCCTGCAAGGGATTAAATGATGATGATTTAAAGTCTCATTCAGAAGAGGCAAATTGTGGTCCTTTGCAATGTTTGGCTAAGGTAAATTCATTGTGCTGGATTTGAAGATTCTTAGTCTGCTTTCAATTCAATTTCAGCCCCGGCCCCCCGAAGAGTTACTGAGCCAGACATTTTCTTAAGACAAAAGGTAGGATGACATCTGAGCAGGTTAGAGCAGGAGGGAAGGGAAGATTACTCCATCTGCAAATGGGGAGCAAAGACATGTTAGCTGAAGAAATACTTACAGCCAAGAAGCGAGGATCTACCGCATACTCGGGGTGGGCTTGCAGCCACACCTCGAGATCAGCCCGGCGGGGAGCCGCATCGCCCACCAGCAGCGTCCCGTCTGTCTTGTTCACCACTGGGATATGAGCCTCCAGGTCGATATCTGGGCCTCTCAGAGCTTCCAGACACTGCAGTTCCAGCTGAGATGAAAGAAAGAGAGAGAGAGAGAGAGGGAAGAAAAGGAGGGAAGGAGGGAGGGAGAAAAAGAAAAAAAGGAGGGAAGGAAAAGACAGAGGGGAGGAAGGAGGGAGTGAGGAAGAAAGAAAAAAGGAAGGAAGGAAGAAAAGAGGGTGGGAGGGAGGAGGAAGGGGAGGAAGGAAGGAAGGAAACCAAAAATGAGAGGGATGGGAAAGGAGGAAGGAGGGCGGGAGAGATAGAAGGAAGGAAGGGGGAGACAGAAAGAAAAAGGAAGGAAGGGTGGAGAGAGAAAAGAAAGGAAGGAAGGAAGAAAAAGGAAGAAAAAGGAAGGAATGAAGGAAGAAAGAAAGGAAAGAAAGAAAAGAGGAAGGAAGGATGAGAGAGAGAAAAAGAAAGAAAGAGAAAAAGAAGGAAAGAAAAGAAAGAGGAAGGAAGAGAAAAAAAAAGGAAGGAAGGAAGGGTAAGAGAACGAAAGAAAGAAAAGGAAGGAAGGGTGGAGAAAGAAAAAGAAAGGAAGAGAAAAAGAAAGAAAGAAAGAAAGGAAGGAAGAAAGAAAGGAAGGGGAGTGAAGGGGAGCGGAGGGAAGAAAGAAAGAAGCAAGATGGAGAGAGAGGACAGAAAGAAAGAAAAAATAAGAAAGAAAAGAAAGGGAGAGAGAGAGAAAGAAAGGGAGGGAAGGAAGGGAGAGAGAGAGAGAGAGAGAGAGAGAGAGAGAGAGAGAGAGAGAGAGAAAGAAAGAAAGAAAGAAAGAAAGAAAGAAAGAAAGAAAGAAAGCAGCCGAAAAGTTAGGTTCTCTAACCCGGCTCTCCCTCCTTCCTCCCTTTGCATCCCAGGTTCACCAACACGCTCCACACCCCTGGCCGCCACTCCTGAGCACCCACTCGGCAAGCCAGCCATCGCTCACCTCCACCATTTTCTTGCTACTTTTCTTCTGGGTGAGAGCAGGCCGATCCCGAACGGTGCCATTAGGGATCAGCTTGTGCTTTTGGAAAGTCAGTTTGATTCCTTCTTCCTAGAAAAATGCACGGAGAGTTAGGGGCAAGGGTGGAGAATTCGGGGAGCCCGCTCCGCCCTCCGCTGCCCGCACACCTTCCCAATTAGCCTTAAAAGCTGCAAACGATGGGGTGGTGAGAACTGAAGGGGGAAAAATAATAATAATATAAAATCAGTGGCATAAAAATCTGTTGATTATCCACAGGATAATCTAAGTTTCTAGACAGGCTTGGGAGGAGGGGGGGCATGTTAGGATCCTTAAAAGAGTCTACTTCAGTCTTTAGCAACCGATGGTACCCGTTGCTAAAGGAGAGAAGCAACCTAGAACTAAGGAGACACAGGGGTGTCAAACTCAATGTCATTGAGGGCCACACCAGGGTTGTGTTTGACTTCGGGGGGAGGGGGTTGTGGGTGTGGTTATGATGGGCGTTTCCATAAAAGCAGAGAGGCGTACATTTTTGCGATTTTGTTTTTTGTTAATACGTACTTGATCTACTTGATCACCCTATGAGCAAGGGAGAGCAGATCAAGAAACTGACTCCATAGGACAGGCTAACCTTTTTGTAGTCGTGTGCCGAAAGTGTGCGCGCAACAAAACGTATCTATGCCTGGACCCAAAATGCAATGCACATGTGACTCCCCCCCACACTCCCCCGTGCATGCACGAGTGACACCCCCCCCCGCTTCCCCGCACATGCACACGTGACCTTCTGCCCCGTTTTGGGCATAGCAGGCCTCCCTGCCGCCTCCTGGGACCAAAAATGGGCCGTGGGGGATGTCACCCCTCCCCCCAAATGCTCCCCCCCACGTATGCACGGCAGCAACCCAAAAATCAGCTGGCCGGCAGGAGGTGCGTGCACATGCGGGGTGGATCTGAGCTGGGTGATGGCTTGTGCGCCTGCAAAGGGCTCCGCCTGCCAACTGTGGCATGTGTGCCATAGGTTCGCCATCACGCCATCACAACTGTAAATTATTGACGTAGCCTATAGTAGCAGAATCCTGCAAGCCTGAAAGGTAAAATATTTTCTACCTTTTATAACCTTTCGAGAGTCAAGGACGGCCTCCTCCTGCAGCACTCTGGCAGCCCAAACGCCCCATTTTTGGTCACAGAGGCACCACGGGCCAGTCCTTAAGTTATTTCCATGTCGACCCCGCAAGCCAGATCTTAAGCACCCTCTGAGCCGGAGCCGGCCTGTGGGCCTTGAATTTGACACCCCTGTCCTAACAGAATAACCGACCGGTGGAACGCCCTGCATCCAGAAGTTGTGGGTGTTCAAACACGAGGTTTTTCAGAAGAGATTGGACAACCATTTGTCTGAAATAATACAGGGTTTCCTGCCTAAGCAGACGGTTGGACTACAAGACCTTCAATGTCCCTTCCGTCTCTGCTATTCTGTTATTCTCACCAGACGAGCTGAAACTAGCCTAGGATGCCCACAGGCCATGAGGAACTGGGAAAGAGTGGGAACGGGCACAAGGAGCTGCTCTTCAAAATAGTCTAACTGTTGTGACTTGTCCTCCCTCCTCTCCTCAGCCGGCCCCTCCCTTCACCAACTGGATTTGTTATCAGACTCGGAGTCTGATAATGAAGATGAATGACCTGTCATGCCTCCAGCCCCATGCCCGGAAAGGATGTCAGGAATGAACAGATAAGCCCAAGACAGCTTACTCATAGAGTGTGTGTTCCTTCGATGCAGCCGTCAGAGCAGGAAGTCAGCCAAGTGGTGCAATTACCCGGACCTACTCCCTCTGACCACTCCCTTTCTCAGATGCCGACAGTAGAGACAGCTGAAGAGAATTTAAAGTGGGAGGATCCTCGCTTCCGGAGATCTGAGAGGCGACGCCAGCAGAAGGGAGGGAGGGGCAGGCCTGGATAAATGCTGAGTCATGGAGCCACAGCCAACAGCCTATATAAAGGACCTGCTTTTGGCATTCCTTGAGTCAAGCAAAGTCTCATCTAGTGTGCTGAAGTCACAACTTGGATTCCTGCCTGCCCTGAGAAATCTGAAAGGAATTTGGCAAAGATGCAGAGGCTTCGTGGCCACGCTTGATACGGACTTCCTAGACCCGGTCGTTGGAGGGGGAGGGGGACACGACACTAATGTTGGAAACTTTGGTGATTTTGCTGCTTTGTATAGCAGCTAAATCTCCATTTTCATCCCGTTTTTCAAACTCCCTAATGAGACAGCCATTTGGTTTTGCGTGGGGACTCGGTCCTGGCATGCACGGGGGCTGGGTGGATGGATGCGGGTGGGACGGATACTGTTCTTCCAGACCTATCTTGAACTCACATCTTTGATCTGCACGGTAAACTCCTTCTCTTGGCCACCGTGTCGGAGGCGGGTGAAGGAAACTGTGCCTTCCTCTTGGGATGCCAGAGGGCAGATGTGAGGGATGGGGGAGGTGGTGTACTCTCCGTGCAAGTGGGGCAGGCCTTCTCCCTGGCCAACGCAGGACACTACCTGGCCCTGTTGTGGAGAGGGCCACTTTCCGGACAGCACAGCCTGGCACACCAAGTCGATACGGGTGATGAGGACACGGTCCTGCGGAAGCAAAAGGAAGAGATACTAATCCGGGCAAAAGACGCCATCATCTGTAAGATGCCTTCAAACGCAATCCGCAATTTTCCCACTTGGGAACTGGGTATCTCTTAAGACATCTCTGATGTTCTCGCCAACACTTAATGCTTTGATGACCTTCAACTCTAGTCAACGGAGCTCAGGGAGCACCAAGGGCTCCATACTTAATAGCTATAGCACCTATATCAGTGATGGGTAACCTTTTTGCCATCGCGTGCCAGGAGGGGTGGGGTGGGGTCACACGTGCGCATGCCCACACCCATAATTCTATGTGCCCCGCCCCCACACATGCGCGCACGATCCCCCCTGCTCCTGGCATGCGATGGCCCAGTAGGCTCATTTTTCTCTCTCACCTGGCTCTAGAGCCTCTCTCAGAGTCTGTGGAGGGGGAAAAAGGCATCCCTCACCCCCCCAAAGGGCCTCCGGAGGCCCGAAATGGCCCGTTTTCCAACTTCCGGTTAGACAGGAAGTGACTTTTTTGCTCTCCCCAGTCGCCAGAGATTCCTAGAGAAGCCGTTTTTGCCCTCCCCAGACTCATAGAGAGGTTCTGGAGCCAGGTGAGAGAGAAAAACGGGCCTTCCCCACCACCACCCTAGGCCCTCCGGAGGCAGGAAGTAGGTTTCCCTACTTCTAGTGGGCCCAGAAGGCCCGAAAATCAGCTGGCCAGCACATGCATGCGCCGGAGCTGAGCTCGCGTGCCCACTGATATGGCTATGCATGCTACCTGTGGCATACGTGCCATAGTTTCACCATCACAGACCTATATACTGCTTCATAGTGCTTTACAGTCCTCTCGAAGCACTTTTCAGAGTCAGCCTATTGCCCCCAACAATCTGGTTTTACCACCTCGGATACCTCGAAGGCTGAGTCAACCTTGAGCTGGTCAAAGAATTGAACTGCTGGCATTCGGCAGAATTAGCCTGCAATATTGCGTTCTAACCACTGTGCCAGCACAGTTCTTAATGCTTTATTCTGCCACAAAGACGATGTTTTGTGAGTAGTGCGGTGGCCTATAGGTGGAGCTTTCTCCTCACAATCGATCCTAAGTAGAGACAAATATTTCTCTCTCTGGGCACACTGAGAATATATCTGCTGAAAAACACTCCGCATTGGCAACAGGGAGGGCATCCAGCCAGTAAACACTCAGCTCCATTTAGTTGCCCAGATTCCATTCCACAAGGGATTATGGGGTCGTTAAAAGAGGATGATAAAAGGCTAAGTTTTGTATATCATAGACTGAGAACACTACCCTCTAAGTGCTCCTGTTGGGCAAGATTTTCCCCCTTTCGCCCCTAATTAAAAATTACCACGGGCTCGTGAAATTGGCAGTATCTGACGAAATCTCAGTGGAACCTCCAGAGATATTTTTTTTTTGCATTTGAAAGACCTTGCAAAATATTTGTCAAAATTATTTTCAAAGGCAATCGCTTTATAAGGTACCACCTTTCAAATATGAAATATCTCCAAGGCAGTTGACAATAAAGTGAATGTGTCCACCAGTTTCATCGATTAACTCAGGGGTCTGCAACCTTAAATACTCAAAGAGCCATTTCGACCCGTTTCCCACAGAAAAGAAAACACTGGGAGCCACAAAATCTGGGTGGGTGTGGCCAATTCAATGTCACTCACTTCCATCAGTCACATGACCCCTTAGCCACGCCTACTAGGGCAGAGAACCAGTTGTTAAAAAACACCAGAAACCACAAAATCTTTTTGACATCTCTCCCCCCTCCCCCCCTCTCTCCCCCTTTCTCTCTGTATCTATCTATGTCTCTCTCTCCCCCCCTCTCTCGCTCTGTCTCTGCGCTGGCTGCTTCTCCATCCCCCAAAATTGCCCTTATCAGGCCAGGCAAGGAGTGACTGGGAGGGGAGGGGCAAGGGGCGGGGCCAGCCAGTGGTGGGATCACCTGACGGAGCCACAGCAGAGGGCCCAAAGAGCCGCATGCAGCTCCGGAGCCGCAGGTTGCTGACCCCTGGGTTAACTTATAAAAACGTGAAGAATTAACAATTGCTCGTTCTTGAAAAATTACTTGGAAGTGCTTCAAAACCTGGAACGCAGCACGCAGTTCCTCCTCTGACATTCACTATGTCTTTTCTTCAGGCTTCTGCTTGAGTCCGTAAAGAGATGCTACTGCTTTCCATAAAGGAATCTATTTGCTCAGGTTAAAATGTCTCTTAAAGTAACCGCAAAAAAAAAAAATTTTTAAGACTCATACAGACATCTGAAGAAGAGGGAAGCTGCTTTAAATAGGAGGTTTGAAGCACTTCTGTATCATTTCCAAATACAGTAGTGGCCAGAATTGTGGAAACCTTTTGGAAAAAGTGTATTTTTGAGGTTTGATGGCTAATAACACCTTTTTTTTTTTTTTGAGTTTCAAGATAATCATATTCCATTGCTGGAATGGCCTGGGAATAGCCCAAACCTTCACCCAATTGAAAATTGATGGAGCCGATTAAAGAAATGTGTTAGTCAGAAGAGACCCAGCAATAAAACCCAGTTAATAGAAGCAATCATTCAATCTTGGTTTTACATTGTAACAGCTGCAGAGCTAAAAGACTTGGTTCACTCCATGGGAAGACGTTGTAAGGCCGTAATTCATGCTAAAGGTTACCCAACAAAGTATTAACTGACATGGGGATCATTTTTGTATATCTTGTTTTTTCTATGGTGATCATTTTTGTATATCTCATTTTTTCTACGTGTTTCACTTTTCTTCTTTATATTGTAACTGCTATTCTAACAGCAGATCCTTCATAAAAGTTCTTGCATGACATTCTTGATTAAATTATCTTTCCATTGATAGATAATTTGATGGTACTACGCCCCCCAAAAGTGCTTTTTATTAGCTAGTTTTTGAAAATACACTTTTCCCAAAAGGTTTCCATAATTTTGGCCACTACCTTTTTTTTTTAATTTGAATTTATATCCCGCCCTTCTCCAAAGACTCAGGGCGGCTTACAATGTGTTAAGCAATAGTCTTCATCCATTTGTATATTATATACAAAGTCAACTTTTATTGCCCCCAACAATCTGGGTCCTCATTTTACCTACCTTATAAAGGATGGAAGGCTGAGTCAACCTTGGGCCTGGTGGGACTTGAACTTGTAGTAATTGCAAGCAGCTGTGTTAATAACAGACAGACTTAGTCTGCTGAGCCACCAGAGGCCCTACTCTGTATGCAGAGACCTAATAAATTGGGTTAATCCTGTCTAAATGGTAGGAGGAAGCTTCACGGACCTAAAGAGACCACAATATGGGCATATCATGTATTCTATTGTGGAGGTGTACTATTTAAAAAAAAAAAAATGAGAGCGGTCTGTAGAGATTAGTCATGGCTGTCCCAAAGGTGCTTTTTCAGGAGGCAACTGGACTTTCTTCTTTTTCTTTGAAGACGTTTCGCTTCTCATCCAAGAAGCTTCTTCAGCTCTGACTGGATGCTTGCTTTCGTTACGCAATTTGGGATGAACACCTTTCAAACGATTTAGTATGAACAGATTTCCAGAAAAACTGGAGACTACAAGAACCATTTGTACTACTCAGGTGACCCTGAGGACACAGTTAAACCTCCAAGTGGCCTCAACGACTCTCTAAAAAGGATGGAAATGACCAGCTGTCTGCAAGGAATATAAATCCTTCCATCCCCCACTATCCTGTCGGAACTGAAGAAGCTTTTTGGGTGAGAAGCGAAACGTTTTCAAAAGAAAAAAACAAGAAAGTCCAGTTGCCTCCTGAAAAAGCACCTTTGGGACATAAATGGGACATATTTGTCCCTGCTCAGAAGCAGAGCAGGGACAAATAAAGGAATAATTGCCCAAGGTAAAACATCTGTATTAAATTACTTCTGAATCCTAGGAGATGGACAAAAGTAAGTCCTACTCAGGTGGAACGGAACAACTTGCCGCTGCCAACTCGCCATGGCCATATCCCCATGGCCAACTCAAAAATTCAATTTAAGTATTTATAATAATTTTAAAACAATTTTTTTGTAAAAAAAAATATGTCATTCGCCTTTCATTTCGCCTCTCTTTGTGCGGGCTGCCTTTAACAATTCTATTGCACCATTTCTTCAATATTACGTAACTCTTCTCCCCGTGCCAAGTTGCCCTGAGGCGAGTTGACCATTGGGGAAAAACTGGCAGAGGCGAGTTGGCCGCAGTTGGCGGTAGATGTCCCCTGGCTCAGGGTCTCAAACGGAAGAATATGCTCTTGGTGCACCACGCAACTTCAGGAGTATCCCTGCCTTCTCCGGCTCGCCCATTACCTTTGGCCACTCGTGGGCCCTTTGGCGCTCCTGGAGCAGCAGATCCGAGGCACTAGGCTGCGGGGAGTTTCCCTCGTGGGAAGTGGGCAGGGAGAGCAGCGAGGATTCCTCCTCCTCAAACAGCTTCCCACCACAAGAAGCCTCTTCACCTGGGACAGAAAACAACGACGAGAAGGTAGGGAGGGATGGAAAGAGAACACGGGTCTGTGCTCCAGAACAGGACCCTGTCGAGAAGGATGTGGCTGGGTGGATTGCATCACACCATCCCAGCAGTAGTCCTCGAGTTACAACAGTTGGCTTAGTGACAGTTCAAAATTACAATGGTGCTTACCGTATTTTTCAGACTGTAGGGCACACTTTTTTGTCTCCCAAAAGGGGGTAAAAATGTCTGTGCATCTTATAAACCGAATATTGCCGAAGCCCCGCCCACCCACTGGCTGTTTTTTGGCCTCTGCACACCATGTTTTTGGGGCCAATTTTTTGGCCCATCTTCAGCCCGTTTTTCCCCCAAAAAATGGGCCGAAAATAACCTCGAAAACGGGCTGAAAAAAGCCTCAAGAACGGACCAAAAAAGCTTCAAGAATGGGCCAAAAAAACCCTCGAAAATGGGCCCTAAAAAGCACCCAAAACAGGCTGAAAAATGCCCTGAAAACAGACTGCAAAAAGGCCGAAAAAAGGGAAGCCAAAAACTTTTTTGTCGTTGTTTTCCTCTTCTAAATTTAGGTGCATCTTAAAGTCAGGTGCGTCTTAATAGTCCGAAAAATACGGTAGTTACATAAATTACACCCACATCATTACAACAACATTGTACATAATACAATCATCTTTCAACTTCTAATCCTTTCCTCTACATACTGATTTTGAAATTTACATAAGAATATACAGAATAATATTTTCCCTCTTTCTAATTCCTACCTTTATTCCAAATCTCGATAGCACAAATCTTATATTAGTAAGATTACCAAAATATTATCACTATTATTTGGTATCAAAATTAACGACACTTAGATGCCACACTGTTCATGTATTCAATACTTATATATATTTAAATTTTAAAAATTATAAAAAATAAAAATGGTACTGAAAAAAGGCACTTAAGACCGTTTTTTCCCTCTGCGTCATGTAATATATGTGAGTATATACATAATTGTGTATGCATTTATTTATTTTATCACATTTATGTAGTGTAAAATTGGAGGTGGTGACCCTTTGCGTGCTGCCTGCAACAAAATTTCATGTTTAACGTATGCCAATTAGTGTACATTCAAAGTGACAATAAAGTTTATTCTATTCTATTTTCACACTTATGACCTTTGTAGCATCTCCAGGAACGTGTGATCAGAATTCGGACGCTTGGCAAACTGATTCGTATTTATGACCGTTGCCATGTCCTTGCGAACTTCGGACAAGCGAAGTCCATGGGGGAGACAGATTCACTTAACAAACGTGGCAAGAAATGTTGTAAAATGGACAGAAAACTCACTTAACAAATGTCTCACTTAGCAATGTAAATTTGGGGTGTGTGTGTTGTGACTCGTCCTCCCTCCTCTCCTCAGCCGGGCCCCTCCCGTCTCCAACCGGGTCTTTTATCAGACTCCGAGTCTGATAATGAAGATGAACGGCCTGTCATGCCTCCAGCCCCCGGCCCTGGCCCCATGCCCGGAGAGGATGCCAGGAGTGAATGAATAAGCCCGATAAACCTCACTCATACGGCGTGTGTTCCTTTGGCTCAGCTGTCAGAGGAAGCCAGCCAGGTGCTGGAATTACTGACAGCAGATCCAGCTGAAGACAGTTCAAAGTGGGAGGACCCTCGCTTCCGGAACTCTGAGAGGCGACGCCAGCAGAAGGAGGGGAGGGGCAGGCCTGGATAAATGCTGAGTCATGGAGCCACACCCCACAGCCTATATAAAGGATCTGCTTTTGGCATTCCAATCTTGAGTCAAGCAAAGTCTTAGCTAGTTTGCTGATCTCGGACTCTATCGCTGAAGTCACAACTTGGACTCCTGCCTGCCCCGATAAACCTCGAAGGAGCTTGGCAAGCTGCAGAGGCTTCGTTGCCAAGTTTGTTACGGACTTCCTTGACTCGTGCGTCAGAGTGGGAGTGAGACACGACAGGGGGGCTCAATCGTGGTTGGAACTTGAGAACTACCTCTACTATGGTGCCAATAGGATTTTTTGGGGTGAGGCATGGCTTTCAAGCAACCTCATGTTGTTTTGCTAAAAGTCAATCCAGGCTGGCATTGATTCAATGCTTGGCAGGATAACCAGCTGAACATCTAGTGTGCTGTTTTACAAGTTCCATAACAAAGCAAAATTTAGAATATTTCAGACATGTGATGCGACACCCGGAAAAATACGGTATACCTCACTTAATCCTCCAGGGAAAGATTGAAGGCAAATGAGGTCCAGGCAGAAGAAGAACATCATGGCTTCCAAATCTAAGGGACTGGTTTGGACAAAACTCAACAGCAATTTTTCGTGTGGCTGTTGATAAAAATAGGATTGCCAACATCCAATGACGGATATCGCATAACAAGAAGTTGTTAGTGGACGAACATCGGAAACAAGTGTCCAATCCACCACAGCTATTTTGCACAACAAATGTGGCAAAAACTTTTGCACTGCTTATTCCTTTCCCTTTTAGTATTAAACTGACCATGGACCTCACTGTTTATGAATTGTAATTTTAGTATAGTTAGACCATATGTAATTGACCGACTGGATTTTATCTTAGATTTTATCTGTTGTTTATCATTCTATTCTAGGATTTTTAAATTGGATATTCACTGAGTGTTTTTATTTGTTCTGGTCTCTGACTGTAATAAATTATCCTGACTCCTGAATTTAAAGGCTAAAGTTCCTTTAGTGGAGAAATAAGGGGCAGAAAAGGCTTTTAATAAACTTGAGTGGTAAAAAAAATTGAATAGGGAGTGCTGTATTTCGTAAAAGACTGCGTTAGAGAAAACCAGGTACAATCATAAATAAAAATGCTTGGTTTTTAGAGATAATAATTGCAGATTGGTCCAGAAATCATAGATTTACGACTAATTAAATGAGGCAGGCTACAGATTCATTCAGCCCAGGGGTCGGCAACCTTAAACCCTCAAAGAGCCACAATTTTCTAACTGGAAGCCCCCCCGTTCAAGTCTGAAGTCCAGTTCCCCCACCATAGAGTCTCCTCCTAGTGCGATGTCCTTTTTCCTCTACCTTTCCTTTCAAAAGCCCTACTGATTGTGGAGACGACCGGAAAACCTGCCCCTTGTCACAGAGTCTCCTCCTGGCACGCCATGCTCCCCCACCCCCCCAGGAAGTTCCTCTCAAAATTGTGGCACTAACCAGTGACAGGGAGCTGCAGCAGAGGGATGAAAGAGCCACATGCGGCTCCAGAGCTGCAGGTTGCTGACTCCTGATTCAGCGACTAACACATCCCACACAACAAAATAAACCGGTATGTATTAGCGACAAATAAACTGGGGTTGGTTTCCGTAATATGCATCAGTCCGGACAATCTATGTTTGGGCTGTTGGTCTATGTTGGTCTATATTGCTCCTCTATATTATAATAATAATAATAATAATAATAATAATAATAATAATAATAATAATAATAATAATAATAATAATAATAATAATAATAAAAAAAATAATAATAAAAAAAAAAGGCAAGTGAAATACCCTTTCCATCAACAGGTGTTTCTCAGTTTTAACAGAATGGTTGTCTTCTATGGCCAATCCTTCTGGTTTTTTTATGCAAGGAAGGCTATTTTCTCCTCAGGAGATGATAGGGAAAGAAGAAGGGGTATCTTTTAAAAACAAAAACAAAAAACAGCTCACCCTCACTGTCGTCGGAGCAGCCTGAGGAGGACGAACACGACGATGAAGCAGAAATCTTGCTGAGGTCAAGTTCGGAGTCGGAGTCCTCGGCCGATTCGGGTTTGGGGGGCAAGGCGAGCGGCTGCGGTGGAGCAGGTGGCTCATTCAAAGGTGGAGCGAGGAGCAGGGGGGACGGAGTAGCCGCCGTGCTGACCCCCGGAAGGGGTAGCCCTGTAGGCTGGGCTGGCCCCGGGGGCGGAAGAGGGGGTGTCCCTGTGCCCCCTGCCCGACTGTGCATGTGGCTGAGCCGAGCCGCCAGGAAAGAAAAGTCTGGGTCCTGCATGATGGTGGTGTCGGTTTGGCTCAGACCGTGGCGGGCCACTCCCCGCAGCAGTTCTCCGTCATGGCGCCCGCATTGCCACCACGGTGGCATCTCGAGCCCAGGAGGCTGGCACAGGGCAAGGCGCTCCTCCAAGAGGGGATGGCACAGCACTTGCTCCCGCAGACGGCGCAGGAGATCAATGCGGTACAGGGTGCGGGAGGCCCGCTCTTCCGTGATGGGTTCGATGAACAGGGTGGGGTCTGGAGACTCTGGAGAGGGAAGGGAAAACCGGGTGAATCTGGAATGGTTCTACTTCTCACTCTTTTCCTCAGTTTTCTCTTCTATTCCAACCCATCCCTCCTGGCCCACTGCCTGAAGTCCTTATAGCAGGGGTCCATGAACCAGCACCAGCCCATGGCACACCAGCAACCGGTCCATGCAAACAAGCGAAGCCCTATCCATGGGAAGCAGGCAGCACGCCAAACCACGCCTCCTCCGGTCCGGTGAAAAACCTCTCTCCACGGAACCGGTCCTTGGTGCACAAAAGATTGGGGCGCGCTGCCTTGTAGCACCAGTTCTCAATTTTAGCAACTTTTAAAAAGTGCATAATTTAATTCCGGTAAATGTCTGGAATTCCAGGAGCTGAAATCCACCCATATTGAAGCTGCTGAGGTTGAGAAACACTGCTTTATGGCTGGGGTCCCAATGGGCTGGCGTGCCGAGCTGCAACCCATTCCAGGGACCAGTTGTTTGGAGAAAAGTTTTTCTGTGGACCTGAGCGGGTGCGGTTTCATGTGCTGCCTGCATCCCATGGATAGGGCTGGTCGCTCTTCCTTCCTTCCTTTTTCTTTCTTTCCTTTCTTTCCCTTCCTTTCTTTTTCTCTCTCCCCCCTTCCTTTCTCTTTTTTTTTCTTTCCTGTCTTTCTTTCTTTCTCTTTGTCCTTCTTTCTTTCTTTCCCTTCCTTCCTCTCTCTTTCTCTTTCCTTCCTTCTTTTTCTTTCCGGTCTTTGTCTGTCTGTCTTTCTTTCTTCCTTTCTGTTTCTTTCTTTCTCTCTTTTTCTTTTCCTTCTTTCCTTCCTTCTCTCCCTCCCTCCCTCCTTCCTCGCCATTCCCCCCGCTGCCCCCTTTGCCAGTCTGCCCAGCCAGAAAGGTTGGAGACCACTTTCACAGCAACAGAGAACCATTTCGTTCTCGGCAGGAAGTGGGAACTGCCAGTTTGGTCGAACCGGTCGAATCCCACCACTGTGTCTGTCCCATTCATAATTCTTGTTGGATCCTAGGTCTAAATTCTGAGCAATTAAACCGGGAAGAGGACTCAAGGAATTCAGTTCAGACATTGCTAATCCTAACCCAGTGCTCAGGCTACTCCTGAAGATTTCCTACCCCTTCCAAACTCCGCTACTAACCATCACTTGCAGCAGGAGGAAGGCGGCACACCTGTCGACACATGGCCACGAAACCGTGAAAATATTTGGCTAGGCTTTCATCGGTCTTCTTGTCTAAGCGGGCGAGGGTCCGAAACCGACTCCAATGGAACCGCATCGTGTCTGGATCATATTCCACTCCAAACGTGGAAACCACACGATAGAAGTCCGATTGCTCACGACGTGTCCACCTTTGGATACAAAAGACCGTTGGAATGCCTTTCATGGCACAGTGAACCAATTGGCAACGTGGTCTTGCTTGCTGCTGATCGACTGAATGAATCATCTGACTTTTCTCTAGAATGCCCCAGTAAACAATTTTTTTTTAGCTTTTCTCTCTACAGCAAGGGTGTTAAACTCAAGGCCTGCGAGCCGGATCCCATCTGTGGTGTGCTTAGATCTGGCCCGCTGAACTGACCTGGAAACAGCAAAGGACCGGCCCATGGGGCCTCTGCCAGCAAAAACGGAACTCCCTTTTCGCTGGCAGAGGGTTGAAGGAGGCTGTCACAGCCACAAATGGAGTTTGGGAGCCCATTTTCACTGGCAGAGCGCTTAGGCCCCTGACACAAGTGACATTTAGCTGGCCACACCCACCGTGGCCACTCCCACCCCAGCCCCCCGGGGTCAAACACAACCATGATGCAGCCCTCAATAAAATTGTATTTGACACCCCTGCTCTACAGTGATGCAGCTAGTTGGACTAAGGCAAGGCAACTGACTCAGAAGTGGCTCAATAACTCTGTGACTGATAATGTAGAAGAGCGGGTAGAGCTGGAGGGTGGCGTTAAGCAAATCATCTGCCTAGAATCATTACATTCCCACAAATGGTCCCAAGTCTAACCCTTCTTGAATCTCGTTACCCTTATCAGGCTCCAATTCAGTACAGGTAATCTTTGACGTACAACAATTCACTTAGTGACTGTTGTAAGCTACCACTGCACTGAAAAAAGTGGCTTGTGACCATTTCTCCCAGTTATGACCTTTGTAGCATACCCACGATCGTGTGAACCAAATGTGAAAATCATCGTGTGAAATTCAAGATGCTTGGATGTTGGTTCATACTTAGGACCGTCGCTGTGTCCCAAGGTCACCGGATCCCCTTTTGCGAGCTTCTGACAAGCCAAGTCAATGGGGAAGCAAGATTTCACTTAACAACCGGGTTCCTAACTTATCAACTTCAGTGATTCACTGAACAACTATGGCAACGAAGGTCATAAAATGGGGCAAAACTCAACTTTGTCTCACTGAACAACATACAACTTGGGCTTAATTGCTGTTGTAATTAGCTCACCGGATTCTTTTGCAAAGGCTTGAGCAATAAATCTTAACTGCAACTTAACGTACGGTCCTGATTCCTTGCGAGGAATTCTGTCGCAGGTTCAAGTACCGAATTTTTACGTCTATAAGAGGCCCCCATGTATAGGACGCCCCCATGTTTCATGTAGAGCAGGGGTCTCCAATCTTGGCAACTTTAAAGACTTGTGGACTTCAACTCCCAGAATACCTCAGCCAACAAAGCTTGCTTGCTTGCTTACAGACCCCTGTAAGCAAGCAAGCAAGCACACTACAAGCCATCCCTGTGCAGAAGTCATCTTATTAGAGAGTGAGTCATACAAGAACAGGAGATGCCTCACAGGAGCAATAGAGATGAAACCTAGAGTGGCAATGTGATCCAAGAAACAACTACAAGAGAGAGGAATGATAGAGCTGGAGGACAGGGATGGCCCACGCCTTCTCTTCTCGGCATCCGGTGTATAAGATGCCTCCTTCATTGTCAAGTAAATATTTTAATGAAAAAGTAGCGTCTTATACACAGAAGAACACAGTATCTCTCCTTACCCAGCTTCTCCCATAGAAAGGGGGAAGAGACAACCATACAAAGCAGCCACAAAGATTACCTCTGCTGCTTCTCTCGCCGCACCATTTCCTTCAGCTTGAAGGCAGCCTCGCAACGCCGCCGACGCCGATCCCCCCGCTCTGCGGCCTCCATCTTCAGTTGCTCGCGCTTGTAGCTCCGCTGGAAGGCCGTGATTAGTCGCCGCAAACGGGCGGTGAGCGCAGAGGCTGGAGGCCAGAAAAGATTCCCTGGCTGACCTAGAGAATGACGACAGGGATGGGCGGGTGACTCTTGCGTCCTCCAGGCCTCCACTTGACCCTCTTTCTCAAGGTAGAGATACAGATTACAGATGAGCAGAGTTGGAAGGGACCTTGTAGGTCATCTAGTCCAACCCTCCCCACCCCCCGCCCAAGCAGGAGACCCTTCACCATTTCTAACAGAGGGCAGTCCAGTCTCTTCTTGAAAGCCTCCAGTGATGGAAGCTCCAACAATTTCTGAAGGCAACTTCTGGTCCATTGGCTGATTATTCTCACTGTCAGAAAATTTCTCCTTATTTCCAGGTTGAATCTCTCCTTGATCAGTTCCCATCCATTATTCTTTGTCTGGCCTTCGGGTGTTTTGGAAAATAGCTTGACCCCCCTCCTCTCTCTCTGGCAACCCCTCAAATATTTGAAGACTGCTATCATGTCTCCCCTGGTCCTTCTCTTCACTAGACCAGCCATGCCCAGTTCTTATAACCGTTCATCGTATGTTTTAGCCTCCAGTCCCTTCATCATCCTGGTTGCTCTTCTCTGCACTTTTTCTAGAGTCTCAACATCTTTTTTATAGTGTATTGACCAAAACTGGATGCAGTATTCTAGGTGTGGTCTTACTAAGGCTTTATTTTTTTTTATTTTTTAGTCTTTTAATGACCCCCATAATTCCTTACATTGGGGTGGAGTTGGGGCAACTGAATGGAGCTCAGGGTTTACTGGCCAGATCCCCTTCCTGTCGCCAATGCGGAATTCGCAGAAGATAATTACTCATTGTGCCCAGAGAGAGAAATATCTGCCGCTACCTAGGATCGAACTCGCAGCTTCCTGATCGTGAGGGGAGAGCTCCACCTCTGCACCACTCTTATTACTCTTATTAAGGCTTTGTATAATTACCTTCCTCCCCGTCCACCACCGATATGTCTTCATCCATCATCATTAGTGCTTCACCCTGGAATGGAGAACGTAGTGTTATTAAGATGAATTGCCAAGTTCCCTTATAGTCGGGGATGATGGTTTTGTTGGCCTAAGAGTCACAAGTTTGCATTATTTGTGGAAACAGGATCTAGCTGGTGAAAACATGGAAGCAGATGGAAATTTTTGAACGTTTCCCCCCATGTTTCTCCATAACTCAAATTTCCCAAAGGGAAAAAAAAAAATCATTCCCATTAGTTTGCTTTGCGAGAGGTGAAACAGCCTTTTTAGCCCTTAAAACTTCCCTCAGGGACCCCAAAAAGTATGGGTAAGGTGGGGGTGAGGAAGCAGCTACAAGCTACTTTCCCCTTCTTTGGTACATCTGCATATACCTTCGGGTCTGGATGGGGACGAACAGACTTCGACTCAACCCATCCAAGACGGAGTGGCTGTGGATGCCGGCGTCCCGGTACAGTCAGCTAGTTCCGTTGCTGACTGTGGGGGGCGAGTCACTGGCCCCCAGGAAGTTGGTTCGCAGCTTAGGCGTTCTCCTGGATGCACAGCTGTCGTTGGAAGAACACTTGACGGCCGTTGCCAGGGGAGCTTTTTATCAGGTTCGCCTGATCTGCCAACTGCGTCCCTTCCTGGACCGGGATTCGTTATGCACGGTCACTCATGCCCTCGTTACCTCCCGCCTGGATTACTGCAATGCTCTCTACATGGGGCTCCCCTTGAAGAGCACCGGGAGACTTCAACTGGTACAGAATGCAGCTGCGCGGGGGATAGCGGGAGCGTCTCGGAGCTTCCATATAACATCTCTTCTACGCAAGCTGCACTGGTTGCTGGTGGTCTTCCGCGTGCAATTCAAGGTGTTGGTGATCACCTTTAAAGCGCTCCATGGCATAGGACCAGGTTACTTACGGGACCGCCTACTGCCGTCAATAGCCTCCCATCGACCTGTGCGCTCCCACAGGAAGGGTCTCCGCGGGGTGCCGTCAGGTAAACAATGTCGGCTGGTGGCCCCCAGGGGAAGAGCCTCCTCTGTTGGGGCACCTACCCTATGGAACGAACTGCCTCTGGGGCTACGCCTTCTTCCCGACCTCCGGGCCTTTAAGCGCGAGCTCAAGACTTTTTTGTTTCAACGAGCAGGGTTGGCCTAAGAGTAATTTTTAATTGAGTGGTTTTATTTCTTGTTATTTTAATATTCGGCCTTATGGTTTCAGATTTTTAAATTTCAAATATTGTGTTTTAATTTTTGTATATGTCTTTTTAACTTGGCTGTAAACCGCCATGAGTCTTCGGAGAAGGGCGGTATAGAAATGTAAATAATAAATAAATAAATAAATAAATAAATATGCTGTAATTTTTGGACTATAAGACGCGCCTAAATTTAGAAGAGGAAAACAAATAAAAAAGTTTTTGGCCTCCGTGTGCCCCATTATTGGCCATTTTGTGGCCCTTTTCAAGCCCGAAAAAAGCCTCAAAAACGGGCCAAAAAAGCCTCAAAAACAGGCGGGAAAAAAACCTCGAAAACAGGCGGAAAAAAGCCTCAAACATGGGCCAGAAAAACCCTCAAAAACAGGTGGGAAAAACCCTCAAAAACAGGTGGGAAAAACCCTCAAAAAACAGGAGGAAAAAAGCCTTGAAAAACAGGAGGAAAAAAGCCTCAAAAATGGGCCAAAAAAAGCCTCAAAGATGGGCCAAAAAAAGCCTCAAAGATGGGCTAAAAAAGCCTCGAAAATGGGTAGAAAAAAGCCTCAAAAACAGGTGGAAAAAAGCCTCGAAAATGGACGGAAAAAAGCCTCAAAAACAGGCGGAAAAAAGCCTCGAAAAACGGGAGGAAAAAAGCCTCAAAAAAACAGGCTGAAAAAACCCTCGAAAATGGGCCAAAAAAACCCCATAAAAATGGGCCAGAAAAGCCTCAAAGACGGGCTGAAAAAACCCTCAAAAATGGGCCAAAAAAACCCTCAAAGATGGGCTGAAAAAAGCCTCAAAAGGGCCAAAAAAAGAGCCTCAAAAACGGGCTGAAAAAAGCCTCAAAAATGGGCCAAAAAAGCCTCAAAAGCAGACTGAAAAAAGCCTCAAAAAAACAACACACGGTCAACGGGGGGGCGGGGCTTCGGCAGTATTCAGTCTATAAGACGCTCAGACATTTTCACCCCCTTTTGGGAGACAAAAAAGTGCATCTTATAGTCTGAAAAATACGGTAGTTTAATTCACCCCGAGGGATGTTTGTGGAGATTCTCAGTCATCCAGGTCATAATTTTTCAAAAGGCAACTGTATGGGGTTCCCTCGCCCTTCCTCTCAGAGGAAGAAGAAGAAAAACATTTTTTTTTGCTTTTCATCCAAGAAGCTTCATCGGTTCTGGCAGGAAGCTGGGGACAATGAAAGGATTACTTCTGATAGGATTTTTTTGGGGGTGGGTGGGTGTTGGAAGCATTGACCAGAGGACCGCAAAGAAATACGATCCTTCCAACCTCCACACATAACCCCCCCAAAATCCTTTCAGAACTGTAATTTTTTTCATCTGTCCGCCTGCCAGAAGCAATGAAGCTTTTCTTGGATGAGAAGCGAAACTTTTTTTTTTTTTTTTTTGCAAAACAAGGGCTTTGTGAACAGCGTATTGTCTGGATTAGGGGTCTCCAACCTTGGCAACTTTAAGACTTGTGGACTTCAACTCCCAGAGTTCCTCAGCCAGCAAAGCGTGTGCGCAACCCTCGCGTATATGTTCGCAACTCTCGCGTATATGTGTATCTCCCGCATGCGCCCCTCCCCAACGCCCGAGACCTGAAAATCAGCTGGCTGACGAGATGCGCCCGTGCATGTGCAGTGGAGCTGAGCTGGGCGACGGCTCGCGTGAGAGGGCTCGCAGAGAGGACTCCGCGTGCCACCTGTGGCACACATACCGTAGGTTCAGCATCACAGGGCTATATTAACAGTGCAATTGGATTTAGGACCCCACCTCTTCGTCGTGTTCCTTGGCAGGGGCTCCGACGGGTTTGTATTCCGGATCCTCGCAGTCCTTGTCAAAATCCACCCTGCCAATGACACAAGAGGTGGTCAGTTATTGCTGGGGAAATCCCCTCATCCTTTCCGCCGCTTTCTAGACACACCTCAGGACTTCCTTTGAGAAGCGATTTTAACTCACAGACACCCGAGTTCAGGGCCAGTGGTCCCCCCTCGGTGCCTCGGTATTAGCATGGCGAGTCATCATGGGTGTGCGACCCACCTACCGCCTCCATCTTCCCCCGTCCCCCTAGCCTTGGGAATGGCTCAACTCGATCCCAAGCGGCCTCTCACCCCTCGCCCACATCCGGTCGATGCTCAGCGGCGATGGCCTTGTCATCTGGGCGGCCGGCTTTCTCCAGAAAACAGAGCGCAGGGTCGGCTCGCATGGTGTTGTACTTCTCGTAGCCTGGAAGGAAGAGCCAAACATCAGTGACTCAAGTGTTTATGTCCCCATGTAAGCTCAGGCAGAGGTTAGAATTATTATTATTTATCATTTATTAGATTTCTATACCGCCCTTCTCCCGAAGGACTCAGGGCGGTGTACAGCCAAAATAAAACAAACAATACAATATACAATTAAAACAAGAGTTAAAAAACTTATTAAACAATTGGCCTAAAACTTTAAAAACGTTTAAAATTCTAAAAACCCATTAAAATTCTTAATATAAATTTAAAAACCAACAAAATTTAAGCCAGCCCCGCGCGAATAAATGTGTTTTCAGTTCGCGGTGGAAGGTCCGAAGGTCAGATATTTGGCGCAAACCAGGGGGAAGTTCGTTCCAGAGGGTAGGAGCTCCCACAGAGAAAGATCTTCCCCTGGGGGCCGCCAGCCGACATTGTTTGGCGGACGGCACCCTGAGAAGTCCCTCTCTGTGTGAGTGTACGGGTCGGTGGGAGGCATGAGGTAACAGTAGGCGGTCCCGTAAGAACAGGGGTAGTCAACCTTTTTATACCTGCTGCCCACTTTTGTACCTCTGTTAGTAGTAAAATTTTCTAACCACTCACCGGTTCCACAGTAATACGCCGTGTATCGTCGTCTGCGCATGCCTCTCGCGCATCGTGGATTGGGTTTGGGGGGGGCGCCAGCTATCAGCTCTGCCTGTTTGTTACAGCTGGGTGGTGTGGGGGGAGATGCGCGAGCTATTCTGGGACGAGGCTCTTTAGTTTGCGGTCGCACTATAGCGCCATTTAGTTTAACTTAGGTAACGTGAACTAAACTTATGTACGGGCGATACAAATAGTATATTTTCAGAAATTTAAATTGTCATGGGAACTTTATGAAAACCTAATGAAAATGTTTTTAAATAATGCTATGAATTTTTTTTAAAAAGTCAATTAAATTAAAAAAAAGGAAAGTGCTTCACTATCGGACAAAACCCCTACCGCCCACCATGAAAGCTGGAACGCCCACTAGTGGGCGGTAGGGACCAGGTTGACTACCACTGGGTTAGAATATAAAGCCAGCTTCCCGGTTAAGCCTGGCGTTCCTTAGAGGTCTCCCATCCTAGAGTAACCCAGTCTGATTCAACTTCAATTACAGGTCTAAACTTGGCCAGACAGCAATAGCGCTTAGACCAAGGGTCAGCAACCTGCGGCTCTGGAGCCTTATGTGGCTCTTCCACCCCTCTGCTGCGGCTCTCTTCACTCAAAATATGTGGCATAGCCGCGAATGTGCGACACCCACCGGCACGTGATTTATTGAGCTTTTCAACCCCTGGTAGGCCAACCATGGATAAATCCAAGAAAAGAAAAGTTTCAGAAGAAAACAGAACATTTAATTCAAGTGCATATGCTAGTTTTGTGGCGGTCCAAGAAATAGTCAGGCACAGGAAGTGTTCTGTGGCTCCCGGTGTTTTCTTTTTTTTGTGGGAAACGGGTTCAAATGGCTCTTCAAGTGTTTAAGGTTGCAGATCCCTGGATGAGATCTATATACCACTTCATACTGCTTTGCAGCCCTCTCTAAGCAGTTTACAGAATCAGCAATATTGCCCCCAACAACAATCTGGCTTCTTATTTTACCGGCCTTGGAAGGATGGAAGGCCGAGTTCAGCCTTGAATCGAACTTCTGGCAGTCGGCAGAGTTAGCCTGCAATACTGCGTTCTAACCATACTGGCTCTTGTGCCTCTACTTGTTGACACGTTCAAAACATTTAGGCTTTTAGATTGTACAAATCCCTGCCCCAGAAACTACAGTTTATTCTTGGCCTATATTTTAGTAATATTCTCCTCAGATAACGTTTGGCTTGTGCAAAATTCTTCTTGCGTGTCTGATTATCTTCTAGCTTGATCAGCAAGTATGTGCTTGGGAGGTGCAAAAAATATGTTTATTGGCATGCTGTTTTGTTGTTTCTGGAGTCCTCTAAATTAAATCAATTTAGATTGAGTATACAGTAATTTAGATTTGGCGGCACTGCCCCACTGATCATTTATTTATTTATTTATTTATTTATTATTATTTAAATTTTTATACCGCCCTTCTCCCGAAGGACTCAGGGCGGTTCACAGCCAGATAAAATAAACAATAATATTACAATATAAATACTATTAAAATACAATTAAAAGACTTATTCAATTGGCCGAGATTAAAAATTTAGAATAAATGATAAAAACCCATTAAAAAACCCACAAATTTAAAAACTAATCCAGTCCTGCGCAGATGAATAAGTGTGTTTTAAGCTCGCGACGGAAGGTTCGGAGGTCCGGAAGTTGACGAAGTCCTGGGGGGAGTTCGTTCCAGAGGGCGGGAGCCCCCACAGAGAAGGCCCTTCCCCTGGGTGTCGCCAGACGACACTGTCTCGCTGACGGCACCCTGAGGAGTCCCTCTCTGTGAGAGCGCACGGGTCGGTGAGAGGTATTCGGTAGCAGTAGGCGGTCCCGTAAATAGCCCGGCCCTATGCCATGGAGCGCTTTGAAGACGTTCACCAAAACCTTGAAGCGCACCCGGAAGGCCACAGGTAGCCAGTATAGCCTGCACAGGATAGGTGTCACACGGGAGCCACGAGGGGCTCCCTCTATCACCCGCGCAGCCGCATTCTGGACTAACTGAAGCCTCCGGATGCCCCTCAAGGGGAGCCCCATGTAGAGAACATTGCAGTAATCCAGACGAGACGTCACGAGGGCATGAGTGACTGTGCACAAGGCATCCCAGTCTAGAAAGGGGCGCAACTGGCGCACCAGGCGAACCTGGTGGAAAGCTCTCCTGGAGACAGCCGTCAGGTGGTCTTCAAAAGACAGCCGTTCATCCAGGAGAACGCCCAAGTTGCGCACCCTCTCCATCGGGGCCAATGACTCGCTCCCAACAGTCAGCCGTGGACTCAGCTGACTGTACCGGGATGCCGGCATCCACAGCCACTCTGTCTTGGAGGGATTGAGCTTGAGCCTGTTTCTCCCAATCCAGACCCGTACGGCTTCTAAACACCGGGACAGCATTTATATGTAGTCCTTGACTTATGATCACCATAGGGACAGGAATTTCCACTGCTAAACAAGCCGGTTGCTAACTGAGTCACACCTGTTTTATGATCGTTGTAGTTGTTGAGGAAGCTGCCAATTAGGTGTAAGCAAATAAAGGACTGGTACTTGATTGGATCTCACTGTCTCATCTCTGGTTTTGGGGCATGGCATGGGGTGAAATCCAGCTGGTTCTGGAGAACCAGTAGCGGAAATTTTGAGAGATGGGAGAACCGGTAGTGGAAATGTTCAGTAGTTCAGAGAACCGGCAAATACCACCTCTGGCTAGCTCCAGAGTGGGGAGGGAATGGAGATTTTGCAATATCCTTCCCCCAGGAGTGGGGAGGGAATGGAGATTTTGCAGTATCCTTCCCCTAGAGAGGGGAGGGAATGAAGATTTTGCAATATCCTTCCCCCAGGAGTGGGGAGGGAATGGAGATTTTTGGAGAGCAAACAATAGATTTAAACTTAATGTTAACCGCTCCAATCTTGACTGTAGAAAATATGACTTCAGTAACGGAGTTGTTTATACTTGAAATACACTACCTGACTCTGTGGTCTCTTCTCAAAGTCCCCAAAGCTTTAACCAAAAACTGTCTACTATTGACTTCACCCCTTTCCTAAGAGGTCTGTAAGGGGCGTGCATAAGAGCACAAGCGTGCCTACCGTTCCTGTCCTACTGTTTCCTTTCATTATATCCAATTTATATAGTTATTACTATATAACAACTGGCAGCAAAATAGCAGCAAAATAGCGAGCGTCTGCCAAGTGTCTCTGTTATCTCCATCAACGCCGATGAGTCACCCAGGAACAAACAGTACTTCAGCTCTTAGTTAAGCAGTTAATTTGCCTGCTACAAAGAGGCACAGCAGCTCTTGCTGCCTTTATATCCTGTGGGGTGTGGCTCCATGACTCTTCCTAGGCCTGCCCCACCCCTGCTTCTGCTTCTGTTGTTCCCTCCTCTCCTCCCTTCGAAACCTAGGGTCCAGCCAGGCCTGATTCCCATCAGCTGGGTCTGGAGGCGTGGCCTGGGGGGAAAAAGAGTCAGGGGACAGAGGCCTCGTTATCTCTTCCACCTGGCCTGCCTCTGTCTCCTGGAGCTGAGCCAGGGAAGCCGGTGCTCCCGAGGTAAGTCCTGACGGCCCTTCCCCCTCACTTTCCAAGTCACTTTCTAGCAGGAGGCCCGGCTTGGGGGGCGCAGACACAACAGGCATACATTCCTGTCCAGAAGTCATTACTCACCATGTTTGAAGACCCCAAGAAGCAAAGATTTGTCTGCTTCGGTGTCCCACCAGGCTGTGGGGACTTCGGCCTGATCCACGAGTGGAAACCAGATGTCAGTTTCGCTGCAGGAATTGAGATGGGAAAGGGAAATGAAACAACACAAGAAAAAGGCGCTGTGAGACGTTCAAAAGGAACCAAGACAACTTTGCAAAATCCTAGCTCGGCTTTCACAGCCTTTACTCATAGCGCGGAGTGGCTTGCCCTTAGATCAGCGGTAGTCAGAACACAAGGCCTACTGTTGTGACCCAGACTCAAGTAGGTAGCAACAAACTTAGTCCGTAGAAAAATAAACTTTATTCGAACAGCTGGGAATTGCTTCATTCCCAGCGTCGTTCAACTCGAAGTAAAACAAATGCCTCCCAAACACAAATTCTTCAGTTATCTCACAATCCTTAGTCCAATTAGGCAAACTGCCAACGGCCCTTCCTGGTAAATGTCCAGAAGTCACAAAAACAAAGACGTACATGAAGCAGAGGACGTAGCTACAACGTTGTTTTCTGGCAAAGCTCAAATGCCGTTGCTAGTCTGTTTTGAGCCTTATGGGAGGGGCCAATCATCTCTTGGCCCTACTCCCAAGTTGTCCTGCTTGAGCTGCTCTTGTCTTCTGGCAGCTCTTCTCATGCGTGCATTAGGAACAGGCTCCTCCTGTTCCTCTGTCTCACTACTGTCAGTCTCTGGAGGCTCTGGAGTTCGCACCTCACTTCCCGATGGCCCTGGCCTCACTTCACCCTCATCGCTGTGCAACTCCATTGCCACCTCTATAGGCTGCTGGCGCACCACAACACCTACGGGCCACATCTGGACCGCAATGTGATCAGATCCGGCTCGTGGGGCTGTCCTGGAAAACGTAAGCCACGTGGCTTCGGCCCGGTCTACCTAATGCGAAGAGGAAACATCGGGCCAGTGTGGCTTCGGCCCGGTTTATACTCAGTGGGAAGAGGAAAAATGCCAGCAATTTGGGGAGGGGCGTCAAGCTGGCCACGCCCACTCAGTCTCCCCCCACCCTGAGGTCAACCACAGCCCGGATTTCGCCCTCAATGGAATTGAGTTCGACACCCCTGCCTTAGATGCACCGCAGCAATCCATTTACAGCAGGGGGAAAAAAAAATAAGAGCGGCTCTTTTGCCAGGACAAAAATTCTCTCTAACAGAATGACTGACTCGGGGACATCGATGTGTTTAATAAAGAAATAAACCAACTCAGAAGTTGCTAAGGAGATGCCAAAACGACTCATCGTTAAGAACATTTATCTGGCGGGTGGGCGTCTTTAAAAATCAGAATAACGAGAGTTGGAAGGGACCTTGGAAGTCTTCTAGTCCAACCCACTTCTCAAGCAGGAGGCCCTATGCACAAATGGTTGTCCAAGCCTCTTCTTAAACAAGGAATCAAAGAAACATACCCCTAAAGGAAAAGGTTTCTGTAATGAAATTTACAGAGACAATCAATGCCCGGTTCCCATCCCAACCAAACCAGGAGTGAAATGCTCCCGGTTCGGACTGGATCGCCCGATCCAATAGTGATGGCGGCAGATGGTTCGGAGAACCGATAGCAAAAATCCCTGCCCCATGCCCACCTGAGCCACGTGATCATCATTTTTTTTTTAACTTTTAAAAGTATTTTTTCTTCGGCCAAAAAAATGCTTTTAAAAGCAAAAATAAAAAAAGCCTCTGATGATCGCGCGGCTCAGCTGGGATCGTCAGAACCTTTTAAAAGCATTTTTTCCTACAATCGCTTCGGTTGTAGAAAAAATGCTTTTAAAAGTAAAAAAAAAAAGGTTGGCCATGCCCACCCAGTGACATTACCTGCCCCTCACCAAGCCACACCCACAGAATTGGTAGTAACTAATTTTACATTTCACCACTGAACCAAACCCCTCCATTTGTTATAACTGCAAAGTCGTCGTGCAAAAACAAAATGTGGCGTCTTGGTAATTGGGAGCAAAAAACCAAACAGAAATAACCCCCCACTCCAGGCAACCTTTGTAAAAGTGACAATTTTTTACCTGGAAACAGCACCTGCCAACACTTTCTCAGCCTGGTCCCCGATCACCTCCTGACGCAGGTAATAAAGCATTCGGACCCTGAGCAGCACCCTAGAGGGAAAATAAAGACCTTTCTGTTGGAAGGACCAAGCATCGTTTGATAAATTGCACCCACCTACGTGCCAAGACATTGGCCGAATCCATTGTTAAGTCAGTGACGAGGGCAAAAGTTTTATTTCACTCCCCCCCAACCAACAGAGGCACAGCCACCTGCAAGCAGCAAGAAGCTCTCAATTGCCTTAGCTTGCTATTCCATCCCCCCCCCCTTTTACAGACATATGAACTGAAAGGCCAGTTTGGTGTAGTAGTGAAGGTGGTGGGCCTAGAAACCAGGAGACGGGGAGTTCGAGTCCCATCTCAGGCACAAAAGCTGGCTTGGCAGCAGAAAAACCGGGAGTACAAGTTCCATTTTAGGCGTGAAAGCGGTCTAGGTGACTTTGGGCAACGACCAGGAGATGGCGAGTTCTAATGCCGCCTGAAGCATGGAAGCCAAACCGGCTGGGTGAATTTTGGCTAATCGCCAAGAGACGTGGGAATTCTAGTCCCGTCTTAGGCATGAAAGCCAGCTGGGTGACCTTGGGCCAGTCACTCTCTTTATCAGCCCAAAGTACGTCACAGTTGCTGTTGTGGAGGAGGGGGGGAAGGGAAGAAGGAATATTATGTACGGTTGTTGCCTTGAGTTATGTATAAAGGGATAAAAATCAGATGGACAGAGAAAAAAAGAAAGAAAGAAAGAAGGAAATAGATAGATACAGATAGATAGATAGACAGACAGACAGAATGCTTATATAGTAGAGAGAAAGAAAGAAAGAAAAAGAAAGAGATAGATATATAGATAGATGATAGATACTGACAGACAGACGACAGACAGATAGATAGACAGAATGCTTATATAGTAGACAGAGAAAGAAAGAGATAGATAGATAGATAGATAGATAGATAGATAGATAGAGATAGATACCGATAGATAGATAGACAGAATGCTTATATAGTAGACAAAGAAAGAAAGAAAAAGAAAGAAATAGATAGATAGATAGATAGATAGATAGATAGATAGACGGACATAGGTAGATGATAGAAATAGACAGATAATGATAGAGATAGATAGATGATAGATAATATGCTTATTTTTATTTTATTTTATTTATTTGTCAATCATATATAAGATATCAGGTAAAAGTATAAACATAATTTGGATACATGAAAAAAGTAAGTAAAAAAGGAATATTAGGACAGGAATGGTAGGCACGCAGGTGCACTTATATAGTAGACAGACAGACAGACAGACAGAAAGAAAGAAAGAAAGAAAAAGAAAGAAAGAAAGAAAGAAAGAAAGATGCAGACAGATAGATGGACATATGTAGATAGAAATAGACAAATAATGATAAAGATAGATAGATAGATAAATAGATAGATAGAAAGAAAGAATGCTTATATAGTAGACAGACAGGGATGGATGGATGAATAAATGAATGAATGAACAGCATTACCACCATGCAAATATTTTTCAGTGGACCACACACAGCCTCTTCAACAGCAAATTGAGTAAATGACAAAACCAGAATTTTTGAAGAATGAGGTTGGGATCTGTCACTATCTGTCTATCGTGTCTACCATACTGGACCTCCCATCTTTTCTGCATGGAAAAAGATGGGGATCCAGGGAGTTGGCTTGTACTGGCTTTATGGAAGCACCCCGAACTGGACCATCCCTTCCACCACCCTTCTTACTTGTTGCACTGATGCTTGAGATGTTTCTTGTAGCCTTCGTCTTGGAAGAGTGTGTCCGGGTTGTACTTGTGGATCCACTCTGCTTTCTGGAGATCGAACGTGGTCTGAGACTTGACTTTCTTCCCCTTGCGGCCCCGTGGAACCGGGATGGACAGGCCTGCCCGAGGAACAGGAAGGGAGCTCAGAGCAGGGGCTAGGTACAACATGGAACCAGTGCAATAGGCATTAGGTCACCCCAGCTTTTGCAGAGTAGCTCAACTCACACACAGACACACACAGAGACAACACACTTAAAAGACTCCGTAGAGGGCCCCACCAACAGCAAAGGGACATCCAACATTATTCCATTTCCCAAGGGTCCACCACCCTAAATTCTCTCCACCCCTGCGAGAGGATTAAGGCCGCCAAAATCTCAAGCTTGGATCAAAGTCTTCCTATCAACAGAATGGACGCATAGGTATGGGTAATATTCTCAAAAGGAGAGCAGTAGAGGGGATATGGGGCACATCTTTCTCCTTCTGTCCTTGCCACTTTTTACGAGAGACACAATTGAGTCTTAACAAACTGCGTCACCGTTTGGTTTGGTGGCCGCAGTGCCTCAGATAGAAAGTCCATACAGAAAGTGGTGGGGACAGCGGAGAAGATTACAGGAAGCTCACTTCCTCTCACTCAGGATGCTGCTTTTTAAATGCTATGTGCTTAGTGCTTGAAGCATTGTTAGAGACCCCACACACCCACTTTACAGGAGGTTTCGAAGTATTTCTAACAGGACAACCTGATTCTGGAACAGTTTTTTTCCCTGTGCGGTAAACTTGCAAGATTCATTTTTCTCGCCATGTACATGCATATTTCCGAACTAGACTGTGTGGTTTCTCTGTGTCATAGAATTTGACATGTTTATGTACAGCAGTGTTTATTGGAGGTGGTGACCCAACGGAATCTCATTTTAATGTATATACGATTAGTGTTCGTTCAAAGTGACAATAAATTTATTCTAAGTTCCAGAAAAGGAGCCCCTTCCCCTCTCGCTTACCCGAGTGGTTCTGAAGCTCTTTGGCTTTGCCGTTCTCAACCGGGCTGATGAGATCCCAGATGAATCCTTTGATGTTCTCGTCGCCCCGATAATGCATCAAGCAATAGACCAGGATGGCGCGGCAGATGGTCTCCACGTCACGCTCGGACATCCGCCGCTTGAAACGTCCATGCGACAGGATCTCCCTCCAGCGGCCCCAACTGCCAAGCAAAGCGACAGAGACATTGCTTAGGTGGCTAAGAAGGATGGGGAGGGGTCCTCGCTGCTTACTGAACTGGCTCGTCTTCTAGCAGATGTTTTACAACCCTAAATGGGTAACATAATCAGTGCTAGTGCCGTGGGGAGCCCTATCTACCGTAGAAAATCAAGGAGTTCTTGGTGGGCAGAGTATTTTACTCATTATTTTTTTTACTGATTTATTTGCAACCTGCCTTTTACTATTTTTTTACAAATAACTCCAGACGGCAAACGGTTCAGGTAGTCCTCGACGTACGACCACAACTGAGCCCAAAAATTGTTTGTTCCCGAGCGAACCATTTGTTAAGTGAGTTTTGTTCCATTTTGTGACTTTTCATGCCGAAACAGTTAAGGGAATCACTGGTAGCTGTTCATTTTAGCCACCCGGCTGTGAAGTGACTTCCCCACTGACTCTGTCCGAGGGTCGCAAAAGGGGATGACTCTTAATAACCTAGCAACCTAAAACTAAGGAGACATTTCCTGACAGTTAGAACAATTAATCAATGGAACAACATGCCTCCAGAAGTTGTGGTTGCTCCAACACTGGAAGTTTTTAAGAAGACCTTGGATAACCATTTGTCTGAAGTGGTGTAAGGGTTTCCTGCCTAAACAGGGGGTTGAGACTTGTCCAACATTTCTAATTCTAATTCTTCTAATTCTGATAATTTCTATTCTGTTCTGTTCTATTCGCTTTCTTATTCTATGCCAGTGATGGCTAACCTTTTCCGGACCGGGTGCCCAAAGAGCGCCCGAACCCCCAAAAATGCAATGCATGTGCAGGCCCTCGTGCATGCGCCCCGCCCCCCCCCCACGCATGCACGCATGGTCCCTGCCCCCCACATGCGCACCCCCCCAGCGCATACGTGACAGAGACCCAAAGACCAGCTGACTGGCGGAAGGCACGCGCACATGCGCAGCAGGACTGAACTGGGGCGACGGCTTGCGTGCCATCAGAGAGGGCTCTGTGTGACACCACTGCCACGTGTGCCATAGGTTCGCCATCACAGTTCTCTTCTGTTCTATTCTTATTCTTATTCTGTTCTATTCCTATTCCTATTCTAAGCTGTTGTGGTCTGCCAGCAGCCTGCGGAGCTGGCAATGGAGTCGGACAGAGATGAGGCTGAGGAAGAACAGGGGCCCGTCCTGGAGGTGGGGGAAGGCCCGGATGAGGGCTCTGTGTCGGAGGCAGAGGTGGGGTCAGGGCCATCGGGGAGTGATATGCAGACTCCAGAGCCTCCAGAGACTGAGAGTAGTGAGGCAGAGGAACAGGAAGAGCCTGTTCCTAATGCGCGCATGAGAAGAGCTGCCAGAAGGCAAGAGCAGCTCAAGCAGAGGACGACTCGGGAGTACAGCCAAGAGATGATTGGCCCCTCCAATAAGGCTTAAAAGACCAGCAATGGTGTTTGGGCTCTTTCCCGGAAAACAACGTTGATAGCTTTGTCTTGTTGCATTTGCATTGTATCGGTGTCTACTGAACTTTTGCCAAGAAAGGCCACTGGCAGTTTGCCTAATTGGACCAAGGATGGTGATAGGACTGAGGAATTGTGTTGGGAGGAATCTGCTTTAATTTAGTTGGACTACGCTGAGAATGAAGTAATTCTCAGCTGCTCTAATAAAGTTTGTCTTTACACTGACTGAGTTTCCTACTACCTACTTGGGCCTGGGTCACAACATAAGCTTCCAAGATAATCCCCCCCCCCCGTTTTCAAACAAGGAATTGGATTAAAACATCCACGCAAACACCCACAATTCTCCCCTACAACTCCCAAATTCCTCCTTTCCACGCGCCCCATTGCTTTTCGTGAGGCCTCCCTCCACGCCACATACCCATAGACCAGCAGTTGTTTCTCCACCTGGAAGCAGTCGGTGCGCCCGTACGAATGGTGGAGGGGATGGTGGTGCCGGTCGTGGCGCCGGGAGCGCGGCCGGTCATCATCGTCGCTTTCCAAGTCGGAGAACTCAACCAGGTCGTCGTCCTTCAGGGTACTGAAGTGGCGGGTCTGCTTGCGGATCCGGGGCGTGTCAATCACCAGGTTATTCTGCAGGAAGCAGAGAGGAAAAACCCGCTGAACGTGTGCAGCGAAAGGGACAGTTTTGGCTTAGGCTGAATCTGTAATCAACCACTTTTCCATGTTTCCCCCCTTCCCCCAGTGGCGGGATTCAAATAATTTAATAACCGGTTCTCTGCCCTAATGAACGGCTGGGTGGGCGTGGCCATGGTGGGCGTGGCCAGGGGTAGTGACAGGCCTCCTATACCCCCCTGGAAACAAAAGTGAGGCGTGGGTGGAGGATCGCACTGCCTCCCCCCACCCCCGTTTTGGACCTAGGAGGCCTCCCTGCATTTACTTGGGAGCCAAAATGGGGCATGTGGGGACTCCTGGAAAGGATGGGGCGAGCCAGAAATTTAACTACCGGTTCGTGAGAACCGGCCCGAACCGGCTGAATCTCACCACTGGTTTCCCCCCCCCCAAAAAAAAACCCATTGTAAAGCCGGTGATATTTCATCCTCCACTGCACATTTTGTTCCTCTTTTCTAAGTGAAGAGCTTTGCATTTTCCTGTGGTTGAATTTCATACTTGACAAATTTCATACCCAGGAAGATCTTGTATTTTCCTCTAATCCCATTCCTTTAACTCAGGGGTAGTCAACCTTTTTATGCCTACCGCCCACTTTTATATCTCTGTTAGTAGTAAAATTTTCTAACCGCCCACCGCTTCCACAGTAATACGCCATGTATCGTCCTCTGCACATGCCTCTCGCGCATCGTGGATTGGGTTTGGGGGGGGGTCGGTTACCCGCTCTGCTTGTCTGTTACAGCTGGGTGGTGTGGGGGGAAATGCGCGAGCTATTCTGGGACGAGGCTCTTTTGTTTGTGGTCGCACTATAGCACCATTTAGTTTCACTTAGGTAACGTGAACTAAACTTATACGCGGGTGATACAAATTGTATATTTTCAGAAATTGAAATTGTCCCGGGGAATTTTATGAAAACCTAATGAAAATGTTTTTAAATAATGCTATGGATTTTTTTTTAAAGTCAATTAAATTAAAAAAAAGGAAAGCGCTTCAGTATTGGACAAAACCCCTACCGCCCACCATGAAAGCTGGAACGCCCACTAGTGGGCGGTAGGGACCAGGTTGACTACCACTGCTTTAACTGATCAAGGACATCCTGAATTTAAATTGTGTCTCTTAGGCTATTATTTATTTATTTAGGAAATGTATATGGCTGCCTATTCACACACGGCGACTCAAGGCGGCTTACAAGAATATTAAAAAAATCATGTAAAAAAACTATTAAAACTAATAAAAGGGAGAATCATATAATAAATTAATAATAATAAACAATGAATCAGTGGAACAACTTGCCTCCAGAAGCTATGAATGCTCCAACACTGGAAGTTTTTAAGAAGAGGTTGGATAACCATTTGTCTGAAGTGGTGTAGGGTTTCCTGCCTAAGCAGGGGGTTGGACTAGAAGACCTCCAAGGTCCCTTTCAACTCTGTTTATTCTATTCTATTCTATTCTATTCTATTCTATTCTATTCTATTCTATTCTATTCTATTCTATTCTATTCTATTCCATTCCATTCCATTCCATTCCATTCCATTCTACTCTACTCATTCTATTCTAATTCTAATTCTAATTCTAATTCTAATTCTAATCTAATTCTAATTCTATTCCTCCTGACCATGGTGCTTGAAACTTGGGGTCCCTCATACACAATATCTGAAGATAGTATATTGTCTTCCTCATTTGCAGGTAACTGCACTGTTCTGTATTTATTACAACACGAAACACAGACTCTTTGAAGATAATTCTGCACCCCAAATAACTTTTCTTCTAGCCCTCAAGAGAGTGAAAAAGTAGCAAGGATGGTGAAGTCCACCAAGATCTGAAAACTCCTTTGACTCTTAGTCTCAAAGGTGCCTTTTTTTTTTTCCAAAAACCAAAAAAACTGGACTGGTTTTCCGTGAGGAAGAAGAAAATGTTTCGCTTCTCATCTAAGAAGCTTCCAGGCACAATTGATGAAGTCCCAAAGGTGGACTGGACTTTCTGGTTTTTCTGTGAAGACGTTTCGCTTCTCATCCAAGATGCCGAGAGCTGAAGAAGGGTTTCCTGCCTAAGCAGAGGGTTGGACTAGAACAGCGGTCCCCACAACTGGTGGTCCGTGAGAAAATTTTGGTGGTCCGCAGAAAAAATATTTGCATTTTTTGTATTGGACTAAATTAGGGGTCCTCAAAATACGGCCCCTGGGCTGTACACCGCCCTGAGTCCTTTGGGAGAAGGGCGGTATAAAAATTTAATTAAATAATAATAATAATAATAATAATAATAATAATAATAATAATAATAATAATAATAATAATAATAATAATAATAATATGCAATGAATATTTGTGTTGCTGCAGAAAGTCTCCCCCTTCGTGGTTTTTTTGTGTGGGTCGGAGGGGGGCAGAAATTCCGACTCAGGGTCTGCTTCAGCCTTCTGGTGTGGGGTTTTGGGCGTAGGCTGGAGGAAAGTGCCGCTGGTGACGAAGAGCTGGATGGTTTTTTTCCAGTGGGACTGCATCATGGCCTGGAACTAGCTGAACATCTCAGCCCGCTGAACCTCCAGGTGCCTGTACCTGGCCTTGCAATTCCCGCAGGTCTTCCCTCTGCTTAGAAATCCTATGCTCATAGTCCTCAGTTAGGTGCTTCTACTGAGCTTCCTTCTCGGCCAGATCCAATTTGAACTGAGCTGTTTTGGCAACTCTTTCTCCTGGTGGCTCGTTAGCTCCAGCAACTGGTTCCTGTTGGGGACCTAAGGAGCCTGGGTGAGCAGGCAATGAGTGGCTGGGAGCGGAGGGACAAGTAGAGGCAGGCGAGGTCTCTTGACGTGAGTGACATCGAGTTGGCCACACCCATCCAGTCACATGACCACCTGGCCACGCCCAGCCAGCCAGCCAGCCATTAGGCAGATCATATTAGTGGTCTGTGAGATTTAAAATTATGAATTTAGTGGTCCCTGAGGTCTGAAAGGTTGGTGACCCCTGGACTAGAAGACCTCCAAGGTCCCTTCCAACTCTGCTATTCTATTCTGTTCTATTCTAAATCTAGTGAATAAGTATTTTAAACGAAGGAAATTGGTTTATTTATTTCCCCAACTCCAAAGTCTAATACATTATAACAAGAAAGTCCAACCCACCTTACTATTCAGGAGATCCAGGTCTAAGTCCGCTTTCTTGGCCCATTTCTGCCAGAAGTTGGGGTCATCCAGGGCGATGTCTGTCCTGTTTTCAGAGGCCACAAAACTTGCCTGGGAAAGGAGAAGAGGCAAAAACAAAGGAGTGAGTGGCAGGTTAACTGTAAAGCAGACTTCGCAGGAAGTGGGGAAATGTAAATTTCTTTCCTGCTGGTTCTGTGGGCGTGGCTTGGTGGGGGTGTGTGTCATGTGACTGGGTGGGCGTGGCTATGTGACTGGGGGATCAAAAGACAGAAACTCACTAACAGTCTCCTGCTGGAGCAGGGTTGGACTAGATGAACTCCAGGTCCCTTCCAGCCCTGGATTACCCTCTGAAGCTGTGTCTAATGCCAGGTTTGTACTCCTTCCTTCCTCTCCTTTTTCCTCCCTCCCCCTTCCTTCCTTCCTTCCTTCCTTCCTTCCTTCCTTCCTTCCTTCCTTCCTTCTTTCTTGATTTTTCTTTCTTTCTCTCTCTCTCTCACTCACGAATCCCCCCCATTTTTTGCCTAGCAGGCTTCAGCTTTTTTACCTTTTAAAAAATGCTTTTAAAAGTAAAAAAAAAAAAGAAGCCTCTGTTGTCAGAGCCTTGTTTTAACCCTTGAAAAGCATTTTTTTTAACAACCTCTTCGGCCGAAGAGGTTGTTAAAAAAATGCTTTTAGAAGTAAAAAAAAAAAAAAGGCTCCGACGATCGCGTGGCTCATCTGTGCATGGGGAGGGAGGCAGGGATTTTTGCTACCGGTTCTCCAAACCACTCGCCGCCATCGCTAACGGATCGGCCGATCCGGTCTGAACTGGGAGTATTTTACCCCTGCTTCACGCACACTCTCCATGTACACACGTTTCTGCTAGGTTTGTACAACCCACCAGAATCGTGGTGCTTAAGATACTTTGTGGCTCGGTGTGTTGTGGGAAGCCCAGTTCATTGTCTTAAAAAGTGTTTTGTGAACAATCAGAAGGACTTTGCTTTAAGAGGCTCAGTGGCGCAGTGGTTAGAGTGCAGTCGGCTGCCTGTTCAATCTGGCAGTTCGAATCTCTCCAGGCTCAAGGTTGACCTCACCCTTCCATCCTTCCGAGGTGAGTAAAATGAGGGGCCCAGATTGTTGTGGGCAACCGACCGACTCTGTAAAACCGACTTTAGAGAGTAAAGCACTATGAAGCGGTATACAAATCTAAGTGCTCTTGCGACTGCAAAATCCAGAATTCCAGTTGTTAAGCGAGACATTTGTTAAGTGAGCTTGGCCCCACTTTACGGCTTTTCTTGCCAGCATTGTTAAGTGAATCGCCGCAGTTGATAACTCAGCAACCCCGTTGTTAAGTGAATCTGTCTTCCCCATTGACTCTGCTTACCAGGAAGGCCAGTTGCCAGGCCTCTGAATTCTGATCAGGTGACCATGGGGATGCTGCAACGGTCATAACTGCGAAAAACGGTCCGAACTCCCCTTTTTTGGGGTGCTGTTGCAATTTTGTCACTAAACGGACTGTCGTAAGCCGAGGACTACCTATATTTCAGTAAACTCTAGGCCAGCGTTTCTGCACCTCAGCAACCTCAAGATGTGTGGACGTCAGCTCTCAGAATTCCCCAGGTAGCCATCTTGAAATCCACAAAACTTGAAGTTGCTGAGGTTCAGAAACACTTGGGAAAAATCGCCTTAAACGCTTATTAATGCCCAATAGTCTGTAAACTCTTAAAGGTAAAGGTTCCCCTCGCACATATGTGCCAGTCGTTCCCGACTCTAGGGGGCGGTGCTCATCTCCGTTTCAAAGCCGAAGAGCCAGCGCTGTCTGAAGACGTCTCCGTGGTCATGTGGCTGGCACGACTAAACACCAAAGGCGCACGGAACGCTGTTACCTTCCCACCAAAGGTGGTGCCTATTTTTTCTACTTGCATTTTTTACATGCTTTCGAACTGCTAGGTTGGCAGAAGCTGAGACAAGTCACGGGAGCTCACCCCGTTACGCAGCACTAGGGATTCGAACTGCCAACCTTTTGATCAACAAGCTCATTGTCTTAGCCACTTGAGCCACCGTGTCCCTTACAGGAAAGGTAGCACCAAGTGAACCAGGGATGGGCAATTCACTGCCGACCTTTTGATCGACAAGCTCAGCATCTTAGCCACCGGGTCCCTCTTTGCAAATAAACTCTTACTGATCAGAATAAAGATTATATTTTAGACAGCATCAAGAGTATTTGATGACATGAAGAACCTTGCTTTTTTTTGATTCCCTGCTTCGTTCTCCACGCATGTTTTATCCATCCGCTTTCTCCGAACGGAATTGGCCCGTCCCCCTGAGTCTTTTGAAGACCTGATTCTTTTTAAAAGGAATTAGGGAATAAGGATACCTTAGCAAAGGTGGATCCTTTTCCTTCACTCTCGATGGTAATGGTGGTGGTGCGCCGAAGAAGGATCTGGTCGATGTCTTCCTCGCAGAACTTAGAGCCTTCATCATCCTCTTCCATAATGGCGGCATAGGCCCCTTTGCGCAGCAAATCCTCAATCTCTTTCTTCGAAAACTGCTGAATCTGTGTGGTGGGGAAGGAAGAAAATATCGTTTTTCCTCTCCTCTTTCTCTTTCTCTTATCTTTCGGTTAAACCAATCAGGAGCAACACAGGAAAGGCCAGCTGTGCAATCAAAAGACTTTTGAAGCAATATATAAAAACCTACCGTGTTTCCCCGAAAATAAGACCGGGTCTTATATTAATTTTTGGTCCAAAAGACGCATTAGGGCTTATTTTCTGCTTAGGTGTTATTTGGGGGGAAACATAGTACTAAATGCATCCATCCGGCTGACAATCTTAACTGGGGTTTATTTTGGGGGTAGGGCTTATATTACGAGCATCCTGATAAATCATGCTAGGACTTATTTTCCAGTTAGATCCTATTTTTGGGGAAACAGGGTAGAAAACTGATGGCAGAAAAAGACCTACCGTGTTTCCCCAAAAATAAGCCCTCCCCTGAGAATAAGCCCTCGATGTTTTTTTAATTGTTTTTATTCAACGTTTACATCTTTAAATCATAATCACATTTTTACAACTTTCCAATACTGGCATTTTTAGTCACATCCACGGCTGATTATCTACATTATATACATATGCATTTTGTTTGTTACATACTTATTTATATAATCAATACATTTTATATACATACTTACTACGCATGAAATATAACATTTCATTACGATATCTTCTCTTTTACTATACACTAACCATTAATTTTCGATTCCTTTTCCAGCCAATCATACCATCTGTTCCATATTTCATAATAAATTGTTTTTTGTTTTTTTGTTTTTTTGCATTTATATCCCGCCTTCTCCGAAGACTCAGGGCGGCTTACACTATGTCAAGCAATAGTCTTCATCCATTTGTATATTATATACAAAGTCAACTTATTGCCCCCAACAATCTGGGTCCTCATTTTACCTACCTTATAAAGGATGGAAGGCTGAGTCAACCTTGGGCCTGGTGGGACTAGAACCTGCAGTAATTGCAGGCAGCTGCTGTTAATAACAGACTGTCTTACCAGTCTGAGCCACAGAGGCCCCTTCCTCTCTGTCCTTAAGTTCCATCGTTAATTTATCTGCTTTGGCACACTCCAGCACCTTTTTTATAACCATCGTGTTTGATGGAATATATTGTTGCTTCCAGTTTTGGGCACATGAAATTCTAGTGGCCGTAATTATGTGGAGCATGAGGTATTGAATTTCTTTAGTCATTTTTTGTTTTATAATCCCTAACCAAAATAATTCCGGTTTCATATCTAGTTTTCCCCCAGTCATTTTTTAATTTTAAACCAGTAATCTCTTGCTTTATGACACAGATAAACCTCCAGGTGGCCTTAACGACTCTCGCTAAAAAAAAGGGGGGGGGGCAAATGACCAGCAGGTCTGCAAGGAGTATAAATCCTTCCAGTCCAGTCAGAGCTGAAGAAGCTTCTTGGGTGAGAAGCAAAAGGTCTTCAAAGAAAAAAACAAACCAGAAAATCCAATTGGTTCTTGGAAAAAAAGCACCTTTTTGGACAAGACCTGGATGACTAAGAATCTCCGCAGACACCAGGGGTGAAATCTACTTACCTTCCCTACTGGTTCGGAAGTGCATGCATCGACCCTCTGCGCATGCGCAAACCCTTCGGCACATGCACAGAGGGTTTCTATCCCATCCCATCCCACTCCTACGCTATGCTATGCTATGTTATCCTATCCTCTTTCTTATTCTATTCTGTTCTGTTTTCTATCCTATCCTATCCCATCCCATCCCATCCCATCCCATCCCATCCCATCCCATCCCACCCCACTCTTATTCTATTCTATTCTATTCTATTCTATTCTATTCTATTCTATTCTATTCTATTCTATTCTCTATCCAATCCTACTCTTATGCTGTGTTATGCTATGTTATCCTATCCTCTTTCTTATTCTATTCTGTTCTGTTTTGTTTTCTATCCTATCCTATCCTATCCCATCCCACTTTTATTCTATTTTATGCTAAACTAAGCTATGCTATGCTATTTTCCATCCCATCCCATCCCATCCCATCCCATCCCATCCTTATTCTATTCTATTTACTATCCTATCCTATCCCTCTCTTTTTAAAAATATTTTTATTAAACAGTTTTTTAAACAAACAAACGTGAAGAATTTTTATCCCATCCCATCCCATCCCATCCCATCCCATCCCACTCGTTCTATTCTATTCTATTCTATTCTATTCTATTCTATTCTATTCTATTCTATTCTATTCTATTCTATTCTAAAATATCAGCTGCAGGAATGCAACTCTTTCCCTCACCAATTCTCCTGGGAACTAAGGCGGTGTCTATCTGAGCTGTTTCCTCCTCACATCGGATTTGATTTGGGCTTCAACTTCGCTTCTTTGGAGGGATCCGGCTTATTTCTTCCACCATCTTCTTTCACTCTCTCCCGCAGCTTCCCCGATCTCGCCCACGGCTGCAAGCACTTACCCCAGTGATGCTCCCTTCTCGTCCGCTCATGGACTGCAGGACAGCTTTGTCCAGCCCCAGCTTGAGGCTGGCTTTGTCAAACATCTCCCGCTCGTAGGAATTCCGAGTGATGAGGCGGTAAACTTTCACGGCCTTGCTCTGTCCGATGCGGTGGCAGCGAGCTTGGGCCTGGGGGGGAAAACAGGGAAGCAAATGAAGCCTATGAGCATCCTTCAAACCAAGAAGAGACACAACAATTGGTATATACAGCAATATAGAGTAGTGGCCAAAATTGTGGAAACCTTTTGGGAAAAGTGTATTTTTGAGGTCTGATGGCTTATAACACAACTTTTTTGGGGGAAGTTTCAAGATAATCATATTCCACTGCTGGAATGGCCTGGGATTAGCCCAGACCTTAACCCAATTGAAAATCTATGGAGCCGACTAAAGAAACTGGTTAGTCAGAAGCGACCCAGCAATAAAACCCAGTTAATAGAAGCAATCATTCAATCTTGGTTTCACATGATAACAGCTGCAGAACTAAAAGGCTTGGTTCACTCCATGGGAAGATATTATAAGGCTGTAAGTCATGCTAAAGATTACCCAATTAAGTATTAATTGACATGGGGATCATTTTTATATATGTTGGTTTTTCTACGTGTTTCACTTTTCTTGTTTATGCTGTAACTGTTATTTTAACAGCAAATCCTTCATAAAAGTTATTACATTACATTCTTGATTAAATTATCTTTTCATTGATATATAATTTTATGGTACTACTCCCCTCTCCCAAAAAAGTGGCATTATTAGCTAGTTTTAGAAAATACACTTTTCCCAAAAGGTTTCCACAATTTTGGCCACTGCTGTATAAATCTAAGTCAGGAGTGTCAAACTTGATTTCATTGAGGGCCACATCAGGATTGTATCTGACCTTGGTGGTCCGGGGTAGGCACGGCCAGCTCGACGTCACTTGTGTCGGGGGGTGCCTATGGCAGCCTGAGCACTCTGTGAGCGAAAATGGGCTCCAAAGCTCCATTTTGGCCGCAGTGACTTCCTGCAACCCTCTGCCAGCAAAAATGGAGCTTGGGGGGGGCTGCTGGCCGAGGTACCGTAGGCCGGTCCTTCGCTGTTTCCAGGGTGGCCCCGTGGGCCAGATCTAAGTACCCCGCAGGCTGGATCTGGCCCCCAAGCCTTGAGTTTGACATCCCTGGTCTACGTGCTATTGTTATTTCAGGCACGTTTCCATTCTCACATATCTGGCTACCGGTGTCTGATTCGCCAACCACCCTCAGAGACCGCAAACAGTACCTGCAAGTCGTTTTGAGGATTCCAGTCCGAGTCAAAAATGATGCAGGTATCAGCAGCTGTGAGGTTGATCCCTAGGCCTCCCGCCCGGGTGCAGAGAAGGAACACAAAGCGATCCGAATCAGGCTTGCTAAAGCGGTCGATGGCCGCCTGCCGCAGATTGCCGCGCACCCGCCCATCAATACGCTCGTAGAGATACCTGCGCAGGAAAGACACACAATTCTGTAAAATCAAGCCTGCGACACCGGCGTCAACATCTGAACCCATCCGTCTTCACTGCAACCACCCGCACACCGGCCTCTAATTCTATTAATTTAATTTAATTTTATTTTAAAAAAGGAAAAACTTGGCTACCACAAATTCTGAACGAATGCTGTAACAATGGATCGTCTGAAGAACTTGCGCAGCACTTAACTTTGCACATTTAAATGCTGCCAGCTCTATCTGAACGCACTAAATATATATTGTATATGTATATGTGGTACCTCGCTCAATAGTAGTAACTGTGAGAAGGATTTTGGAGTCCTTAGTGGACAATCATTTAAATATGAGCCAGCCATGTGCAGCAGCTGCCAAAAAAGCCAACACAGTTCTAAGCTGCATAAACAGAGGGATAGAATCAAGATCACATGAAGTGTTAATACCACTTTATAATGCCTTGGTAAGGCCACACTTGGAATATTGCATCCAGTTTTGGTCGCCACGATGTAAAAAAAGATGTCGAGACTCTAGAAAGAGTGCAGAGAAGAGCAACAAAGATGATTAGGGGACTGGCGGTGAAAACATATGAAGAACGGTTGCAGGAACTGGGTATGTCTAGTTTAATAAAAAGAAGGACTAGGGGAGACATGATAGCAGTGTTCCAATATTTGAGGGGCTGCCACAAAGAAGAGGGAGTCAAACTATTCTCCAAAGCACCTGAGGGCAGGACAAGAAGCAATGGGTAGAAACTAATCAAGGAGAGAAGCAACCTAGAACTAAGGAGAAATTTCCTGACACTTAGAACAATTAATCAGTGGAACAACTTGCCTCCAGAAGTTGTGAATGCTTCAACACTGGAAGTTTTTAAGAAGAGGTCGAATAACCATTTGTCTGAAGTGCTGTAGAGTTTTCTACCTAAGCAGGGGGTTGGACTAGAAAACCTCCAAGGTCCCTTCCAACTCTGTGATTCTATTTGTCATTCTATTTGTGATTCTAAATCCTTCCATGGCTGTGACATTTTGGTAGGTTATAACTGCACGGATTTTAAGAAGTTGTCCCTTTTGAAGATAATTGTACTATAAAGAATTGTAGAGCAGGGGTCTCCAACCTTGGTCTGGGAGTTGAAGTCCACAAGTCTTAAAGGGACCAAGGTGGAGACCCCTGTTGTAGAGGATGCAATGCAAGATTCTTAGCGAGGAGGATAATATGATTGTGAAATCATAAATGTTACCGCATCAATGAAATAAGGTTGTGGAATATTTGGTTTGGGGGAGAGGGCTGGACAGCACTGGGGACCAACCAGCAAAAACTGGAGCGTGTAGCTGTCACTAGAAGGCAAAAATCACAAAACCGAATCTGACTTATTTTGGCCATGTCATGCGGGGGAACTCATTGGAGAAAGTAATTATGCTTGGACAGGTTATGAGTAAATCACTCCGCCAAAGAACACCATGGTTGGATACCCTCAAAAGCTGACACCAGCCACAGCATGGAAAAACTCAAAGAACATCATCATCCATAGATTTTCAGTCATCCAGGTCATGTTTGTCCCAAAGGTGCTTTTTCAGGAGGCAACTGGACTTTCTTGTTTTTTTTTTCTTTTGAAGGGATTTTGCTTCTCATCCAAGAAGCTTCTTCAGCTCTGACAAGACAGTGGGGAGTGGAAGGATTTCTATTCCTTTGAGACAGCTGGTCATTTGCATCGTTGAAGCCCTTGGAGGTTTACCTGTGTCCTCAGGGTGACCTGAGGAGAGCAAATGGTTCCTGTAGTCTGCAATTTTTTTCCTCTGGCATTTTTTCTCTCTCCACTGAATGGGTTTCCAGAGGAAAAATTGCAGAATGCAGGAACCAGGAGCACTAACTCAGGTGACCCTGAGGACACAGATAAACCTCCAAGTGTTTCAACGACCCTCTACGAAGGATGTAAATAACCAGCTGTCTGCAAGGAATCTAAATCTTTCCATTCCCCACTGTTATGTCTTCGGCTCCCAAGCCCGGCCTCCTGGCAGAGAGTGACTCAGAGAGTGAGGGGGAAGAGCCGACAGGGCTTCCCTCTGCCGGACCTTCCTCTCTGGCTCTGCTCCAGGTCCCAGAGGCAGGCCAGGTGGAGATGACGAGGCCTCTTTCTCCCGCACTTCCCCCCACCCCAGGCAACGCCTCAAGACCCAGCTGCTGACAATCAGTCCTGATTAAATCCCAGGCATCACAGAAAGGAGAGGCGGGAACAACAAAAGAAGGGGTGGGGCAGGCCCAGAGAGTGCTGAGTCACGGAGCCACACCCCACAGGGTATAAAAGCAGGAGGAGCTGCTCTATAGCTTCTTGTGACGGACAAAAACTGACTCTTGGAAACTTTGGCTGCAATATTTCGAGACTAAGAATTTGGCTTCTGGATTTCTGTTTATTTCTGAACTCTTGGTTGCTCCAGCAACGACCTGCAGCTACGCTGGAGATAAGAGAACTTGGCAAGCAATCACAGGTTCGTTGCCAGAACTGATATCTGTCGTAGGAATAAATTGCTGGCAAATATAGTCAGCTCGTGTGTCTTCTTGGTTGTGGTTGGGGGGGACAGAACACCCACCATCCTGTCAAGAGCTGATGAAACTTCTTGGATGAGCAGCAAAATGGCTTCAAAGTCCAGTTGCCTCTTGAAAAAGCAACTTTGGTACTCCAAGTGGCCTCAATGACTCTCTAAAAAGGACCCAAATAACCAGCTGTCTGCAAGGAATATAAATCCTCTATTCTATATCCCATAAAAACGTCTTCAAAAGAAAAGAAAAAAAAAACCCAAGAAAGTCCAGTTGCCTCCTGAAAAAAGCACCTTTGGGTCAAAGAAGCAGTGCAAGGTCGGGAAGATGCGGAGAGACCTGGCTCACCAAATCGCCGAGAGTCGGACGCAAATGAACGGATAACATCATCGTCGTTGTCATCATCACTGCACAAGCTCTCACCTCTTTTGGATAAGGTAGTCTTCCAGGATGTCGAGGCAACGGACCATCTGGGAAAAAATCAGCACTTTGTGTCCTCCGGCTTTCAGTTTAGGGAGCAGTTTATCGATCAGCACCAATTTCCCGGAGGAACGCACCATGGCCTGCAGCGGAAAATCGTGGGGCACGTGGTGGTGGCAGGAATCCCGAAACTCGGTCAAGATCTTCTCCTCAGCACCTGAGGTTTTTTTGGGGGGGGGGGAGGAGAACGGGAAAGAAAAGAAATGCAGATGAAGGAATTATCCACATTTTGGGGTGTGTGTGTGTGTGTGTGTGTGTGTGTGTGTGTGTGTGTGTGTGTGTGTGTGTGGTTGACCCAAGCTTGAGAAATCAGAACAAACCAAGACACCGCAAATGGCGCTTTGATCAACTGATGTCCTTTCTTCGCTTGTTGTCTCTACCGATTTTGTTATCTAAACAGGATACTTTCTGTGCCTAGAAAAAGATCTCAGGAGACGTAGAAGCTCCAAGCTGGCCATATGTTTGAGTTTACAGTTGTTGTTCTGACCTAGGCTCCCCCAAAAATCACGAAGCAGAATCCTGGTCCCCACAAAACCCGTTTTATTAAACAAACAGTGAATTCCTCTCATTCACCTTCAAGGGAGAATTTAGTCACAGACCTTATCTGGCTTGGAGAGCTGCCAGCCCGATATCTTCAAAACTTGGCAAGGAGCCTCAGAGAGTCATGAACCAATTAAGCGAACTGTCTCCTCCAAACTCCACTCCCCTTTTGCTCCTCTTTTATTCCCTCTGTTCTGTCCCCCCTCGCCTCCGTCCGAGCGATGGCTTAATTAGCTGGCACTATCAGCTCTGGCAGCAAACTAGCGAGCATCTACCAAGTGACTCTGTTATCTCCCTTGATGCCGATGAGTCACCCAGGAACAAACAGTACTTCAGCTCTAGTTAAGCAGTTGATTTGCCTGCTACGAAGAGGCATAGCAGCCCTCAATGGTTTTATATCCTATGGGGTGTGTCTCCATGACTCAGCACTTCCTAGGCCTGCCCCACCCCTGCTTCTATTGTTCCCACCTCTCCTGCCTACGAAACCTAGGGTCCAGCCAGGCCTGATTGCCATCAGCTGGGTCTGGAGGCGTGGCCTGGGGAGGAGAGTGAATCAGGGGACGGAGGCCTGATGGCCCTTCCCCCTCACTTTCCAAGTCACTTTCTGGCAGGGGGCCCGGCTCGGGGGGCGCAGACACAACACCCTCTGGTAGGGGCTATTCATCGTCCATCTGTGGCCTTACTCCCAAGTTGATCCTTGTTCTTTAGCTCTTCCCTTCATCTCGCAACTCTGCGCATGCGCACACTGGGAACAGGCTCCAGCTGTTCGTCTGCCTCACTGATGTCTGACTCTGAAAGCAACTGATAACTAGCATATGGCCCTGGCCCCCTCTCTGCTTCTGATGCAGAGCCCTCATCAGAGCCTTCCCCAGACTCCAAGACTGGCCCGTGTTCATTCCCATGTTCCTTATTGTGGCTGGCAGGCCACAATAAGTTGGTACCTGACTTACGACCTTAAGGGAGTCTGGATTTTCCATTATATGTCATGACAGTCGTAAGTCGAGGAACCAACATGACCAATCTGAACTTTGAATCCAGGTTGTAAGTACCTTTCGGGGGATCTGTCAAAACTTTTAATGGTTGCTAAATGACCAACTTAAGTTGGAAGATTGCCTTTATTTTGCACAGAGCAGCTTCCCCTCTTAGATCTAATTGAATACCTAATTCTCACTGAGCTGTTTTAGGCCTAAAGACATTTACCTATGTATTCTATTCTATTCTATTCTATTCTATATATTTTCTATTCTATTCCATTCCATTCCATATTTCCTATCCTATCCTATCTTATCCTATCCTATCCATTCTTTCCTTCTCTTCTACATCCTAATCCGATTCTATATACTAATCATATTCCTAACCCTATTCCATTATATTATCTTTCCAAATCTCCATTCTAGGCAGCTCAATCTGTTATCCACACCCCAAAAAAAAAGCCTTTCCGTTCACTTCCCTCACACTTACCATTGATGAGGTAGGGGTGGTTGCAACACTTGCGTAGCTCCATCATGGTGTTGAGAAGGTTGGGCATGTTGCTGTGCCCCGCCCCCTTGGAGAGGAAGTTGAAGTTCTTCTCTAGGATGGCCCGGTAGTACTTCTTCTGGATGTTGGTCAGCTCCACCTCAATGATCGTTTCCTGCTTGGGGGCCAAATTCTTCTCAACATCCTCCTTCAGCCGCCGGAGCATCATGGGCTTTAGGATGGCCTGCAGTTTCTGTACCTGGAGGGTGGGAGAGAGCAGTGGTTAGAGCAGCGGTTCTCAACCTGTGGGTCACGACCCCATTGGGGGTCGAATGACAATTTGCCAGGGGTCGCCTAAGACCATCAGAAATATGGGAAGTATACTTGTGAGTTGAAGAATCGCACTCCAATGGTTGACTCCACAAGCCAGCTGCAGGCTCTTCAAATTGCTAGCCGAATTTGGCTTCAGGCGTGATGAATTAAAAAAGAGAGAAATCTTTGCTCTGACGTCTCCCTCTCAAGCCAGCTGCAATCACTCCCAATCGCTAGCCTAATCTGGCTTCAGGCGCGATAAACTTAATAGGGGAGGAGTCTCTGCTTTAATGCCTCCGTCCTCAAGGCAATCGCAAGCAGTTCAAATCGCTAGCCAATACAGCTTCAGGCGTGATAAATTCAAAACGAAAATAATTTTACAGTTGGGGTCGCCACATTGTGGGGAATTATATTAAAGGGGTCACAGCACTATAAAGGTTGAGAACCACTGGGTTAGAGCCTTCGCCGTCTTGAGGTGGACCAAACTAAGATTCAACTAGTTTTGTCAGCAACGTTGTCTTCTTAAAGACAGATAGAGTGAGAACGACGACCATCTCTTGAAGATGGTTTTGCCTGCTTTTCATGCACATCATGCACTTCAGATGATAATTAGAACTGCAGAAAAAACAATTAATACCAATCGGCCTTCCATTGAGGACTTGTATACTACACGAGTCAAAAAGAGGGCTGTGAAAATATTTACAGACCCCTCACATCTTGGACATAAACTGTTTCAACTCCTAACCTCAAAACGACACCAGAACAACTAGACACAAGAACAGTTTTTTCCTGAATGCCATCACTCTGCTAAACAAATAATTCCCTCAACACTGTCAAACTATTCATTAAGTCTGCATTACTATTACTATTAGTCTCATCGTTCCTCTCATCCATCTCCTCCCACTTATGACTGTAACTTGTTGCTGTAAGCTTTATGATTTATATCGATTGTTTCCTAGTATGATTTTATTGCTTAATTTGTACCCTATAACCATCATTAAGGGCCTCTAGTGGCTCAACAGACTAAGCAGTCTGTTATTAATACAGCTGCTTGCAATTACTGCAAGTTCAAGTCCCATCAGGCCCAAGGCCTTCCATCCTTTATAAGGTAGGTAAAATGAGGACCCAGATTGTTGGGGGCAATAAAGTTGACTTTGTATGTAATATACAAATGGATGAAGACTATTGCTTAACACAATGTAAGCCGCCCTGAGTCTTCGGAGAAGGGCGGGATATAAATTCAAATTTTTTAAAAAAAGTGTTGTATCTTATGATTCTTAACGAATGTATCTTTTCTTTTTATGTACACTGAGAGCGTATGCATCAAAGACAAATTCCTTGTCTGTCCAATCACACTTGGCCAATAAAGAATTCAAGTCAAGTCAAGTCAAGTCAAGTCTTCTGTTCTGTTCTGTTCTGTTCTGTTCTGTTCTATTCTATTTTTCTATTCTGTTATTTTATTCTATTCTATTCTTATTCTTATTCTATTCATTGCAGAATGAATAGGGGGAAATAAGCAGATAATGGGGGAAAATAAGCCAGATAGGAAGCTACAAGCAGCAGAAATGGGACGGTTCAGAAAGAGAAAAAAAGTGCCAACGTCCAACGGCTCCGTTTTTGTTTGTTTGTTTTACCTGCTCCTCAGTTTTGAGATCCCCGAAGTCCTTGAGGAACTCTGATTCAGAGGGGAATTGGGAGGGTTCAAGGAAGTGCAGGAGGCTGAAGAGTTCTTCCACCGTGTTCTGGAGAGGGGTGCCCGTCAATAGCACTTTGTGTTCCTATAAGGGAGGAAGATGGAAGAGGCATCAAGACAGATGAGAGGCACCGCAATACCCTAGAAGAACAGAATACCAGGAAACCCTTTACCAAAGGTGTCAAACTCGATTTCATTGAGGGCCGCATCAGGGTTGTGTTTGACCTCGGAGGGCTGGGGGTGGGCATGACATGGGACTCGTGTCGGGGGCATCCGTGGTTCGCTCCGGCGGCTCCCCCATTCTTCGCTGTCCCTTCGAGGCAGCTATGGTCCAATCCTAAAATTGGACGGACCCCCAAGTCAGGGGGGATATCGGTGCATACCCTGGAGACACTGGGGTTTGCGACCGTCTCGCCCGCGACATTGGCCACGCCACTCGGGGGCACCTGTGGTGGCCAAGTGCTAATGCAGGGCTTTTCTGAGACCTACCCTTAACTCTCATTATAATCTCCTTCCTTCCTTCCTTCCTTCCTTCCTTCCTTCCTTCCTTCCTTCCTTCCTTCCTTCCTTTCCCTTCCCTCCCTTCTCCTTTCTTCTTCCTTCCCCTCTTTCCTTATTTTTCCTTCCTTGCTCTCTTCCCATCTTCCTTTCTTTTTCTTCGTCTTTCCTCTTTCCCTGTTTTCGCTGGCAGAGGGCTGCAGCAGACCGTCACAGTTGAAAATGGGGCATGGGGGGGGTGCACTTGGGCCCCCGAGCTCCATTTTCACCGGCAGAGGAACTGCTGGCCAGTTGTTTGCTGTTTCCAGGCCAGCCGAGGCTAAAATACATAAAGTTGCTGGAATTGGATATAACTAGTTATCTAGTTATCTCTAGTGTTTCAATATTTGAGGGGCTGCCATAAAGAAGAGGGAGTCAAGCTATTCTCCAAAGCACCTGAGGGTAGAAGAAGCAGCAATGGGTGGAAACTAATTAAGGAGAGAAGCAACTTAGAACTAAGGAGAAATATCCTGATAGTTAGAACAATTAATCAGCGGAACAACTTGGCTCCAGAAGTTGTAAATACACCAACACTAGAAGTTTTTACGAAGATGTTGGATAACCATTTGTTTGAAGTGGTGTAGGATTTCCTGCCTAAGCAGAGGGTTGGACTAGAACCTCCAAGGTCCCTTCCAACTCTGCTATTTTATTCTAAAGCAGCAAATCCAGCAAGGTATCCATAAAAATATTTCGCAAGAGGGACAGAAAGGCGTTGTTGGCTCCTACCAGGTCCATATGCTTGAGGCTGTCCAGCAGTTTGCAGTTGCGGTTCTTCAGGCGGTGAGCTTCATCGATGATCACACAACGCCACTCAATCTCCCTCAGCTCGGGGCAGTCCGACAGGATCATCTCAAAGGTGGTGATCAAGGCGTCAAACTTGTAGGCGCCTGGGATCAGGCGACCCTATTGGGAGGCAGAAACGAGCAAGAAATAAAAACTTGATTTCCGGGAACGATGTTGACAAAGCAGTTTTCTAGGCAAAACTTTTGAAGACCATCTTCTTTTGGGGTGTCACTTCCCAGAACAACCAATCCTGGGTTCTTTGGCCAGGGGCTCCCTCCCCAAATATTAACGACGTCTGATCCTGCTTAGCTTCAAAGGCCAGACGAGACCATCCAGCCCTGCTGAGGTGGTGGCAAAATCCACCAAAAATGCGACAAAATCACAAGTAATCGCAAAGATTACTAGATGCAAATAGAAGAACACACGTTATTTCCACAGCAAGGAAGATAAAGCAGGACGGGTTAAATTGATTATTTCATTCAAAGAGGAAAATATGTCTTTATTTGGATATCACTTCTGGGATTTGTGCTCGTGAAGAAAAAAAATGAAACTTTGACTTTGGTTTTGTTGATTAGAAAGATTTAGTGTTATAGGAATAGATAGTTATATACATGTATATGTATTGCTGTGGTCCACCAGCAGCCTGTGGAGCTGGCAACGGAGTCGGACAGCAATGAGGCTGAGGAAGAACATGGGCCAGTCCTGGAGATTGAGGAAGGCCTGGATGAGGGCTCTGCATTGGAGGCCAGGGCCCTCTGGGAGCGATGTGCAGACTCCGGAGCCTCCAGAGGCTGACAGTAGTGAGGCAGAGGAACAGGAGGAGCCTGTTCCTAGTACACGCATGCGAAGAGCTGCCAGAAGATAAAAGCAGCTAAAGCAAAAAGGACAACTCAGGAGTAAAGCCAGAAGACGATTGGCCACTCCCATAAGGCTTAAAAGAGCAGCAACGAGCCGTTGGGTTCTTTGTGGAAAAGCAACGTTGATTCCATTGCTTCTTGTCAGCGTCTCTTGAATTTTGTGGGGTTTTTGCCAAGAAAAGCCTTTGGCAGGTTGCCAAAGACAACAAAGGTTGGTTTTAAGGCTGCAGGACTGTTTATGAAGAATTTGTTTTGGACGAAGCTGAGAATGGATTAATTCTCAGCTGTTTTAATAAGTTTGTTCAGGATTAATTGTGTCTGATAATCACTACTTGGGCCTCGGTCACAACAGACACTGCAACCGTCATAAAGCCGAACCCGTTGCCAAGTGTCTGAATTTTGATCAGGTGGGATGCTGCAAAGGTTGTTAACTGTGACAAATGGTCCCAAGTTGCTTCTTTCGGTGCCGTTGTTAACTTCGGTCATTAAATAAACTGTTGCATGTTGAGGACTATCTTAATATTGCAACCTCCCACTCTCATCTCAACCAAAAGCTCTCTGCGCTCCCTGATGGTCCAAAAACACACAAAAAAAGGGTCTCCCCATTTACCTACCCGGGAATCCTTACAGTACATCTCGTATTGTTGAATCATCTGGCGGGATGCCAAGCTGCCGTGGTACACAATGGTGTTCATCTCAGTCCAGGTGTTGAACTCTCGCTCCCAGTTGGTGATGGTGGACAGAGGGGCGATGACCAGGAAGGGTCCCCGGATTCCCACGTTATAAACTTCCTCCAGGAAGGCGATGGATTGGATGGTTTTGCCCAACCCCATTTCGTCGGCCAGAATGCAGTTTTGCCTGTGGGGAAGGGTGGAGATATGGTTGGAAGTGGATTGAGAGACGCATGTTTGCACCCAATCCTTACACGCTCAAGTCAATTTACTACAGAACGACTAAAAACAAATGAAATATAATAAGGAGGAATATCTACGGAGATTCTCAAATCAACTAGATAAGGGGTCGGCAACCTTAAACACTAAAAGAGCCACAAAAGTCCTAACCGGAAGCCCCTGTTCAATTCTGGAGCTGACCGGAAGTCCGGTTCCCCCCACCAGAGTCTCCTCCTAGCGCAGCGTCCTTTTTCCTGTGCTGACCGGAAGTCCGGTGCTCATCTCCATTTCAAAGTCGAAGAGCCAGAGCTATCCAAAGACGTCTCTGTAGTCATGTGGCCGGCATGACTAAAAGGCCAAAGGCGCACAGAACACTGTTACCTTCCCATCAAAGGTAGTCCCTATTTTTCTACTTTCATTTTTTATGTGCTTTCGAACTGCTAGGTTGGCAGAAGCTGGGACAAGTCACGGGAGCTCACCCCGTTAGGCAGCACTAGGGATTCAAACTGCCAACCTTTTGATCGACAAGCTCATTGTCTTAGCCACTTGAGCCACCGTGTCCCTTAAAGGAAGGATAGCACCAAGTGGACCAGGGATGGGCAATTCATTTTCCACAGGGGCTACATGAGAAACTGTTGTGGAGAGCTGAATCAATAGGCCGTAGCATTTACACACACACACACACATATATAAATTGAGATGAAAAAAAAAGCAATCGTCTTTAAAATAAAAGCAATTCATGCAGGGCAGACAGGAACAGCCAAAGGGCCAGGTGTGAAAACAGCCAAAACACCCAGGTCTGAAGTAGAGGCTAGCGATAACTTTAAATTTTTGAAAAGTCTCAAAAGAATCAATTGTTAAGCACAATTTTTACAGCCAATCTACCCAATGTATCAGAGGTGGTATTCAGCAGGTTCGGACCAGTTCTGGAGAACCAGTAGCGGAAATTTTGAGTAGTCCGGAGAACCGGTAAATATCACCTCTGGCTGGCCCCATCTATTCTCTGCCTCCCAAGTCCCAGCTGATCGGGAGGAAATGGGGATTTTGCAGTAACCTTCCCCTGGAGTGGGGAGGGAATGGAGATTTTACAGTATCCTTCCTCTGCCCCGGCCACCAAGCCATGTCACGCTCACCAAGCCACCCCCACAGAACCGGTAGTAAAAAAAAACCTGAAACCCACCACTGCAATGTATTCTTAAAACTATCCCACTGGTCAACTTTTCCACAGATTAAATCATGGGTGACAAACTTGTTTTCGTTGAGGGCCGTATCAGGGTTGTTTGACCTCGGGAGGGGCATGGGCGTGGCCAGGGCGGGCGGGCCAGCTCGGCATCACTCGTGGCGGGGGGTGCCTGTGATGGCCCAAGTGCTCACACGGCCTTCCCAATGTCCGTTTTTGCTGGCAGAGGCACCACCAACTGGTCCTTCATTGTTTCCAGGGCTGTGCCATGAACCAGGGGTGGCCCTGTGGGCCTCGAGTTTGACACCCCTGGGTTGGATGGTGCTATTTAACATGGCTGATCACCCAAACTACTTTTGTAGAAGTTTTGCGTGGAGAACCAGAGGCTTATTTAGAGTCTTCATTTGTGTCTAATGACTGGAACTGTCCAAACAACAAACAATTTTTTTAAAAAAAATTTGAATTTATATCCCGCCCTTCTCCGAAGACTCAGGGTTGCTTACATTGTGTTAAGCAATAGTCTTCATCCATTTGCATATTATATACAAAGTCAATTTTTATTGCCCCCAACAATCTGGGTCCTCATTTTACCTACCTTATAAAGGATGGAAGGCTGAGTCAACCTTGGGCCTGGTGGGACTTGAACTTGCAGTAATTGCAAGCAGCTATGTTAATAACAGACTGCTTAGTCTGTTGAGCCACCAGAGGCCCTTGTTTCCCATTCAGGACTTTGTTCTGAATTTGAAGCCAACAATTTCAAGCTTGAGTTATATTCTTTGATGTCCCTCCTTCTCTTACGGAGCTACGACTAAGAATTCTCTGCCACCGCAACCCCAATAAGTTTAGGTTAGTAGATGGTAATTTAAGACTAGTCAATTTAACTGAAGTACTAATATTAACAGTGGGTTAAAAGATATTGTCAATTTAAAATATTACGGATTAGAAGTGGCGGGGACTTTGAGATATACTCCCATCATGGATGGAATATTGTTAATAATTGGTGTTATTAGTAATCCTATACATTTGGAATATTGATGGAATATTGGTGGAATAATGAGTGGTTTTTAAAAATATTGAATGACAACATGTCTACTAAGGGAATGAATGTCTACTAACATGAATGACAACATGTCTACTAAGGGACAATACATACAGGGTGCGAAGAAATGTTATTTATGCTTAAATAAATTAAATGGAAAATGTAAAAGGAATATGAAACGAGACTAGTATTGTTTGAAGTTGGAAGATTAGAATTCCACATACTATTTGTATTATTATTGTTTTTTAAGTGCTTCAGTTAATTCCATCATTGTTATATTTCCTTCTAGCATCATTTCAGTGTCTTTGGGAATCTGAGGTAAATTCGCTTTCTGTAAACACCGCTGAACACTTTCCTCCTCTATATTCTCTTGCTCATAAAATTTTCTATAGTAATCTTTTATAATTTTTTTCTTCTCTTCATTCTCACATCTGATCTGTCCTTGGTCATCCACTAACCGTGTTATTTTTCGTGAATTCTTTCTATTTTTTAAATTTATATGCTAACCAATCTACCTGGTTTATTGGCATTTTCAAAGTAATTCTGTTTTGCACCTCTACTTTTTTGTGCAAAGTCCTTTTTCTCTATTAGACCCATTTTATGTTTAATTAATTCCACTTTTATTTCGATATCCCTTTTATAGGGAGATTTCTGCAGTTCTTCCTCAAGTTTCTTATGACTAATTTCTAGTGTTTTATAGGCTTGTCACTATTTGTATTATTATTGTTAACATTGTCTAAAAAAGACCTGACCCAATCAAAAAAAAAGAAAGTAAGAAAAAAGAATTCCCTGCTATTGGTTTTGGAAAAAAACCACTGCTCAAAATAATGAGACTGCTGGGGTGGGTAGCAATAGCAATAGCACTTAAGACTTATATACTGCTTCACAGTGCTTTACAGCCTTCTCTAAGAGGTTTACAGAATCAGCATATTGCCCCCAAGAATCTGGGTCCTCATTTAATCGACCTCGAAAGAATGGAAGGTCAAGTCAACCTTGAGCCGGTCAGGATCAAACACCCAGCAGTGGGCAGAGTTAACCTGCAATACTGCGTTTCTAACCAGTGCGCCACCACGGCTCCTGGTCCTGGATTAGAAATCCCAGCCTTCACAATGGACATCGGAAAGCACAATTTTCCACTCGAGAGCAAAATCCCCTAACCAACCTGCATTTCTCCTCTGGGCTTTCCTGCCCGTAGCCTCACCTATTGTACCAGTTGAAAAGCAACCAGTTGACACCCTCCAGCTGATATTCGCGCAACTGATTGCCGTTCTTGTATTCGTGAGAAAGTTCCAGCTTTTTCCAGGAACCTGCCTGGGGTCGAGCCTAAGGGAGAAAGGTTTGCTGTTAGGCGCCAAAGATGTAAACAAGGAGGGAAAGGTTTTGTCGAAGTCGCTGAATGCCACTGAAAGAGTACTTCTGATTCCGTGGTTAAGGTTTTTCATCGGGGTGAAATGCTCCCGGCTCAGACCGGATTGCTTGATCCGGTAGCGATGGCGGTAGGTGGTTTGGAGAATCGGTAGCAAAAATTCCTGCCCCTCCCCCAGTCCCCGCCCAGCTGAGCTATGCGATCATCAGAGGGTTGGTGTTTTTTTTTACTTTTAAAAGCATTTATTCTTCGGCCGAAAAAATGCTTTTAAAAGTTTTTTTAAAAAAAGCCTCTGATGATCGCGCGGCTTAGCTGGGATTGTCAGAACCCTTTAAAAGCATTTTTTTCTACAACCTCATCAGATGAAAAGGTTATTTAAAAAAGCTTTTAAAAGGTTCCTCTGGCGATCCCAGCTGAGTTGCCTGATCATCAGAGGCTTTTAAAAGCATTTTTTAACAACCTCTTCGGCTGAAGAGGTTGTAGAAAAAATGCTTTTAAAAGTTAAAAAAAAACTTGGCCACACCCACCCAGTCACATGGCCCCACCACCGAGCCATGTCCACAGAACCGGTAGTAACAAATTTTACATTTCACCCCTGCCTTTCATTCATTTCGGTCAGTATTTCGGCAGGCGGTATACCCTCTTATGAAACAAATTCAGCCCCTTTCTATTCTTTTTTGTTTTGTTTTGTCTCCCATCAGAGCCTGGTAATATCAATGCTACCGGTTCTTTTGATGTTACTCTATGAAACAAAAATGTTTTAACTTTGGCAAACCACATAGGGAGCTTTGCATCATGATATGTGATGTCTGCCAAGTTCTGTACTATTCAGATTTTCTCTTCTTTCTTTCTTTCTTTCTTTCTTTCTTTCTTTCTTTCTTTCTTTCTTTCTTTCTTTCTTTCTCTTTTGTTCTTTCTTTCTATCTTTTCTCTCTCTTTCTTCCCTCCCTCTCCTTCTTTCCTCCCTCCCTCCTTCTCTCTCTCTTTCTTTTCTTTCGTTCTTTCTATCTTTTCTCTTTTTCTTCCCCCTCTCCTTCTTTCCTCCCTCCCTCTTTCTCTCTCTCTCTTTCTATCTTTTCTCTCTTTCTTCCCTCCCTCTCCTTCTTTCCTCCCTCCCTACTTCTCTCTCTCTCTCTCTTTCGTTCTTTCTATCTTTTCTCTTTCTTCCCTCCCTCTCCTTCTTTCCTTTCTCCCTCCTCTCTCTCTCTCTCTCTCTCTCTTTCTCGCCTTTACCATGTTTCCCCAAAAATAAGACATTCCCTGATAATAAGCCCAACCGGGTGTTGAGTGCATGTGCTAAAAAAAGCCCCACCCTTCAATATTTAAACACATGTGCAGCCGGTCCCCGCCATTTCCTCTCGTTAGGGTTAGGGAGACAGAGCTGGAAATCAGGTAAGATGGCAAGAGGAGCCCTGTCTTGCTCAACACATCCCAAAATAAGAAGACCTCCCTGAAAATAAGACCAAGCGCTTATTTTGGAGTTCAAAAAAATAGGACTTATTTTCAGGGAAAGAGTATTATTTTTACAAATAACCCAAGATGGCAACCATATCCGACACACCTTCCTCCTTCTATTTTCCCCACAACACTGTGAGATGAGTTGGCTGAGAGAGTGATAGGTCCAAAGTCACTCAGCCGGCTTTCGTGCCTAGGGCGGGACTAGAACTCACAGTCTCCTGGTGATTGGTCCAAAGTCACCCAGCCAGCTTTCATGCCTAGGGCGGGACTAGAACTCACAGTCTTCTGGTGATTGGTCCAAAGTCACCCAGCCAGCTTTCATGCCTAGGGCGGGACTAGAACTCACAGTCTTCTGGTGATTGGTCCAAAGTCACCCAGCCAGCTTTCATGCTTAAGGTGGAACTAGAACTCACAGTCTCCTGGTGATTGGCCCCAAATCATCCAGCTAGCTTTCATGCTTAAGGCGGGACCAAAACTCACAGTCTCCTGGTGATTGGCCCAAAGTCACCCAGAAAGCTTTCATGCCTAGAGCAGGACTAGAACTCACCTAGCCGGCTTTCATGGCTGAAGTGGGACTAGAATAAACTCAATTCAAAGAAAAGCCCGGAGGGAATACCACTAATAATAACAAAAGCTACCGATTATTAAATCTGCAATGAACTTTTGTTTTTCTTTGCTCCCCGTCCTGCAATAATGAGAAGGTACCAGAGCTCAGTTAAGGTTTCTTTTTTCAGTACCAAGGAGAGTCAGAAATATGCCTGCAGATGTGAAGGAGTAGGTATCCAAACACAGACACAGTTCCAGAATAAAAGGTAAAGGTTCCCCTTGCACATATGTGCTAGTCGTTCCTGACTCTAGGGGGCGGTGCTCATCTTTGTTTCTAAGTCAAAGAGCCAGTGCTGTCCGAAAACGTCTCTGTGGTCATGTGACTGGCATGACTCAACACCAAAGGTGCACGGAAAACTGTTACCTTCCCACCAAAGGTGGTCCCTAATTTTCAAATTGCATCTTTTATGTGCTTTCAAACTGCGAGGTTGGCAGAAGCTTGGACAAGTCACGGGAGCTCATCCCGTTACACGCGGCACTAGGGATTCGAACCACCGAACCGCCAACCTTTCGATCAACAAGCTCAGTGGCTAAGACGCCGAGTCCCTAATTCGGTTCCAGAATACTAGTGCAACAAAACCAGAAGGTTAAGTTAGCACGGCAGATAAGGCCCAGGACTTTAGAGCATAGGGAAGAAAGTTGTCACTCACCACCCGTTTGAGCTCAGGGTGCCTGGACTGGATGCGTTTAAACTCCCGGACCTTCCCTTCGTCCACGTCTTCTTTTAGCTCCCACGTGCTGTCTTCGTAAGGGAGCGAACACCATTTTACCAGGTAATAGATCACCGGCTGCACAATGTTTGAGCGAGAGAGAGAGAGAGAGAGACAAAGAGGGAAAGATGAGAGTACAGCTTTTGTGTTGTTCATTGATTGTTCAAATGGCTTTTCTACCATACATTCTACCATACTATAATTGTGGAAACCTATTGGGAAAAAAGTGTATTTTTGAGGTTTGATGGCTAATAACACTTTTTTTTTTTAAGTTTCAAGATAATCCTATTCCACTGCTGGAATGGCCTGGGAATAGCCCAGACCTTAACCCAATTGAAAATCGATGGAATCGACTTAAGAAACGTGTTAATCAGAAGCGACCCAGCAATAAAACCCAGTTGATAGAAGCAATCATTCAATCTTGGTTTCACATTGTAACAGCTGCAGAACTAAAAGACTTGGTTCACTCATGGAAAGACGTTCTAAGGCCGTAAGTCATGCTAAAACGTTACCCAGCTAAGTATTAACTGACATGGTGATAATTTTTGTATATCTCGTTTTTTCTACGCATTTCCCTTTTCTTCTTTATACTGTAACTGCTATTCTAATAGCAAATCCTTCATAGAAGTTATTGCCTTAGATTCTTGATTAAATTATCTTTCCATGGATATATAATTTTCTGATACTACTCCCCCCAGCCCATTTTTGGAGTTTTGTGTGACATTATTTCCAATTTGCTTTTTTTCCTGCCTTTTTTTTTTGTTTCATTGTTTCATTCCAATACACACAAAGGGAATAAAAATGTGTCCTATCTCTCTGATCGGTCGCAGACGGTGTTGACGGGAGGGCAGAGGTCGACGCCAAGGCGCCTCACTTGTGGGGTGCCTCAGGGGTCGATTCTCTCCCTCCTGTTTAACATCTATATGAAGCCGCTGGGTGAGATCATCAGTGGTTTCGGTGTGAGGTACCAGCTGTACGCTGACGATACTCAGCTGTACTTCTTCACACCAGGCCACCCCAACGAAGCTATCGAAGTGCTGTCCCGGTGTCTGGAGGCCATACGGGTCTGGATGGGGAGAAACAGGCTCAAGCTCAATCCCTCCAAGACAGAGTGGCTGTGGATGCCGGCATCCCGGTACAGTCAGCTGCAGCCGCGGCTGACTGTTGGGGGCAAATCATTGGCCCCGGTGGAGAGGGTGCGCAACTTGGGCGTTCTCCTGGATGGACGGCTGTCTTTTGAAGACCATTTGACGGCCGTCTCCAGGAGAGCTTTTTACCAGGTTCGCCTGGTTCGCCAGTTGCACCCCTTTCTAGACCGGGATGCCCTATGCACGGTCACTCATGCTCTCGTGACATCTCGTCTGGATTACTGCAATGCTCTCTACATGGGGCTCCCCTTGAAGAGCACCCGGAGGCTCCAGTTAGTCCAGAATGCGGCTGCGCAGGTGATAGAGGGAGCCCCTCGTGGCTCCCATGTGACACCTCTCCTGCGCAGACTGCACTGGCTACCTGTGGCCTTTCGGGTGCGCTTCAAGGTTTTGGTAACTATCTTCAAAGTGCTCCATGGCATAGGGCCGGGCTATCTACGGGACCGTCTGCTGCCACCGATTGCCTCCCACCGACCCGTGCACTCTCACAGGGAGGGACTCCTTAGGGTGCCGTCAGCCAGGCAGTGCCGACTGGCAACACCCAGAGGGAGAGCCTTTTCTGTGGGGGCTCCCACCCTCTGGAACGAACTTCCCCCAGGTCTTCGTCAATTTTCCGACCTTCGAACCTTTCGCCACAAGCTTAAGACACATCTATTTATTTGCCCAGGACTCGACTAGAATTTTAAATTTTAATTTGGTTTTAATGGGGTTTTATTATTTTTATTGCAATTTTTAATATTTGGCCTTATTTAATAAGTTTTTTAAGCTGGTGTTTTATTCTGTATTTATATGCATGGTTTTATTAGGCTGTAAACCGCCCTGAGTCCCCTGGGAGATAGGGCGGTATATAAATGTGATTAAATAAATAAATAATAAATAAATAAATATAGCAAAACATGTTTACAGCCTAAACAGGGCGGTTTACAGCCTAATAAAACCATGCATATAAATTTGTATATGTAGGTCTTGGCGTATTCGGGTCTTTTCCTGTGTAAGGTTGAAAGTATCTAGGCGACGTTTTGACCCACTTGTCATCTTCAGACTGGTGTTTTTGGCTTCGTGCTCGTGCGAGCAAAGCATGGTTGGAGCTGCCAGTACTCAGGATGTCACAGCACTAGAACTCAGGATGTTGCAGCACAGCCCATTACCCAGGTCGTTAAGACTAATGGGCACACAGCTAGGACCACACCCACACAGGATGCTACGAAATAGCTGACCAATCTGCAAATATCAACTCCACCAACCAACCGAGATGTAACAACACAGCCAACCAATCCGCTTACAGCAACAAAGCCAGCACTCTACACCTCCCCACAACTATTTATAGAGAGATGGCAGCTCCGACCATGTTTTGCTCGCACCAGCACGAAGCCGAAAACAGCAGCCTGAAGATGACAAGTGGGACCTCGTCGAAACGTCGCCTAGATACTTTCAACCTTACACGGGAAAAGACCGGAATATGCCAAGACCTACATACCTATACCCTGTCGTGTCCCACTCCTCTGCTGACGACCGGGTCAGGGAAATCCGAATCAGGCGTGCCTCTGCAGCTCTGCCAAAGTCCTAGCAAAGTTCTCAAGGCAGGCAGGAGACCAGAAAGTGACTTCAGCAAGATAAGGTAGACTTTGCCTGACTCAGAGAATGCCAGAAAGCAGATCCTTTATATAGGCCATGGGGTGTGGCTCCGTGACTCAGCACTTATCCAGGCCTGCCCCTCCCTTCCTTCTGTCGCCACTGCCTATCAATTCTTCTGAAGCGAGGGTCACTCCAGTCTGCAGCTGTTGGTAATTGACCCTCCTCAGGTTCACATGCTGTGGGGGAGGGGGAGGGGTCTAGTTGCTCCGTTTGCCTGGGCATGGAGCCAGAGCTGGGGGCTGGAGGTACTTCTTCCTCCTCAGCCTGTCTGGGCATGGAGCCAGGGCTGGGGCCGGGAGGCATACTAGGACATTCCTCAGCGTTTGGAAGCAGATAAGAAGGCCCCGGCTGCGGTGAAAGCGGGCGAGACACAACATACCTACAAAAACATATATATATATATATATATATATATATTCGGGGGGAAGGGATGTTGTCCACTGACTGCCCTCACTTGCGTGCAGTCGCTCCCGCCTCTTTTTCGCTACAAGAGGCCTTCAGGAACTTCTTCGTCCAACAAGCCTTCCTGAAGGATTCTGCAGCCAATAACAGACCTCCGGATTGATCCGTTATTGGCTACAGAGGCCTTCAGTGAAGCCTTGCTGGCTGCAAAAGAAATGGTCTGAGGTGTGCGAGGTTTGGCTGCACCTGTCCGAAGGTAAGTAGTACAGTGGTGGGTTTCAAATTTTTTTACTGCTGGTTCAGTGGGTGTGGCTTGGTGGGCATAGCTTGGTGGGCATGGCAGGCGATGCTGCCATGATACTGTAAAATCTCCATTCCCTCCCCACTCCAGGGGAAGATTACTGCAAAACTCCAATTCCCTCCCCAATCCAGGGGAAGGACACTGTAAAATCTCCATTCCCTCCTCACTCCAGGGGCAGATTACGGCAAAATCCCCATTTCCTCCTGATCAGCTGGGACTCAGGAGGCAGAGAATAGATGGAGACGGAGCCAGTCAGAATTTTTACTACCGATTCTCCGAACTACTCAAAATTTCCGCTACCGGTTCTCCTGAACTGGTCAGAACCTGCTGAAACCCAGCTCTGAAGTAGTAGGGCAGCTCCACCTCCCCAGTTTAATTTTTACCCGTGCACCCTAGAGTGGGTGGGGTCTTAATTAGGGCTTATTTTGGCGGTAGGGTTTATATTGGGCGCAGATGTAAAAATCAAGATAGGACGTACTTTCTGAGTAGGTCGTATTTTCGGGGAAACCCAGTAGGAAAACATACTTGAGTCTTGCAGATGAGAGATGATTGGTGGTACAGTTCAATGCAGGTAGTCCTCAACTCGTGATCATTCATTTAATGATGGCTGATGCAAAATGTTTCACTCCCATGGCCTTATGATTATGATCTGCGTGCTTGGCAACTTTACTAAGCGCCCTATGACCAGTTACTAAATTATTACATGAACAGTTACTAACCGCCAGTGGTGGGATTCAAATAATTTAACAACCGGTTTTCTGCTTTAATGATTTTTTTTCCAACAGCCAGTTCACTAAGCTGTTCAGAAAGTTTAACAACCAGTTCTCCCGAAGTGGTGCGAACCAGCTGAATCTCACCGCTGCTAACAGCCCTACGATCATATACAATCACCATTTGCAAACTTCTCCGCTGGCGTCCCCAGGAGTTCAATGGGGAAGCTGGCAGGAAAGGTTGAAAGCTGCCGCTGCCTGCAAAAACAACTCCCTCTCGTTTCTGCCAGCTGGCTGACTCTTGAAGGGAGCTGAACTCTTTTGGTAGAGTGCAGAAAGATCGGACATTCTGAAGATTTCAGCTTAATTATTTCATCCCACCAGCCCCCGAGATGAGAGGGAGCCAAAATCCAGAGAGCAGAGAGCTAGTGCAGTAAGGTATGGAGTCGGGGTATCTCAGATGGGTGGAAGAGGTCTTGCGCGGGCTAAGCACGTGTGTCTCTTTGCTCAGGAACTGAAAATCTTGTCTAGGTTTTAGCAGGGAGGATTTTTAGTTCCTGAGCAGAGAGGCAGCAGAGTAAGGAAAGCACAGGTTGTCTCAAGAAGGAGGGGGAAGCCCTGGGAAACTGTGACTCTCTGCTCAAGGGTTGCAAATCGTGCTTGGATTTTGGCAGGGAGCTATCAACGGCTACCAATATTAACCGGCTGTTTGTTACCTTTCGAATCTTTCAGGGGCAAATCTGCATTTGTGATGGCCAGGAATGGAGTTTTCGGCCTTTGATTTTTAGGTACAAATGCATCCAGCTGGCCAACCGTGTGACTCCGAATGCCAGAACAGAAAAGCCCCCAGTCAGATCCAACTTGGTTCTTCTGAAGTTTTTAGGTAGCTATTGTTTTCTCATTAGGCAGCTGGTATTTATGTATCTTATTTAAGAGCCACGGTGGCGCAGTGGTTAGAATGCAGTATTGCGGGTTAACTCTGCTGACTGTCAGGAGTTCGATTCTGATTGGCTCAAGGTTGACACAGCCTTCCATCCTTCCAAGATTGGTAAAACGAGGACCCAGATTCTTGGGGGCAATACACTGTCAGTGTGTATGAGAGTTTATGACTGGGAAAACATGGTAACAAGGTCAGCCAATGAATAGGCATGGCAACTGGGTCAGCCAATGAGGACTGTTTGGAAACTGAAACAATTTGTAGGCTGGGCATGGCTAAGCTTTGAATCTGTGCAAAAGCTGCAAACTAGTCTGCTGCTGGAACTGAAACTATTCTCTCCTCAGCCTGTGTTTTGCCTGTAACTACTACCACGTTGGAAGAACCACTCTTGGTATTGTATATATGTCTCATGTGTTATTATGTATATGAAGAGAAGTTAATGAGTCCTGCTGAATCAATTACCTGTATGTGTTTTCTAGATGTGATTACTGCAAGAAATTCTGAGATACACTTTTTTTTTTTTTTGCATTTATATCCCGCCCTTCTCCGAAGACTCAGGGCGGCTTACACTATGTTAAGCAATAGTCTTCATCCTTTTGTATATTATATACAAAGTCAACTTATTGCCCCCAACAATCTGGGTCCTCATTTTATCTACCTTATAAAGGATGGAAGGCTGAGTCAACCTTGGGCCTGGTGGGACTTGAACCTGCAGTAATTGCAAGCAGCTGCTGTTAATAACAGACTGTCTTAGCAGTCTGAGCCACTCAAGGACCCACTGACTCTATAAACCGCTTAAAGCACTATGAAGCGGTATATAAGTCTGCTTTTGCTATGTGCATGTTCTAACTTCTACCCCAACCAATTAATTTGAAAAGTACCCACACACCTCCCCGTTGTCCTTGTCAATGCTGTGCGATTCGTCCAGGATCCGGTCAACTTCCACGTAGTCTGGATTGAAAGGCTCCTCATCCTAAAAAGACAGGATAGCGTGAGGTGGCGTTGACTGCCGCAGGAGTTAACAGCAACTGGGATCAAACAAGCCACTGGCCAGCTGAGCAATTTAGCCTCCGAGTCTGCTTAGGTTTCTATCATCATGGGTACCTCATGGAAGAAGTGCCTCATCTGAGCCATTTTGGTCTTAAAGCGTTTGAGCTTCTGGTGGATCCTCTTGTCCTTCTCCAGCTGAGCAATGGTGGCCCATTCACAGTGCAAGTAAGAGCTTGGGGAAGAATTGGAACAGAGAGTCGGGGAGAAAAGAAGAGAGAACGGTATTGTAAATGATGGGCATCCAGAAGAAAGCATTGGATCATAGTTGGGAAGACGTAGGATCCTTGCCGTTCTTTCAGGTTGGTGGGTTTTCTTGCAGATGTTTCATTACCCAACTATGTAACGCAGGGGTAGTCAACCTTTTTATACCTACTGCCCACTTTTGTATCTCTGTTAGTAGTAAAAAATTTCTAACCGCCCACCGGTTCCACAGTAATGCGCCGTGTATCGTCATCTGCGCATGCCTCTTGCGCATCGTGGATTGGGTTTGGGGGGCACCAGCTACCAGCTCTGCTTGTCTGTTACAGCTGGGTGGTGTGGGGGGAGATTCGCGAGCTATTCTGGGACGAGGCTCTTTTGTTTGCGGTTGCACTATAGCACCATTTAGTTCCACTTATGTAATGTGAACTAAACTTATGGCGGGCAATACAAATAGTATATTTTCAGAAAATTAAATAGTCTCGGGGAATTTTATGAAAACCTAATGAAAATGTTTTTAAATAATGCTATGATTTTTTTTAAAAAAGTCAATTAAATTAAAAAAAAGGAAAGTGCTTCAGTATCGGACAAAACCCCTACCGCCCACCATGAAAGCTGGAACGCCCACTAGTGGGCGATAGGGACCAGGTTGACTACCACTGACGTAACGCCATCAATTATGTAGGTCAGTGTTGGCGAACCTATGGCACGCGTGCCGGAAATGGCACGTGAAACCGTCCCGGGCCAAATGCGTGGCCTCGCCGGCTCTTCGTCGCGTCCCTGCGCTCAAACACACACCGGCCAGCTGGCCATCACACACGCGGTGCCGGCGGATCCTGGAAGTGTGGCGGTCCATCGTGCATGCGCGAGCCAGCACCTGGCCTTCCGGGTTGGCGTCGCACGCATGTGCAATAGATCGCCATACTTCCGGGGTCGCCGGCATCGCACGCGCAACAGCCAGCTGGCCGGCACGCGTTTGAGCGCACAAATGCGACAGGAGCTGGCGAAGCCGCACATTTAGCATGGGACGGTTTCCCGTGCCACTCCTGGCACGCGGGTCACCACGCGAGAACGTGAAAAGTTCGCCAACATTGATGTAGGTACAGGTAGTCCTCGACTTTTAACAGTTCGTGTAGTTACAAAGTTACAACATCTCTGAAAAAAGCAAGTTTTCCTCCACACTTATGATAGTTGCAACATCCCTATGGCCACATAATCAAAATTCAGATGTTTTTTTGGCCACTGGTTCATGTTGATGACGGTCACCGTCTCCTGGGGTCTCGTGATCCCCTTTTGTGACCTTCTGACAAGCAAATATCAAGGGGGAAGCCAGGTTCGCTTGGCTTCAACTTGACCACCTCAGTGATTCGCTTAACAATGGTGGCAAGGAAGGTTGTAAAATGGGACAAACATTTACAAATGTTTCACTTATCAACAGGAATTTAGGGGCTCGACAGTGGTCGTAACTCGAGGATCACCCGTACTGTGTTAACATCAATGCTGATATTACCTAGTTGGGGAATGATACGACTGCAAGAATATAACCAAGCTCACAAAGCACCAAGGATCCCGCAGTTCAACCCTAAGAGAGATCTGGCTCCAGAACTTCGTTCTTTTCCCAAACTGGGCCAATCCAAGCATTCCATTAGCGTTTTGGGCCATTACTTTGATCGGATGGGAAACAATGGTACAATGATCCTTTCCCTACAACACAGACGGGGGATCTGCGTTTCACCCTGTCAAGAGTGCACACAGTGTGACTATGTGAGACAACCCAGGAGCAAATACAGTAAATAAGTTTGTATTTAAATAGCTGTTTTATCTACAAAGAATATATACTTACATGTACTTTAGTCAGACCTCAAACGAACAGCAATCAGCAATTACAGCACGGATGCACACACGGAGAGATACGGCCCAATAGGGCCTCTTCTTATTACAGGCTCTTAAGGTGATATCCGCCCAAAAACTTTGCTGACTCATTCCCAGCATTACATCATCATAGCAGCTGGTCAGCTCTTAAATCGTTATCCTGACACACCCCTTCTATTAAACAGCCCAGCGGTGAGTGTATTTGAAAGTGGAAAGGGAGTGGCGTACTTACTAGTTTTTGTATTTCACAAAGAATTCTTCTGCTTCTGTGTACTGCCCGTTGGGTAGCTGCCGGTGGAGGAAAGAAATCAACAAAATCAGAGAACTGAAGAGGGAGGGGATTTGTTCCAGGTACAGAGGATAAACAGAATAACAGAGTGGGAAGGGACTTTGGAAATCTTCTAGTCCAACTCCGTCCTCAAACAGGAGACTCTATATCAAGGGTTCCTGGGCTGCGGCATGCCAGAAACCAGGCTGAGCAAACAGGACGAAGCTCCATCTGCGGGCTGCTGGCAGCATGCAAAACAGCACACTCAAACACCCTGGTCTGCGGAACAACTTTTCTCCATGGAACCGGTCCCTGGGGACCAAAAGGTTGGGGGGTGCTGCCCTGTGCCATTTCAGACATTGGATGGTTGTCCAATTTCTTCTTCAAAACCTCACCCACAACTTCTGGAGGCAAGCCGTTCCATTGATTAACTGTTCTAACTGCCAGGAAATTTCTCCTTAGTTCTAGGTTGCTTCTCTCCTGGATTAGTTTCCATCCGTTTCTTCTTGTCCTGTCCTCAGTTGCTTTGGAGAATAGGTTGACCCCCTCTTCTTTGTGGCAGCCCCTCAAAGACTGCTATCTAGTCACACCTACACTTTCTTTTTACTAGACAGGACATACCCAATTCCTACAACCATTCTTCATATGTTTTAGCCTCCAGCCCCCTAACTATCCTAGTTAGCAGAAAAAATAATTGCTACCAACCTGCCTTCCATTGAGGACCTGTATACTGCACGAATCAAGAAGAGGGCCGTGAAAATATTTACAGACCCCTCGCATCCTGGACATAAACTGTTTCAACTCCTACCCTCAAAACGACGCTATAGAGCACTGCACAGCAGAACAACTAGACACAAGAACAGTTTTTCCCCGAAGGCCATCACTCTGCTAAACAAATAATTCCCTCAACACTGTCAAACTATTTACTGAATCTGCACTACTATTAATCGTTTCATAGTTCCCATCACCAATCTCTTTCTACTTATGACTGTATGACTGTAACTTTGTTGCTGGCAATCCTTATGATTTATATTGATATATTGACCATCAATTGTGTTGTAAATGTTGTACCTTGATGAACGTATCTTTTCTTTTATGTACACTGAGAGCATATGCACCAAGACAAATTCCTTGTGTGTCCAATCACACTTGGCCAATAAAAAATTCTATTCTATTCTATTCTATTCTATTCTATTCTATTCTATTCTATTCTATTCTATTCTATTCTATTCTATTCTATCCTAGTTGCTCCTCTCTGCACTCAACAACCTCTCAACTTTTTACACTGTGGTGACCAAAACTGGATACAATATCCCAAGGAGAAGAACATGATTCAAACACAAGTCTTTGCATCTGGATTCACAACCACTATCAAACTCAGCTTGAAAAACACAAAAGAACTCCTGCCACAGGTTCTGGAAGAAGCACCTCCTTATCTGTTATTAGACTTACTAGACTTCTATACTAAATACCGCTAAAGCACTACTTTGTAAAATACACAAAAGAATTGAAGACCTGGCTCTGCCAGTTGGCCAAGGGTGCATCATGCTGGAGGTGGCTAACAGGTTAAGACAAGACCCCCACCTCGCCCCCTATACATCCTGCTCCTTTCTTCCCCATCTTTTAGTTGCAAATTATGCTTAGTTGCCATCAGCCAGATCTTCAGACTGGATTTGGCATTTTTATCCACCTACTGAATCCTTCCCAAGGACCTGGGTTAGGCAGATGCTGATGTTTTGTGTTGCTAGAGGTAATGTCATAGGATGTAAGCCATTTTATCCCGCTTGGATTATTGTAATGCTGTCTACATGGGGCTCCCCTTGAGGTGCACCCGGAGGCTTCAGTTAGTCCAGAATGCAGCTGCGCGGGTGATAGAGGGAGCTTCACGTAGCTCCCGTGTAACACCACTCCTGCGCAGACTGCACTAGTTACCTGTGGTCTTTTGGGTGCACTTTAAGGTTTTGGTTACTACCTTTAAAGCGCTCCATGGCTTAGGGCCTGGGTACTTACGGGACCGCCTGCTGTTACCTCATGCCTCCCACCGACCCGTACGCTCACACAGAGAGGGACTTCTCAGGGTGCCGTCCGCCAAGCAATGCCGGCTGGCGGCCCACAGGGGAAGATCCTTCTCTGTGAGGGCTCCTACCCTCTGGAACGAACTTCCCCCGGGTTTACGTCAAATACCTGACCTTCGGACCTTCCGCCGCGAATTGAAAACACATTTATTTATTCGCGCGGGGCTGGCTTAAATTTTATTGGTTTTAAATTTTTATTATTAATTTTTAATGGGTATTTAGTTTTATATGTTTTAAAGTTTTTAGGCCAATTATGTAATAAGTTTTTTAATTCGTATTTTAATTGTATATTGCACTGTTTGTTTTACCTTGGCTGTACACCGCCCTGAGTCCTTCGGGAGAAGGACGGTATAAAAATCGAATAAATAATAATAATAATAATAATAATAATAATAATAATAATAATAATAATAATAATAATAATAATAATAATAATAATTCCCAGTCAACCTGGCTTTTGCAATCGACTGATAATGAATTTATCAATGCTCATGTGTAGTGTTCATGTGATGCTCTGTTTGTTTTGGGGATTGCACCTAAGACACCCATTACCCTTGGTACAACCTTCGCTTTCTTCTCCCACAGTTGTTCTATTTCTATTGGCAGGCCTTTGCATTTTGTGATCTTCTCCAATTATTACTATAATGATGACTGTTCGTTGCTTCGGCTTTTAATGTTTGTAAGCCATCCAGAGTCACCTCTGGGTGAGATGAGCAACAAACAAGCTGAATGAATGAATGAACAAATCTATGAAAAGTTGGCTATCTATCCCTTTGTCTACCCGCCCATCCATCCCCCCCCCCCCGTCCCTCTGTCCATTCATTGATCTTTGCTTGTTGTGTCAATGTTTTATTGGCTTTTAATGTAAGCCAACCACAGTGGGCGAGATAAGCGACAAACAAGCCAAATAAATGAATGAATGAAAGAATGAACGAAATGTAAATGTGAAGTGAAGTGAACTGAAGTAAGTCAAGTCAAGTCTAGTAAAAGTATAGTAAAGTAAAGGTAAAAGTAAAAGAAATCTGTGAAAGGTTGGCTATCTATCCTTTGTCAATTCATCCTCTCCTCCCTCTGTCCATTCATTTATCTTAATTTAAATTAAATTAAATAGAGGTCTTAACAGTGAGGACAATTAACCAGTGGAACAGCTTGCCTTCGGATGTTGTAGGTATTTCATGACTGCAGGTTTTTAAAGAACAGACTGGACAGTCCCGTGTCTGAAATGGTACAGGGTTGTCCTGCTTGAGCAGGGGGCTGGGCTAGAAGACCTCCAAGGTCCCTTCCAGCTCTATTCTCATTGATTGATCTTATCTAGCCTAACCATCTAGCCACCTGTCTTACATCTGCCTTAGGATCAGAACATTGTGAGAGCACAATCCTGTAGCTGCATTTTGAGGGTTTGCTATGAAGAGCCTGGACAAAACGAGTCGAAAGGACTTGTGTGGCTTTGGACCCTTCCCCACCCACCCACCATCTGGAAAAGCAAATCCTTACAATAAAAGCAAAGCAGGGGCAGGCTGGAAAGCCACAAATCACTCAGTCTTGTCAGCAGATACAAATGTTCTTACCTCCTTCTTCACCACTCGCATGGACAGGACCTTGTCTACGATGGCAGCATCCTCTTCACTCGGGTTTTCCTTTGGGCAGAAGGGGGGAGAAAGAAGGGATAGTTAAAAGAGAGGACTTAATGAAGGCATTCAAAGGACCACCCTGCCTGGGCTTTGATCCAGATGTCTTTGGGACTGTCATGTCAGGAGGGGGAAGACAAACAGCTAAGAGAGAGAGAGAGAGAGAGAGAGAGAGAGAGGAGACAGAGAGAGAGTGTGAGTTGCTCCATTGGCTGTGGAGGAAACTAGGGAAGGGCAAAGTCAGGCTCGGCAGAGTAGTGGAGAGGTAGAACAAGGGAGAGGGGCTTCAGATGAAGACCAAGGCCCACTCCCTCCTCATCCTAGGGCGCACAGGGAAGAATGGAAAAGAAAGCAACGTGGGTTGCGTGGCTTACAAGGGAGGAAAGGGCCCCCTGATTCCCTTCACAAGGCACCACCTGGGAATGGAGTTTAAAGGAGAGGCAGTTGGGAGGGGTGGCTGTCGGGAACAAACACTGAGTTCATCTCATGTTAACTGCTTTATCTGAGTTCCTGGCATTCTCCCAGGAACTCCTGGTTTGATTTACTGCCGTGCTACCTCACTTCTGGAACTCCTTATCTTGCTTGCCCTACCGGATTAATTCCTTTATCTTGCCTTGTTGGAATTATAGTTGGACGTTCTCTGCTTATAACACTTGGATTGGAGTATTTTCAGCCAAAGGCTGTTACAGGTTTGTGGGAGAGTTTTTCTCCAGACCTGAGAAGAAAAGAGACGTTGGGGGCAAAGTTGGAGCTAATAAAGGGACTCATACTTATTCTCTGCTGTGTTGCCTTTGTGCCACGCCCCGTTTGAGAGCTACATGAAGCCACAAATACCAGATTCTTTAACAGTTTTGTTCCATCTATACCATGGGTATCAAACTCAATTTCATTGAGGGCCACATGTTGTGTCTGCGCCCCCCGAGCCGAGCCTCCTGCCAGAAAGTGACTTGGAGCCGGGCCTCCTGCCAGAAAGTGACTTGGAAAGTGAAAGGGAAGGGCCGTCAGGACTTACCTTGGGAGCACCAGCTTCCCTGGCTCAGCTCCAGGAGCCAGAGGCAAGCCAGGTGGAAGAGATAACGAGACCTCCGTCCCCAGACTCTTTCCCCCCCCCAGGCCATGCCTTCAGACCCGGCTGATGGCAATCAGGCCTGGCTGGACCCTAGGTTTTGTAGGCAGGAGAGGAGGAAACAACAGAAGCAGGGGTGGGGCAGGCCTAGGAAGTGCTGAGTCATGGAGCCACACCCCACAGAATATGAAAGGCGGCGAGAGCTGCTGTGTCTCTTCGTAGCAGGCAAATCAACTGATTAACTAAGAGCTGAAGTTTGTTCCTGGGTGACTCATAGGCGTTGAGGGAGATAACAGAGACACTTGGCAGACGCTCGCTATTTTGCTGTCAGAGCTGATAGTGCCGGCTAATTAAGCCATCACTCGGAAGGAGGCGAAGGAGGACAGAACACCACATCAGGGCTGAGGTTGACATCAGGGGTCCGGTCGGGTGTGGTTGACTGGGTGGGCGTGGCCACTGGGTGAGCGTGGGAAGCCTGATGCTTAATCCCCAAACTGCTGGCATGTTTCCCCTTCAAACTGGGTAGACCGGGCCAAAACTATGCCAGCCCGATCTTTTCTCTTCACATTGAGTAGACTAGGAGGGTTCCGCGGGGTGGATCCGACCGCACTGTGGGCTGGATCCGGCCTGCGGGCCGGGAGTTTGACACCCCTGATCTATGCCATCCGTCTGGTAAACTCACAAGATTCGTTTTTCTTGCCTTGTACATGTATACATCCAAACTGGGCCGTGTTGTTTCTCTGTGTCATATAATAATATATGTGGGTATGTGCATAATTTTGTAATGTATTTATTTTATTTTTGTCGTGGTTATGTAGTGTGCATTGGAGGTGATGACCCTTTGAAAGCCGTAGGCAACGAAATTTCATTTTAATGTATGCCGATTAGTGTACATTCAAAGTGACAAATAGTCTAAGTCTAAATAGCGGCAATTCAAAACACTCAACCTTCCAAATGTCTATGGAGATTCTGAGACATCCAGGTCACGGTTGTCCCAAAAGTCCTTCCCCCCCCCTCCCCCCAAAGAGGTGAGTGGACTTTCTGGTTTTGTTTGAAGACGTTTCGCTTCTCATCCAAGAAGCTTCTCCAGTTCTGACTGGATTATTTTTATTATTATTATTATTTATTCAATTTTTATACCGCCCTTCTCCCGAAGGACTCAGGGCGGTGTACAGCCAAGATAAAAACAAAACAATACAATACAAAATATACAATTTAAAATACAAATTAAAAAACTTATTATAAAGATGGCCATATAAAACTAAAAACCCCATTAAAATTAGTAATAAATTTAAAACCAATAAAATTTAGGCCAGCCCCGCGCGAATAAATAGATGTGTTTTCAATTCGCGGCGGAAGGTCCGAAGGTCAGGTATTTGGCATAAACCCGGGGGAAGTTCGTTCCAGAGGGTGGGAGCTCCCACAGAGAAAGATCTTCCCCTGGGGGCCGCCAGCCGGCATTGCTTGGCGGACGGCACCCTGAGAAGTCCCTCTCTGTGAGAGCGCACGGGTTGGTGGGAGGCATAAGGTAACAGCAGGCGGTCCCGTAAGTACCCAGGCCCTAAGCCATGGAGCGCTTTAAAGGTTGTAACCAAAACCTTAAAGTGTACCCGAAAGGCTACAGGCAGCCAGTGCAGTCTGCGCAGGAGCGGTGTTACACGGGAGCTATGCGGAGCTCCCTCTATCACCCGCGCAGCTGCATTCTGGACTAACTGCAGCCTCCGGGTGCACCTCAAGGGGAGCCCCATGTAGAGAGCATTACAATAATCCAAGTGAGAGGTAACGAGCGCATGAGTGACTGTGCACAAGGCATCCCGATCAAGGAAGGGGCGCAACTGCCGAACCAGGCGGACCTGGTGGAAGGCCCTCCTGGAGACGGCCGTCAAATGATCTTCAAACGACAGCCGTTCATCCAGGAGAACACCTAAGTTGCGCACCCTATCCTATGGGACCAATAACTCGCCTCCAACAGTCAGCTGCGGCTGCAGCTGACTGAATCGGGGTGCCGGCATCCACAGCCACTCCGTCTTGGAGGGATTAAGCTTGAGCCTGTTTCTCCCCATCCAGACCCGTACGGCTTCCAAACACCGGGACAGTACTTCAACAGCTTCGTTGGGGTGGCCCGGGGTGGAAAAGTACAGCTAAGTATCATCAGCGTACAGCTGGTATCTCACCCCAAAGCCACTGATGATCTCACCCAACGGCTTCATATAGATGTTGAACAGAAGGGGCGAGAGAATCGACCCCTGCGGCACCCCACAAGTGAGGCACCTCGCGGCCGACCTCTGCCCCCCCGTCAACACCGTCTGCGACCGATCGGAGAGATAGGAGGAGAACCACCAATACACGGTGCCTCCCACTCCCAATCCCCCCAACCGGCGCAGCAAGATACCATGGTCGATGGTATCAAAAGCCGCTGAGAGATCTAATAAGACCAGGGCAGAGGAATAACCCGTCCCTGGCCCTCCAGAGATCATCCACCAACGCTGTCTCCGTGCTGTATCCGGGTCGGATGGTGGGGAATGGAAGGATTTTATACTCCCTGCAGACAGCTGGACATCTGCATTCTTTTTAGTGAGTCATTAAGGTCATGGGAGGTTTTGTAAATGGTGGTGCAGAATATCTGACATATTCTTGACCAGGGATGTCAAACTCTGGATGCGGCCTGTGGAGTGCTTAGATCTGGCCTGTGGGACCATACTGGAAACAACAAAGGACCGACCCGTGGGGTGTCTGGCAGTGAAAATGGAGCTCAAGAGGGCTGCGCGCAACCCTTCTGGGCTCTGCTTTTGGCCATGATGGCCTCCTGCAACCCTCTGCTGGCAAAAACTACCTGGAGCTCTGTTTTCACTAAAACAGAGTGAAACAAACTAAAAATAAATCAAAAGGAGAAATGTTTCCCCTTTTGCATTTGAGCATGCAAGAAGGGGTAGGAAAGGAGAAAGGGAAAGGCAAAGGGGAAAAAAAAAGATGGGAAGATAGCCAGGAAGGAAAAATAAGGAAAGAGGGGAAGGAAGAAGAAAGGAGAATGAAGAGGGAAGGAGAGTGTCGAGCCCAGCTCCAGCTTGACGCATGACGCTACAGGGATACGGATCATGGGAGCAGCCCCTAATCAAAGATCCAAAGAGGTGACATGTTCGAGGGGTGCAGGGAAATGCGTTTAGGAAGCATGGGAAAGGTATCAGCACACTGGTGGCCGGGATAGAGGGAGATGAGGGCTGGGCGTTAGGAAGAGCTGCTTTAGTTCCGGGATTTAGCAGATGACGTGGCAGCTGGAAATGTCAGACGAGGAGGGAGAGAGCGGCCGGGCATCCAATCAACGGAGCAGTTCAGCCATGGGGCGGGGCCTGAGCAGCACGGGATGTTTAAAAAGGGGCTGAGAGGCAGAATCTCTCAGCGCTGACTTTACACAGAGAGACCTCGACTTTTACTGAAACCCTGTTCGTAGCAGACCCAATAAAATACGTCATTATTGGAAAGAAAACCACGTTAGCTTGTTTCTTTGCACGGCGTCTGACACAACTGTGACTGAGCAAGCCGAGAGAAGGGAAGGGAAGGGAAGGGAAGGGAAGGGAAGGGAAGGGAAGGGAAGGGAAGGGAAGAGAAGAGAAGAGAAGAGAAGAGAAGAGAAGAGAAGAGAAGAGAAGAGAAGAGAAGAGAAGAGAAGAGAAGGAAGATTATAGTGAAAATGAGGGAGGGTCTGAGGGAAATCTTGCCTTAGCATTTGGCACCACAGGTACCCCCAACACAAGTGACATTGGGCTGTTCATGCCCACCTCGTTCAACCTGAGGTCAAACACAACCCTGATGCGGCCCTCAATGAAATAAGAGTTTGACACCCCTGCTCTAGACCTAGCAAGGTGGGACACTATGCGGAAATGACATAAGGAAGCCCCTTACCACAAAGAACTGCATTGATGGCAATGTCTCTCCTTCAGGGATAGGTTCCGGAGCAGGCGGTTCTGGAGCTGGGAGCTGTTCGGTCTTAATGGGCCCGGTCACATCTAGCTCTTCGTCATCTTCATCATCCGTGATCTTGATGTCCAGATCTTCTGTATATTTCTTTCGCTTCACCTGACGGTTCGAACGCCGTTTCTAGAGACCGGGAGAAGAGGAACTGGTTTAAGGAAGATAACATCTTCCTCATCTTCATTTAACGACCCCATAAGCCCTTGCCGGGTGGAGTCTGGGCAAGCTAATGGAGCTAGCAGAGTGTTTTAATGGCCAGATGCCCTTCCTGTCGCCAAAGTGGAGTTTTGTTCAGCGGATATATTCTCAGTGTGCCGAGAGAGAGAGAGAGAGAGAAATATCTGCCTCTACCTAGGATTGAACTCACAGCCTCCTGATTGTGAGACGAGAGCTCTACCTCTAGGCCACCGCACCACTCCTTTTAAGGAAAATAACTTATCATTAAAAAAAACAAAACCATATCTGTATCAGTTCAATTCTTAGAGGGGAGAAAGGAAAAACAATAGCCGGGATTTTTAAGAAGAGACAACCATTTGTCTGAAATGATATAGGGCAGTGATGGCTAACCTATTTGCCATTGCATGCCAGGAGGCATGAGGTGGGGTCACATATACCCCCGCTCCTGGCATGCGATGGCCGGTAGGCCCGTTTTTCTCTCTCACCTGGCTCTAGAGCCTTTCTATGAGTCTGGGGAGGGCAAAAACAATCGTTTCCACTCCCCCCCCCGGAGGCCAGAAACTGGCCGTTTGCCAACTTCCGGTTGGACAGGAAGTGACGTTTTTGCTGTCCCCAGCCTCCAGAGACTCCTAGAGAGGCCTCCGGAGGGCCTCCGGAGTGTGTGTGCAGGGAAGACCATTTTCGCCCTCCCCAGACTCAGAGAGAGGCTCTGGAGCCAGGTGAGAGAGAAAAATGGGCCTCCCCACCCCCACCTCCAAGCCCTCCGGAAGCAGGAAACAGCCTGTTTTCCTACTTCTGGTGGGCCCAGAAGGCCCAAAAATCAGCTGAGCTCACGTGCCCACTGATATGGTTACACATGCCATAGGTTCGCCATCACAGATATAGGGGTTTCCTGCCTGAGCAAGGGGTTGGACTAGAAGACCTCTAAGGTCCCTTCCAACTCTGTTATTCTGTTAAGAAAACTGGATGCCATCAGCTAAATGTTGGTGAGGTCATATTGGGAGGTCAAACTTTCCCCCAAATCTTAGAAGAAGCAAGCAAAGATTCAGTTCCCCATTTTGGAAGGATAAATTCCACCTGCAAAGTCTTCCATATAAAGCACCATGAATCCTAGCAACCATGAAGGCATGTAAACTTGTCTGCGGCCTAATGAAATTATTGCTTCTGCTTTGGATTTTGAGATTGGATCCTTATTTTGGGTCATTTTTAAGAGACAGGATTATGCGTGCGTATTCGTAGCGCAAGAATAGAAGGAATGCTCAGTACTATGTGACTTCTGACACACAAATGTTCCTCTTTTGAATTGCCACCTCTTAGTCTTGTTGATTATTCAAAAGAACCACAAGACAAAGGTCTTGAACATTTTCTTTGGACTTTGAATATTGTTGTGGTCCGTCAGCAGCCTACGGAGCTGGTAACGGAGTCGGACAACGATGAGGCTGAGGTGAGGCCAGGGCCATCGGGAAATGAGGTGCGGACTCCAGAGCCTCCAGAGGCTGATAGTAATGAGGCAGAGGAACAGCAGGAGCCTGTTCCTAATGCATGCATGAGAAGAGCTGCCAGAAGGCAAGAGCAGCTCAAGCAGAGAGGACAACTCGGGAGAAGGGCCAAGAGATGATTGGCCCCTCCCATAAGGCTTAAAACAGACCAGCAATGGCGTTTGAGCTTTGTCGGAAAACAAGGTTGGTAGCTTCGTTTTCTGCTTCGTCTATGTCTTGCCTTTATTTTTGTGACTTCTGAACGTTTGCCAAGAAAGGCCTTTGGCAGTTTGCCTAATTGGACCAAGGTTTGCGATAGGACTGAGGAATTCGTGTTGGGAGGCATTTGCTTTAATTTGAGCTGAACGACGCTGGGAATGAAGCAATTCTCAGCTGTTCGCATAAAGTTTGTTTGTTTTTTCACGGACTGAGTTTCTTACTACCTACTTGGGCCTCGGTCACAACAAATAAGCTCACCCTTCCTGTTTAAAAGTTCAGAGAAAAAAAATAAGGCGGTTTCTTTTTCTGGCAGACGTGCAAACGTGTCAGTTTTTCAAATTTGTATGAAGCAAGGATTTTAATGAAGAGGCATCATTTATTTAATTTTTATTCCACTTTATTCCGAGGTGGCATTCAACCAGTTCAGAACAGTTTGTGTGAACCGGTAGGAGCAATCTGCCCCCTAAAACAACTCAAGATGGCGAACATACATGATACTCCTTCCCCATCTTATTTTCCCCTACCATTATCTTCATTTAACGACCCCATAATCCCTTGCGGGGTGGAGTCTGGGCAACTGAATGGAGCAAGCAGTGCGTTTTAATGGCCAGATATCCTTCCTGTCACCAATGAGGAGTTTTATTCAGCAGATATATTCTCAGTGTGCCTCAAAGAGAGAAGTATCTGTCTCTACCTAGAATCGAACTCACAGCCTCCTGATTGTGAGGCGAGAGTTCCACCTCTAGGCCACTGCACCACTCCATCTTATTTTCCCCATTGCGGCCACCAAATTCTCTTATCCGTGCTCATTTCCTAGATCTCAGCAAAGCAATCTGCTTTAATAAGACGGTTGGTGTTGCAAACACATTTCAGAGTGCTTCGCTCTGCCTGCTCTAAAATGCAATGGCAGATGCTCTCGCAACCCTCCTGATCAGTGAATGGGTGAGAGAAAGGAGTTGGAGCAAAGCAAGGCAACTATTTGGCTCCATGCGTGTGAAGCAAAGCAAGCTCTGAGACCTTTTTCTCTTGGGAAAGGTGTCTAGTGGGGGCAGTGCTCAGCTCCCGTTACATAGCCAAGGGAGCCAGCAATGGCATTTGAGCTTTGCCGGAAAACAAGGTTGGTAGCTTCGTTTTCTGCTTCGTCTATGTCTTGCCTTTATTTTTGTGACTTCTGAACGTTTGCCAAGAAAGGCCTTTGGCAATTTGCCTAATTGGACCAAGGTTTGCGATAGGACTGAGGAATTCGTGTTGGGAGGCATTTGAGCTGAACGACGCTGGGAATGAAGCAATTCTCAGCTGTTCGCATAAAGTTTGTTTGTTTTTTCACGGACTGAGTTTCTTACTACCTACTTGGGCCTCGGTCACAACCAATAAGCTCACCCTTCCTGTTTAAAAGTTCAGAGAGAAAAAATAAGGCGGTTTCTTTTTCTGGCAGACGTGCAAACGTGTCAGTTTTTCAAATTTGTGTGAAGCAAGGATTTTAATGAAGAGGCATCATTTATTTAATTTTTATTCCACCTTATTCCGAGGTGGCATTCAACCAGTTCAGAACAGTTTGTGTGAACCGGTAGTAGCAATCTGCCCCCTAAAACAACTCAAGATGGCGAACATACATGATACTCCTTCCCCATCTTATTTTCCCCCACCATCATTTTCATTTAACGACCCCATAATCCCTTGCGGGGTGGAGTCTGGGCAACTGAATGGAGCAAGCAGTGCGTTTTAATGGCCAGATGTCCTTCCTGTCACCAATGAGGAGTTTTATTCAGCAGATATATTCTCAGTGTGCCTCAAAGAGAGAAGTATCTGTCTCTACCTAGAATCGAACTCACAGCCTCCTGATTGTGAGGCGAGAGTTCCACCTCTAGGCCACTGCACCATTCCATCTTATTTTCCCCATTGCGGCCACCAAATTCTCTTATCCGTGCTCATTTCCTAGATCTCAGCAAAGCAATCTGCTTTAATAAGGCGGTTGGTGTTGCAAACACATTTTGGAGCGCTTCACTCTGCTTGCTCTAAAATGCAATGACAGATGCTCTCGCAACCCTCCTGATCAGTGAATGGGTGAGAGAAAGGAGTTGGAGCAAAGCAAGGCAACTATTTGGCTCCATGCGTGTGAAGCAAAGCAAGCTCTGAGACCTTTTTCTCTTGGGAAAGGTGTCTAGTGGGGGCAGTGCTCAGCTCCCGTTACATAGCCAAGGGAGCCAGCATTGCCTGTGGTCTTCATGTGGCCAGCATGAGTATACGCTGAGGCGCAGGGAACGCTGTTCCCTTCTCACCGAAGTGGTACCTATTTATCTAATTTCATTTTCATGCTTTCACAACTGCTTGATTGGCAGGAGCTGGGAAAAGGAACGGGAGCTCACCCCATCGTGTGGCGCTGGGTCTCAAACCCAGGCAGTCAGATTTCCAGCTAAGCGTCTTTTAACGCTGAGTCAACCCTTTTCTCTTGGGAAACGGTGGCAACAGAGCTGTTTGTATAGCCTTAACAGTTCTGACCTAGGCTTCCTTAAAAAGCATGAAGCAGTCTTGGTCCTGGCAAAACCTCTTTTATTTACACGACTGTGAATTCCTTTCATTCCCAGTCAGCAAGGCTTGTCAAAAAATCTTTCAGAGGAATATTTATCAACACAAACCTTATCTTACTTGGAAAGCTGCCAGATAACTAGTTTCCAAATGCAGTGAAAGGCAAAACTTGGCACAGAGTCTCTTAAGAATCACAAACAGAATTTTCCACTCTTGAAATGACTGACCAACTGAATTGTTTCCTGCAAAAGCCTACACCCCATTCTTCCCCTTTTGTTTCCTATGGGAGGGGCCAATCACTTTCAAAGTGTGGCGTTACTCCCAAGTTGACCCTGCTTTCTTAGTTTTTCTTGTCTTCTGGCATCTTTGCTCATGCACACAGTGGGAACAGGCTCCAGCTGTTCCTCTGTCTCATTGCTGTCTAGCTCCCTCTCTGCCTCCAACGCAGAGCCCTCATCTGAGTTTTCCCCAGCCCCCAGGACTGGACCAGGTTCCTCCCCAACCTCCTCACTCTCTGACTCTTCTGCCAGCTCTGCAACATTAATTTAGCTAATCCCCTCCCCAGTGAGAGTCGCCCTCTGGGCTCACCTGGATACTGGCCTCTTCCTCCTCACGCGGAGACTGGGCTGGCATCACCTCAGCATCTGAATTGTCTGAAGAAGCATTCCGTTTCCGTTTCTTCCCAACAACTGGCGTGATCGTGCTGGGAAAAAGGAGAATGTCACAAATGGAAATGACCCGGATCTCCTTCCTTTGAAAAGGAAGAACCGCCCTCCACTTCAAACTGTTCCGCTCCCGTTTACCTGGGTTTCCCTCGGCCTTTGCTCTTGCCGGATCCCGCCTGGCCCCTGCCCTTGCGTGGTCGGTCCTCTTTGGGGATGCGTTCACCCCCGCCCTTCCGGCGCCGCTTGCGTTCTCCCGTCTCTTCTGGCCGAACGCTAGGCAGCTCGTCCTCGTTCAGCACCCGTGGGATGTTCTGCTCGCCCCGGGCTCGGGCCCGAGCGATGGCCTCTGCCACGATCCGGTTGGCCTTCTCCTGCTTCTTCTGATGCTCCAGCTTGCGGGATTCGTCTGAGCTGCTGCGTGTACCGCTGGAGGACGGGAGGGCCGCCACCTCACTGCTGCTCAGCACCTTCACTACTGAGAGTCCTGAGGAGCTGCCTTGGGACGAACTGGCCTGTAAAGGGTTACAGAATTAGAAGATGTCCTCCATGAAACATCCTGGTTCTGTCTAGATATGAGGCTGGTATTCAGAAGATGGATAAGAACAGAACCCATTACCTGAAGGTGGGTAGATGGGGAGTTCTGAGGCTCCTAAAACTGAAGACCTAAAGGCTCTTACTAAAGGCTGGTACCTTGCTCAATAGTAGTACTTGTGAGAGGGATCTTGGGAGTCCTAATGGACAATCATTTAAATATGAGCCAGAGAGAGAGGGGGGGAGGGAGAGGGAGAGAGAGAGAGAGAGAGAGATGAGATAGAGAGATGAGAGAAATGAGAGAGAAAGATGAGAGGGAGATGAGATAAGATGCGGGGGGAGAGACACAGAGAGAAAGAGATACCTGTTTCCTAGAGAAAAGAAAACACCGGGAGCTACAAAACCTGGGTAGATGTGGCTGGGGGTGTGTCGTGTGACCGGGTGGGAGTGAGTGACCTCGAGTTGGCCGCGCCCACCCAGGTTTTGTGGTTCCCGGTGTTTTCTGTGGGAAACGGGTCCAAATGGCTCTTTGAGTGTTTAAGGTTGCAAACCCCTGGTCTAGTTTAATGAAAAAGAAGGATTGGGGGGACATGTTAGCAGTCTTCCAATATCTCAGGGGCTTCCACAAAGAAGTGGGAATCAAGCTATTTTCCAAAGCACCCGAGGGCAGGACAAGGAGCAATGGGTGGAAACTAATCAAGGAGAAAAGCAATCTAAGAACTAAGGAGAAATTTCCTGACAGTTACAACAATTAAATCAGTGGAACAACTTGCCTTCAGAAGTTGTGAATGCTCCAACAACACTGGAAGTTTTTAAAAAGAAGTTGGGACAACCATTTGTCTGAAGTGGTGTAGGGTTTCCTGCCTAAGCAGGGGGTTGGACTAGAAGACCTCCAAGGTCCATTCAGCCTCCGATCCTATCCTATCCTATCCTATCCTATCCTATCCTATCCTATCCTATCCTATCCTACCCTATCCTATCCTACCCTACCCTACCCTACCCTACTCTATTCTACCATAACTTCAGAAACACAAGGGGGGAGTAACAGGTGAGGAGAACCCATTCCACCACGAAATTTCTAAGCTGGCTGAAAAGGGAAATAGATCCTTTCTTCACTAGCCAATACAGACTACATGGAGTCGACGTATCCTAATAGCAATAGCATTTAAGACATATACAGGTCGCCCACAACTTACAACAGTTCATTTGGTGACCGTTCAAAATTACGATAGCAGTGAAAAAAGTGACTTAGGACCATTTTTTCACAGTTAGGATCTTTGTGGCATCCTCGTGCACATGGGCTCAAAATTCAGATGGTTCATATTTACGACAGAAAACAGGTCCCAAGGTCTCGTGATCCCGTTTTGCGACCTTCTGACATACAAAGTCAACGGGGGAATTCCAGATTCACTTAACAACTAGGTTACTAACTTATCAATTGCGATGATTCCTTTAACTATGGCAAGAAAAGTCATAAAATGTGGAATGAACTGCCGGTGGGACTCCGTCTTCTCCCTGATCTTCGGACCTTTAAACGCGAGCTCAAGACTTTCTTTTTTCACCTAGCGGGGCTGGCCTGATTGATTGATTTTAATATTTGGGGATTTTAGCGGGTTTCTTAACAGGGGTTTTTATCTTTTGTAATTTTTATCTAATATTTTTAAGTATACAGCAGTTTAATTAGATTTTTAATTTTGTTATGGTATTTTAAATGGTTTTTGGATTATTGTCCTTTTACTTCTGTACACCACCCTGAGTCTTCGGAGAAGGGCGGTATAAAAATGTGAATGAATGAATGAATGAATGAATAAATAAATAAATAAAAAATAGGGCAAAAGTCACTTAACAAATGTCTCGCTTAACACAACATGCAAAATTTTGGGCTCCGTTGTGGTCATAACTCAAGGACTACCCGTATACCGCTTCACAGGGCTGTATAGCCCTCTCTAAAGCGGTTTACGGGGTCAGCCTACTGCCCCCAACAATCTGGGCCTGCATTTTACCAACCTCGGAAGGATGGAAGGCCGAGTCAACCTTGAGCCTGGTGCGAATCGAACTGCTGGCAGCGACAGTCAGCAGAAGTAGGGCCTCTGGTGGCTCAGACTGCTAAGACAGTCTGTTATTAACACAGCTGCTTGCAATTACTGCAAGTTCAAATCCCACCAGGCCCAAGGTTGACTCAGCCTTCCATCCTTTATAAGGTAGGTAAAATGAGGACCCAGATTGTTGGGGGCAATAAGTTGACTTTGTATATAATATACAAAAGGATGAAGACTATTGCTTAACATAGTGTAAGCTGCCCTGAGTCTTCAGAGAAGGGCGGGATATAAATGCAAATAAAAAAAAAAGTAGCCTGCAATACTGCATTCCAACCGCTGCGCCACCACGGCTCACGCTATTATTATTAAGATGTTATGCAAACCAACCTCAACGATTTTTTCTGGGTTCCCTCTGGAGCTCTTACTATATGTCGCTGGTCACTTTTTGGTCCCCTTTCGGTTCTTTTTATTAGGATGTCTGGCCCCCATTTAATAGGGTGGTCCTCAACTTACAAGCGGTCACTTAGCAACTGTTGGAAGTTTTATTTATTTATTTATTTATTTATTTATTTATTCATATTTTTATACCGCCCTATCTCCCTAGGGACTCAGGGCGGTGTACAGCCATATAAAAACACATAAATATACAAAGTAAAACATTCATCTAAAAAACTTATTATATCGGCCAAATAATTAAAATAGACATATAAATAATAAAACCCAGTTTAAAACCAAATCTAAAATTTAAGCATTTAAAAATTTAAAAAACTTAAAAATCTAGTCCAGCCCTCAAATGAATAAGTGTGTCTTAAGCTCGCGGAAGGTCCAAGGTCGGAAGTTGACGAAGCCCGGGGGGGAGCTCGTTCCAGAGGGTGGGAGCCCCCCCAGAAAAGGCCCTCCCCCTGGGCGTCGCCAGTCGGCACTGCCTGGCCGACGGCACCCTGAGGAGTCCCTCCCTGTGAGAGCGCATGGGCCGGTGGGACACATTCGGTGGCAGCAGATGGTCCCGTAAGTAACCCGGCCCTATGCCATAGAGCGCTTTGAAGATCATTACCAAAACCTTGAAGCGCACCCAGAAAACCACAGGCAGCCAGTGCAGTCTGCGCAGGAGAGGTGTTACATGGGAGCCACGAGGGGCTCCCTCTATCACCCGCGCAGCTGCATTCTGAACTACCTGAGTCTCCGGTGCTCCTCAAGGGAGCCCCATGTAGAGAGCATTGCAGTAGTCCAGGCGAGATGTCACGAGCATGAGTGACCGTGCATAAGGCGCCCCGGTCTAGAAAGGGACGAACTGGCGAACCAGGCGAACCTGGTAAAAGCTCTCCTGGAGACGGCACGGCTATGACGAACCCCTCCCCCATTGTACTTATGACTTGGCTTTGATCTTCTGGCACCTGCCCTTCTCCACAATTGTATGATCGCATTTCAGGCGCTCGGCAACTAGCCCACATTTACATCCCTTTGCAGTGTCCCATGGTCACACAACCATTGTTTATGAGGGGATTTTTTGGGCTTGAAAACGGTATTCCGCTTTATAAAATGTGAATGAATGAATGAATGAATGAATAAATAATAATAAAAATAGGGCAAAAGTCACTTAACAAATGTCTCGCTTAACACAACATGCAAAATTTTGGGCTCCGTTGTGGTCATAACTCAAGGACTACCCGTATACCACTTCACAGGGCTGTATAGCCCTCTCTAAAGCGGTTTACGGGGTCAGCCTACTGCCCCCAACAATCTGGGCCTGCATTTTACCAACCTCGGAAGGATGGAAGGCCGAGTCAACCTTGAGCCTGGTGCGAATCGAACTGCTGGCAGCGACAGTCAGCAGAAGTAGGGCCTCTGGTGGCTCAGACTGCTAAGACAGTCTGTTATTAACACAGCTGCTTGCAATTACTGCAGGTTCAAGTCCCACCAGGCCCAAGGTTGACTCAGCCTTCCATCCTTTATAAGGTAGGTAAAATGAGGACCCAGATTGTTGGGGGCAATAAGTTGACTTTGTATATAATATACAAATGGATGAAGACTATTGCTTAACATAGTGTAAGCTGCCCTGAGTCTTCAGAGAAGGGCGAGATATAAATGCAAATAAAAAAAAAAGTAGCCTGCAATACTGCATTCCAACCGCTGCGCCACCACGGCTCACGCTATTATTATTAAGATGTTATGCAAACCAACCTCAACGATTTTTTCTGGGTTCCCTTACTATAGCTCTTACTATATGTCGCTGGTCACTTTTTGGTCCCCTTTCGGTTCTTTTTATTAGGATGTCTGGCCCCCATTTAATAGGGTGGTCCTCAACTTACAAGCGGTCACTTAGCAACTGTTGGAAGTTTTATTTATTTATTTATTTATTTATTTATTTATTCATATTTTTATACCGCCCTATCTCCCTAGGGACTCAGGGCGGTGTACAGCCATATAAAAACACATAAATATACAAAGTAAAACATTCATCTAAAAAACTTATTATATCGGCCAAATAATTAAAATAGACATATAAATAATAAAACCCAATTTAAAACCAAATCTAAAATTTAAGCATTTAAAAATTTAAAAAACTTAAAAATCTAGTCCAGCCCTGCGCAAATGAATAAGTGTGTCTTAAGCTCATGGAAGGTCCGAAGGTCGGAAGTTGACGAAGTCCTGGGGAGCTCTGCTCCAGAGGGTGGGAGCCCCCACAGAAAAGGCCCTTCCCCTGGGTGTCGCCAGTCGGCACTGCCTGGCCGACGGCACCCTGAGGAGTCCCTCCCTGTGAGAGCGCACGGGTCGATGGGAGGCAATCGGTGGCAGCAGATGGTCCCGTAAGTAACCCGGCCCTATGCCATGGAGCGCTTTGAAGATCATTACCAAAACCTTGAAGCGCACCCGGAAAACCACAGGCAGCCAGTGCAGTCTGCGCAGGAGAGGTGTTACATGGGAGCCACGAGGGGCTCCCTCTATCACCCGCGCAGCTGCATTCTGAACTAACTGAGTCTCCGGTGCTCCTCAAGGGAGCCCCATGTGAGAGCATTGCAGTAGTCCAGGCGAGATGTCACGAGCATGAGTGACCGTGCATAAGGCGTCCCGGTCTAGAAAGGGACGCAACTGGCGAACCAGGCGAACCTGGTAAAAAGCTCTCCTGGAGACGGCCGTTACGACGAACCCCCCCTCCCCCCCATTGTACTTATGACTTGGCTTTGATCTTCTGGCACCTGCCCTTCTCCACAACTGCATGATCGCATTTCAGGCACTCGGCAACTAGCCCACATTTACATCCCTTTGCAGTGTCCCATGGTAACACAACCATGGTTTATGAGGGGATTTTTTGGGCTTGAAAACGGTATTCCGTTTTCCAGCAAGAACACGCACTGCAGAAAATGGGTTCACTGAACGACCGTGGGTTTTGCTTAACAACCCACTGAACAACTATGGTGAGTCACTTCACAACCGCCACAAGAAATGACATCAAATTAGGTCGGCCATATGATGGCTTACTTAATGACTTGCATAATTCTGGGCTCAATTATGGTCATAAGTGAAAAAACTACATGTATGTTGGATAGTTGTTGTTGTTGTTTTTGTTATGTGGTTCTTTTTGTTTTTGTGTCGCGTACGGTCCGGAGTCACAATTTGAAATGGGCAATCCTATAAATCTGTTCAATAAATTTATAGGAAAGCCACTCCAAGGGTTTTGCTGCCTTGGGCTAGCACTATTTAAATGAATGCCATCTACTGACATTGATAAGAAAAAATAAACAAACTCTGGGAAGTTTGTAAGACATAAATATACATTTTATAAGTGACTGTATGAACAGTCATGGACTGTGATGGCGAACCTACGGCCCGCGTGCCACAGGTGGTATTGGTGGGCACGCGAGCTCAGCTCCTGATTTTTGGGCCTTCTGGGCCCACCAGCAGTATGGAAATAGGCTGTTTCCTACCTCCAGAGAGCCTGGGGGCGTGGGTGGGTGGGAAAGGCCTGTTTTTTGCTCTCCTCAGGCCCCAGAGCCTTTCTAGGAGGCTGGGGAGGGCGAAAACGGCTTTCCTTCCCCTCAGAGCCCCTCCTGAGGCTGGAAATGGCTCGTTTGCCGACTTCCGGTGGGGCGGGAAGTGCTGTTTTTCTTAGCCATCACTGGTCTAGGATCTCAAGACCAATCCTGAGAAGTCTGGAAATACATTCAGAGCATTGATTTGTTGCATATTCTTGACAGGCAACCAGCACGTGTAACGACAGTCTGTGTTCACTGTGGGTAATTTGCTTCTTTTATTTAACGAAAAACAGCTAGGTAACCTTGGGCCAGTCCCTCTCTCTCTCAGCCCAATTCACCTCACAGAGTTGTTGTGGGGAAAAGAGGAGGGGGCAGGTGTGTTGCATGCGTTTGCCCTCTTGAGTGATTTGTAAAAATAATAAAAGGCGGGTTATAAATAAAATGTTGTTTCTGACGTTATGTCGCCTTACGGCAGTTCCATTGGGAGGATCAGGCCATGCAACGGGCATCTTCTGCAAGGAAGCAAGCAATTTATTCAGCTCCTCTGCCACTTTATGATCTTTCTTTAAAAGGCCTTCCACCTCACTTGATTACTTGAGGAAAAGAGACCAGACACAAGTCACTGCCTCTGTTCCTGTTGTGGTCCGCTGGCAGCATGCAGAGCTGGCAGCAGAGTCGGACAGTGAGGAGGCTGGGGAGGAACATGGGCCAGTCCTGGAGTCGGGGGAAGGCTCAGATGAGGACTCTGCGTCGTAGGCAGAGATGGGGGCCTGGACCCAGAGCCTCCGGAGTCTGACGTCAGAGAGGCAGAAGAACAGGGACAGCCTGTTCCCAGTGCACGCATGCACACAGCTGCCAGAAGGCAAGAACAGTTAAGACAAAAGGGACAACTTGGGAGTAAGGCTTGGAGATGATTGGCTCCTCCCATAAGACATAAAGGAGGAGCAAAGGCACATGAGCCTTTGCGGGAAGCAACTTTGTTCGTTCTGGTCGATTTACATTCTGAAGCTCCGTTTTTTGACTCTGTGCTCCGTGTGGCCTTGCAAAGCTAATTGCCAATTAGGTTTTCGGCAGCGTGTCAAAGGAAATAAAGGTGGGTGATTATTAGCGTTATCCCGAAGGACTGTGGCAGACTTCTGTCGGACTTTGTGATTCAGGCACAGGCTATGAATGAACAAAATTCACAGCCGCTGAAATAAAAAGAGGGTTTTTGGGACTAATTGTGTGTTTTTTACTGTATCAGGAAGCCTAGGACAGAACAGTTCCAATATTTTCACACTCAAGCAACGAATGAAGGCTATATTCATTTAGGCCAGGGGTGTCACACTTGTGTCGTCACGTGATGTATCAGGGGTTTTTTTTCGCCCTTTAAACCGGGCGTGGGCATGGCCAGTGTGTGATGCATATGGCCCGCAGGCTTGTGAGTTTGACAGCCCTGATTTGGGCCTTTTGTAACTAGCACAAATCTCTTTAAAAGACAAGGAGCTGAGTACGTACAAGAAAAATCAGTGATTGTCTATTGCTGTTCAATCAATTAAACTTACCGGTTAAAATGCAGGATATTTCATAGGCTTAGCCATGAAAGCCGGCTGTGTGACTTTGGCCAATCGCCACAAGACGGTGAGTTCTAGTCCCGCCTTAGGCATGAAAACCGGCTGGCTGACTTTGGGCCCATCACCTGGAGAACGGTGAGTTCTAGTCCCGCCTTAGGCATGAAAACCGGTGATTTTGAGCCCGTTGCTCTGTCTCAGCCCAACCCAACTTACAGGATTGTTGTGGGGAAAATAGGAGAAACAAAATAGGGGAGATTTTGTGGAACAAAATAGGTGCGTTGGATATGTTTTCCACCTTCAAGTAGTTGTGAAAATAATAAAGCCAAGATACAACAAACAAATGCATTTTTGTTCTGCCAGGCAAAAGACGAGGGCATTTCTTTTGCCAATGTGAGAGACAGGATGTGGACTGGGTGCTTCAACATAGCAGAATTATAATTTCTAAAAATCAGATACAAATTCAGGATTTCCACACGTACACTAAACTTGCTTTCTTTTTTTGCAACTTTTTTTAGGACTTAAGGTCAACCAAACCAACCTTGTTTCTCCAATAATGCTTTCTTTATCATGTTGTAAAAGAGCTTATAAGTGGACTATAGAAGGAATAGATCAGACATCCAGCCCTTGGTTATCAATGAAGACTGAGTGGAGCAAGTGGCCAGTTTTAAGTTTCTGGGTGTTATCATAAAAGAGGACCTGACCTGGGGTGCTTAAATTGCAGCACCGGTCAAAAGGGCCCAGCAGAGATTATACCACCTGAGACATTTCAGGAAACAACAACTGAATGAAAAACTGCTGGTGACCTTCTACTGCTGCACATAGAACGTATTTTAACTTACTGCTCCTGTGTATGGTTTGCCAATTGCACAGTGGCAGATAGAACAACGCTCCAGAGGGTTAACATCATTGCTGTTCTGTCCCCACTTCCACTTCATGGAGAAACACGAATTTCACAGTCCTTTTATTGACACAGACCTGATTCTTCTGTAGGAAGCACAAGACTTGGCAGCGACCGTGCAGGGCCTGCCAAGTTCTGAAGCCTTAATCTCGGACAGAGATAAAAGCACTCGTGTCCCAGTCCCGTTGCCAAGCTTACAGGAAAGGAAGGCCTTTAACTCCCGAGCGACCGAGCTGCAACACACGCTGGGTAGATTTTTGTCCGTCACGAAGCCCGACGGCAGCTCCACCCGCTTTTATCCCCTATGGGGTGTGGCTCCGTGACTCAGCACTCTCTGAGCCTGCCACACCTTTTCCTCTGTTGCACACGCTTATCTTTAAGTCGCTGCCTCGGGTCGATCCAGGATTGATCATCAGCAGCTGGGACTTGAGATGTTGCCAGGGAGGAGGAGGGTGCGGGAGAGGAAGGCTTTGTCAGCTCCTCCTCCTGGCCTGCAGCTGGAACTTGGGGTAGTGCCAGCGAGGAGGGTCCTGGCGAGGGAGGCCTTGCTGGCTCTTCTCCCTCACTCTCCGAGTCACTCTCCTCCATGAGGGCAGGCTCGGCTCGGGGGCCGGAGCCACAACAATTGCCCAGAGGATCATTGGTTGCCCTCTCCCCTCTTTGGAAGAGCTTTCTAGCTCCCGCGGCCTTAAGAAAGTTCAAAACATTCTTAAAGCTCCATCTCATGCTGGGCACCCCTTTTTTTTTTTTTTTTTTGAACTATTACCATCTGGCAGACCGTACAGGACAATACGAACAAGGACAAATAGGCTGAAAAATAGCTTCTATCCCAGGGCAGTAACTATACTGAATTCTACGGTATTTTGTTGTTCGTTGCGAAGTCGTGTCCGACCCATTGCGATATTAATGCAATATCGGGTTTTCAATTTCAATTATATAGAATGTGAAGGATCTGTGTTTTGTGTTATTTTTATAGTTATAATGTCTACTGAAGATGGCATTTAATTTCGTTGTACGAGGTGCAATGACAATAAAGTAAACTGTACGAAACTAAACTTAAAAGCCTTCTTCCCAACTTCTGGGAAGGATCGTTTCCCTTACCTGTGGCTGCAGCACGACTTTGACGGGGACCGTCACCCTTTGACCTGTGCCCCCAACCACTTGGGCTTGTTGGACCGCGGGTACGCCTAAAGGGGTCTGCTGGCCGGAGGCGCCGGCCGTGGTCGGCTGCAAGAGCTGGATCTTCTGCGTCCCCGGCTGGCCGCTGGATTGCTGTTGCTGTCCTGGCTGTTGAACCTGTAGCTGGATGGTCACCACTTTGGCAGGTTGCCCCGGCACTCCTTTGGCCTGGCTTAGGGCAGCCAGCTGATTCCCTTGAAGGACAATCTTGCCAGGCAAACTGCCCAAAACAACTTGCCGCTGTCCCGGAGCATTTCCAGCCGCTGGGGGTTGCTGGAGAACCAAGGTGATGCGTTTAGACTCTCCCTGAGAGGAAGAAAACAGGAGAGAGGTGGTCAGTTCTTGCAGGCTGCAATGCCTGGGCATCAAAGATATAATCACAACATTTTTTTTCCCTGCACATATAGGACCTCCGCCCACCCCCGCCAAAAAAACCCCCACAAAGATATAAACAGAATCAAGATACTCCTCCAGACATTTGTGCTAGGAGGGTTAAGCAACCTTTGATGTCTGATTACTTTTATCTTTGTGTCTTCTGCTGTAAGTTAAAAGTAAAGGTTCCCCTCACACATATGTGCTAGTTGTTCCTGACTCTAGGGGGTGGTGCTCATCTCCGTTTCAAAGCCGAAGAGCCAGCGCTGTCCAAAGACGTCTCCATGGTCATATGGCCGGCAAAAGGCGCACAGAACACTGTTACCTTCCCACCAAAGGTGATCCCTATTTTTCTACTTGCATTTTGTTATGTGTTTTCGAACTGCCAAGTTGGCAGAACCTAGGACAAGTCACAGGAGCTCACCCCATTACACGGCACAAGGGGTTCGAACTGCTGAACTGCCGACCATTCGATTGACAAGCTCAATCGACAAGATCTTGTTTCAGATCGACAAGCTGTTAAGTTAGGAATGGCTTAAAGAAACAAAAGAAATCCTAAATATTTATTATCAGGGTTGGCTTTAATTTTATCGTTTGGTTTTAAGCCCCGAATGCCACCCTGAGTCACTTCTATCAGAGGGGTGGCCAAATAAACAAACAACTTCATCAATAAACACACGCACTCACACCGCAAACATTGCTCTCAAGCTAGAACTGGAAAATACTTATGACTGCCGCTAATTCCATACGCAGAAAAGTGGGAGACTATACTGTATATATACAGGTGCACATAAACACACAGGTAACAGGCACCCTTTAAAAGAAAAGAAAAAAGAAAAAAGTGACCACAGGCTTAGCTGCATAAGCCACAGGAACACAAAGAAGAGATTTCTTATGGTCTTTGCTTCAGCAAAAATGCAAATCTGAAACCTGGCCTTTAGCAAACGCTTGGATCAGCCTGGCTGGGGAAGCCCTGCAGCCATAAACTCCAGCTCATCCCAAAGGTTACAGACACAAACTTTTTTTGGGCCTTGTCTCTTCCCATAGTGGATCGCTCGGAACTCTATGGCAAAGCTGTGGCAAAGAGCTAAGAATCTGAACGTTTCAAATATGTCCCTGCGCTTGGACATCTGGCATGACAGAAAGCAATAGGCTCTAGCTTCCCTGATCGTTTAAAATCGCCTTCCTTTCTTCCTTTCCTTTTTCCTTCCCTCTTCATTCTCCTTTCTTCTCCCTTCCCCCTCTTTCCTTATTTTCCCTTCCTTATTCTCTTCCCATCTTTTTTCTTTCCTCTTTCCCTTTCTCAGTTTTCGCTGACAGAGGTCTGTAGTCAGGGGTGAAATGCTCCCGGTTCGGACCGGATCGCCCAATCCGGTAGCAATGGAGGCGGGTGGTTCAGAGAACCAGTAGCAAAAATCCCTGCTCGCCCCCTCCCCCATGCCCAGCTGAGCCGTGCGTTCATCAGAGGGTTTTTGGTTTTTTTTTTACTTTTAAAAGCATTTTTTTCTTCGGCCGAACAAATGCTTTTAAAAGTAAAAAAAAAAAAAAAGCCTCTGATGATCACGCAGCTCAGCTGGTATCGTCAGAGCCTTTTAAAAGCATTTTTTTCTACAACCTCTTTGGCCGAAGAGGTTGTAGAAAAAGTGCTTTTAAAAGTAAAAGTAAAAAAAAAAAGTTGGCCATGCCCACCCAGTCACATTACCCCACCACCACCAAGCCACGCCCACAGAACTGGTAGTAACAAATTTTACATTTCACCGCTGGCTGCCGGGGTCCATTGCGGCCAAAAATGGGCCACGGTGGGCCAGATATAAGCACCCCACAGGGCTGCATCTGACCCGTGGGCCTTGAGTTTGACACCTCTGCCTTAACGCCAAGTTCTCAAGCTTAGAAACTTTAAAATGTGTGGACTTCAACTCCCAGAATTCCCCCGTGTTGACAAACGCTGTCTTAGAACTGTGGCCTGAACTTTATTTACTTTTAACATCATTTTTCTATTGAAGAATTTTTTTAAAAGACAAAAAAAAAAAAAAAAAGCAAGACAAACATCAGAAAAGAAACAAAGAAAATGAGAGAATAGAAGGAAAATAGAAAAAGCTGTTATAGGAAGCAGTTTTTGGTATTTTTGACAACAGTTATAAATTTTGCATTTATATTTTATCTTCTCTTAAGGTTACATGATTTTTCACTTCCATAAGCTACTCTTTCTAATCATCATATTCATAAATCACAAGTTCATTTTTTCCCCTTTTTTTCAGCAAAAGGTCTATAAGGAGTTTCCAGTCACTAATAAATGTATATTGATCTTTCTCTTGGCAAACAAATACTTTTTTCCATTTTTGCTAATTTGGTCATCTTCACCAATCATTCCTGTGTTGTGGGTATTTCAGAATCTTTCCATTTTTATGCAAATACGTTTGCACCAATGATCATATGTAAAAATCTTCCGGGTCTTGTTTCTAGTTTTTTTGTCCATTAATCCCAACAAGAAAAATTCTGGTTTCACTTGAATGTTGATGTTTAATTTTTTTTTTTGTATCAGTGTATATATTTGAACCCAATTTTTTTCACAAGTCCCCCAAGCATCATAAAACGACTTTTTGTGTTGCTCCCATTTCTAACATAAATTTGAAGTGTCCTTACACATTCTGGCCAATTGTTCTAGGGTCACATACCAACAATACATAATTTACAGACATTCTGTTTTTAAGTTATAACAATGTGAATTTCAGTGCTTTCAACCACATACGTACCAACTGTTTCAACAATATGTAAAGTATAAAATTCTGAGCCCATTTTATCATACGCTCTCTTTACTTGCTCGTCCTCTATTTAAAATTTCAGCAAGAGTTTATACATTTTGGCCATTACATGTTTATTATTTATACATAATTCAACTTTGTCTTGTTGCTCAATGCCAAATGTCCTCTTATGTATCCTGAATTTTTCTGTGTTTTTTTTTTAATTTGAATTTATATCCTGCCCTTCTCCGAAGACTCAGGGCAGCTTACATTGTATTAAGCAATAGTCTCATCCATTTGTATATTATATACAAAGTCAATTTACTGCCCCCAACAATCTGGGTCCTCATTTTACCTACCTTATAAAGGATGGAAGGCTGAGTCAACCTTGGGCCTAGTGGGACTTGAACTTGCAGTAATTGCAAGCAGCTGTGTTAATAACAGACTGCATTAGTCTGTTGAGCCACCAGAGGCCCTGTTAAGTTATTGCATACAAAGGCACTGAAAAGTAAATTGCTCTGCAGCCAATTGCTCTCTTGATTTCATCTCATATTCTCTGTGTTCTTAACAACTCTAAATACCTGCTATTTCTTTCCTATAAAATGCTTCTTGTACCGCGATCCATACAGGCACCTTCTAGGTTTATGTCTATTCCATACAGTATTTCTGACAGAGTAATTTTTAAAATCTATATCAACCTTACTGTGTCACAGAAAAAACATGCACATTTCAAACCTCAGGTTGCGCTCTTTTAATTCTACAATTATTTTATTTCTCAACCGCACACCCTGGAATTGCAGCTTTTAGATCGAGGGTGTCAAACTCGCAGCCTGCGAACTGGATGCGTCACATGCGCTGGCCACGCCCACGTCCGATTTAGCAAAGGGGAAAAAAAGTCATGGGACGACAACGCAACATTAGTTTGGCACCCCTGTTTTAGATGAATGAAAACCCCAGATACAACCTGCTATGAAGATTCTTATTAGATTAAGTCTTTCTTTTTTCCTTCCTTCCTTCCTTTCTTCCTTTCCTTCCTTCCTTTCTATCTCTTCCCCTTCCTTCCTTCCTTCCTTCCTTCCTTCCTTCCTTCCTTCCAAGTTACAACAGCACTGAAAAATGTGACACGATCTTTTTTCACACGTGTGACCATCGTGGCGTCCCATAGTCACGTCATCAAAAGCCATCTGATTCCTGTTTACAACCATTGCAGGATCCCGGGATCATGTGATCACCTTCTAAACAAGCAAAGTCAAGGGAGAAGCCAGGTTCATAACCACCGCATTACCGACTTAACAACCGCAGCGATTCACTGAACAACGGTGGCAAGAAAGGTCGCAAAACGGGACAAAACTGTCTTGCTTAGCCTGGACATTTTGTGGTCGTAAATGGAGGACTACCCTGTATGTGGACTTCCTTCCACTTGCCAGGATTCGCAGTTAAGGCCGTCCTGCCTGCCGAATGCTGGGAATTGAAATCCGTCCTATCTGGTCGTACAATAGGGTATAATTGGCTTGAAGGAGATCTCGCTTAACAACAGAAATGTCGGCCTCGATTGCGGTCATTCATTGAGGAACAACTTGGCCTGCTTTTGCAACCAATGCTGCCATCAGAATGCAGGAAAAACCAGCTAGGGAGGTGTTAGGAATCACTCACAAGCTGTTGTGACCCAGGCCCAAGTAGGTAGTAATAAACTTAGTCCGTGGAAAAAACAAACTTTATTCGAACAGCTGGGAATTACTTCATTCCCAGAGTCGTTCAACTCAAAGTAAAACAAATGCCTCCCAACACAAATTCCTCAGTTATCTCACAAACCTTAGTCCAATTAGGTAAACTGCCAAAGGCCCTTCCCGGCAAACGTCCAGAAACCACAAAAACAAAGATGTACACAAAGCAGAAGACGAAGCAGAAGACGCAGCTACAACGTTGTTTTCCGGCAAAGCTGAAACGCCGGTGGTGGTCTGTTTTAAGCCTTTTGGAAGGGGCCAATCATCTCTTGGCCCTACTCCTGAGTTGTCTTCTCTGCTTGAGCTGCTCTTGCCTTCTGGCAGCTCTTCTCATGCATGCATTAGGAACAGGCTCCTCCTGTTCCTCTGCCTCACTACTATCAGTCTCTGGAGGCTCTGGAGTCCCCACCTCACTTCCCGATGGCCCTGGCCTCACCTCAGCCTTATCGCTGTCCGACTCCATTGCCAGCTCTGTAGGCTGCTGATGGACCACAACACACACACCCCTCACCCCAAAAGAACATAAACCCACATGCTCCATTTCCCCCTAACCTGCTTTTTAAAATTCCCCCAGAAACACCACCACAAGCTTTTCGAATTGGAAGTCCTTGGAAATGACCCAGGTTAAGTTCCCAAGTGTTATAACCCCAGAGCCACATCCCACCGGGATCAAAACGACTTAGATGAGGGAATAGAAGAGGAACGTACCAAAGGCCGCGGTGTGGCTCAGGCTGTAAGATAGCCTGTTATTAAACACAGCTGCCTCTAATTACTGCAGGCTCGAGTCCCACCAGGCCCAAGGTTGACTCAGCCTTCCATCCTTTATAAGGTAGGTAAAATGAGGACCCAGATTGTTGGGGGGGGCAATAAGTTGACTTTGTATATAAATATATAAATAGAATGAGACTATTGCCTTACACAATGTAAGCCGCCCTGAGTCTTCAGAGAAGGGCGGGATATAAATGTAAATAAAAAAAAAAATTTGGCAGATGATACTAAGCTGGCAGGAAGAGCCAACACCCTAGAAGATAGACTCAAGATCCAGATGGATCTTGACAAACTTAAACACTGGGCCCTATCTAACAAAATGAAATTCAATGTAGAGAAAAGTAAAGTCTTACACTTGGGCAAGAAAAACCCAAAGTACACATATAGACTGGGTGAAACCAGGTTTAATAGCAGTCACTGTGAGAGGGATCTTGGAGTCTTAGTGGACAACCAGCTAAATATGAGCTAGCAGTGTGCGGTGGAAGCCAAAAAGGTCAACGCAATCCTAAATTGCATTAAGGGACACAATCAAGATCAAGTGCAGTACTAATACCACTCTATAAAGCCTTAGTAAGACCACACCTAGAGTAGTGCATCCAGTTTTGGTCACCACACTATAAAAAAGATGTTGAGACTCTAGAAAAAGTTCAGAGAAGAGCAACCAGGATGATTAGGGGACTGGAAGCTAAAACATATAAAGAACGGTTCCAGGAACTGGGCATGGCTAGTCTAGTGAAGAGAAGGACCAGGGGTGATATGATAGCAGCCTTCCAATATTTGAGGGGCTGCCACAGAGAGGAAGGGGTGAAACTATTTCCCAAAGCATCTGAAGGCGAGACAAGGAATAATGGATGGAAACAAGGAAAGATTCAACCTAGAAATAAGGAGAAATTTTCTGACAGTGCGAACCATGAACCCATAGAACAGAAGTTGCCTTCAGAAGTTGTGAGAGCTTCATCACTGGAGGCTTTCGAAAAGAGATTGGACTGCGATTTGTCAGAAGTGGTGTAGGGTCTCCTGCTTGGGTCGGGGAGGTGGGCTTGGACTAGATGACCCTGCAAGGTCCTTTCCAACTTAGTTAATCTGTAAATACCTGTAAAAGAACCTGTTAGGTTGCTGCATCCTCACCTGGAAGAACTGTGTGCTCACCTGAGCTGGAGTCGAGGTCAGGGTCACGGCAGGTTTGAGTGGAGCAACCCCCGTGTTCCCTCCCGCTTGGCTCTTCACGGGCTGCAGGACTAGCTGCTTGACAGGACGGCCGGGTTGCACCAGCCGGTGGAGTGTCGCGGGTGCCCCGGCTCCGGGGGACACTTTGGTGGCCAGCACTGCATTGCCTGAGACGATGGAGACCCCGGGACGCAAAGGGGTTCCCGTCAGGACCTTGGCAAAGGTCACTTTGCCCCCGTTGGCTGCCCCAATTGGCTGAGCTTGGATCTGGGCCACATGAGCACCGGTCATGGAGCTTCCGGCCGGGGCTTTCAGGATGACGATCTTGGGGGCTGGCGGGGGCACGGCGGTTTGCTGCCCGCCAGCAGACAAAGAGGGCGTGACCGTTGAGGTGGTCGCAGCCGACGAGACGCCCATGAACGGGTTGCCTTGGCTGAGAACCTCTTGATCCTGAGGGACCTGTAGGAGGCCTGGTTGATCTTGCTGGGGCGACTCGGTCACGGACTCCGGTCGCGTATCGGCAAGGGGCAGGGTCTGTGGTTGGGAAGGCTCCGGCTGAGGGGTAACCTGCTGGTCTTTGGAGCCCCCCCCTAAGGAGTCTAGGGTGGCCCCTGAAAGCCCCAAGGCTTCTTCAATGGGATCCGGAGCGCCCTGGTTAAAGCTCTCATCGGTCAATGAGTCCAAGCCAAAGAGGTTAGGATCGTCAAAGAGGTCCATGATGGGGTCAGCCATGGCCAAAGGAAAAGAGTATTAACTCCTGGCTCGGGAAGGAGGTGACGGGGAAGTCCCTTTCCCAACGGCACTTCCTCGATCTGAGAGTTGTCAATCAAGCAGGCCCCGCCTCATGAAGGAAGGCGCACGTTGCCCGGGACAGCCTGGAAAAGAAGAAATAATTGGTTAAGAACATCATCTCATTAAGCCCAGGATCTCATTTTATTCCAGCTCTGTTTGCCACAAAGATGGCTATGGGTGCTACGAAGCAGGAGATGGAGGCTTAGGTCCTTTCTACCAGGGGTGAAATGCTACCGGTTCGCTCCAGTTCGGGTGAACCGGTAGTGATAAAAACTACAGGTTCGGGTGAACTGGTACTGTAAAAAAAAAAAATAGCTACCAGTTTGGTTAAAATGGTAGTTTAAAAAAAAGCTATCGGTTCCTCCGAACCGGTATTTCCGACAATCAGCTGTGCCGCATGGAAATCCTGAGATCTAGTGAAGCTAAATCACGCGTCACAGCTGATTCTCCCCCTTCCTGTTCTACTTACCTTCCCATGTCTCCTTTTGGCGCATAGTGCACATGCGCAGCCAGCAAACTGGTAGCAAACCAGTTCAGATTTTACCACTGCTTTCTACTCATTCCTCCCACTGCTAGAGTTTGAGAAGAAGCTGCTCCTCAACATTGTGACTTCAAAACAGGTAGCGCTGGAGAGGCCTGCTGTCCACAAACATCCCATTTTGAGGACACACAAGAAATCGGTCATCCCCACATTTGGCAGTCAGGAATTACAGCTTGATCAATTGCTGTGTGAAGTGCAGGCAGGGTTAGGGTTGACTCTAACCCTCCTTTAGTGACCGTTTGAGGTTACAACGGGGCTGAAAAAAGCGATTTACGATCATTTTTCACACTTACGACCGTTACAGCATCCCCATGGTCATGTGATCAGAATTCAGAGGCGCAGCAAACCGGCTCATATTTATGATGACTTGGGGGAGGGGTCACAATGTCCTGGGGGGGTCAGGTGATGGATGACCTTTTGTGACCTTCTGACAAGCAAAGTCAACGGGAAATCTGGATTCGTTTAACAACAGTGTTCCTAATTTAACAACGGCAGTGATTCGCTTTAACAACTGAGGCGAGAAAGTTCGTAAAACGGAGCACAATTCACTCTAACAAAAAGAAACGGGCTCAATTGGGGTTCTAAGTCGAGGACTACCTGCATGTGAGCCGCGGTGGCGCAGTGGTTAGAATGCAGTATTGCAGGCTAACTCTGCCAACTGCCAGGAGTTCGATCCTGACCGGCTCAAGATTGACTCAGCCTTCTATCCTTCCGAAGTCGGTAAAATCAGGACCCAGATTGTTTGGGGCAATAGGCTGACTCTGTAAACCGCTTAGAGAGGGCTATAAAGCACTGTAAAGCGGTATACAGTTAGTCCTTGACGGGCAACAGTTCGTTCAGTAACTCATGACCATTTTTCACACGACCATTGCGGCATGACCATTTACATTTGGATGTTTGACAACTGATTCACATTTGTGTCCCGGAGTCATGTGATCCCCTTTTACGACCTTGTGAACAAGCAAAGTCAATGGGGAAACACAGTTTCACTTAACCACTGTATTACTAATTTAAGAACCGCGGTGATTCACATAACATAGGTGGCGAGAGACACTATTAAAAATGGGGGCAAAAGTCACTTAACAAATGTTTCACTTATAGCAACTTAAATGTCACTTAAATTTTGGGCTCAGTTGTGGGTCCTAAGTTGAGGACTACCTCTATAGGTGCTATTGCTATACTATTGCTATACGTCAAAAAGAGGGCTGTGAAAATATTTACAGACCCCCTCATATCCTGTATATAAATTGTTTCAACTCCTACCCTCAAAACGATGCTATAGAGCACTGCACATTAGACCAACTAGAAACAAGGACAGTTTTTTCTCAAATGCCATCACTCTGCTAAACAAATAATTCCCTCAACACTGTCAAACTGTTCACTAAGGCTGCATTATTATTAATCTTCTCATCATTCCCATCACCCATCTCTTTCCACTTATGACTGTAACTTTGTTGCTTGTATCCTTACGATTTATACTGATACTGATTGTTTCCTGATTGCTTATTTGTAGCCTATGACTACCATTAAGTGTTGTAACTTATGATTCTTGACAAATGTATCTTTTCTTTTTATGTACACTGAGAGCCTATGCACCAAAGACAAATTCCTTGTGTGTCCAATGACACTTGACCAATAAAGAATTTTCTTTCTTTCTCTTTCTTTCCTTTTCTTCCTTCCTTCCTTCTTTTCTTTTTCTCTCTCTCTTTCTTTCCTTCCTTCCTTTCTTCCTTATCCATCCCTCTCCATCCATCCCTCCCTCCCTCCCTCCCTCCATCTATATATATATATCTTCTATATCATTTATCTCTCATCTCTGTCTGTCTATCATCTCTCTATCTCTCTATCATCTATCTTTTATCTAATCTAAACCTCATTCCCATCAGCTTCACTGGATGAACCCTGGTGCTAGCGTTTCTCCGTGCCACACATGACTCTATGCATCTCGATCATGTTGCCACTATGGGTCATTTGCGACAAAGAAAAAAACTCCCAATTCCAACCACTATTAAACAGGCAGCGGTGCTTTTTCTACGAACAGCCGTAGGAGAGAAACATACCCCCGACCATCCTTTCCAGAACACATTTCTACTTCCATGTGCTGACTCAGCTTTCGATGTGCAGGACATTTTAGTCTTCTGCTAAAACTCTCTTGTCCTTTTTAACCTTTAACTTATCCTGTTTAACTTAGCCTGAGGGTTTTTTTCCAACCTCAAACAGGATAACTTACAGAATGTGCCCCAAAACTGAGGTCCTGCTGGCAACTTTTATAAAACTTTTGATGACATGATAATGTCATAATGTATTTCCTTTTCAAGGACGTGGTGGCTCAGTGGCTATGGGGCTAAGCTTGTGGATTGAAAGGTCGGCAGTTCAGCGGTTTGAATCCCGAGTGCCGCGTCACGGGGTGAGCTCCCGTTACTTGTCTCAGTTTCTGCCAACCTAGCAGTTCGAAAGCACGTAAAAAATGCAAGTAGAAAAATAGGGACCATCTTTGGTGGGAAGGTAACAGCATTTCCAGGCGCCTTTGGCGTTGAGTCATGCCGACTACATGACAATGGAGACATCTTCGGACAGCGGTGGCTCTTCGGCTTTGAAACAGAGATGAGCACCGCCCCCTAGAGTTGGGAACGACTAGCAGATATGTGCAAGGGGAATCTTTACCTATTTCCTCTTCAGCTGGGACATGATCACTGAAGTAAAGACAAGGCTAGAGACAAGGTCGAACGGCGTTCTTCAAAATGAAAAAGGTCTTCTGCAGTCACGACATAAGCCTAAGATTGAAAATCAGGTTTGTCAGATGCTACATCTTTTCCATCCTGCTCTACGGAGTGTAGAGCTGGTCTCTGACAGGAAGAGACTCGAAGCATTTGAAATGTGGATTTACAGGCGGGCTGTAACGTACAAGCTGGGTTGACAAAATCAGAAATGAAGCGGCAATCAGCCGCCTGGGAAAGCATCAAAACCATTACAAAGCGAAAGTTAGAATATTTCGGACAGGCGATGCGACACCCAGAAAAATATGCCATACTTCCACTTAATCCTCCGAGGAAAGACTTGAAGGCAAACGAGGTCCAGGCAGAAGATGATGATCATGGCTTCCAAATCTAAGGGACCGGTTTGGACAAAACTCAGCAGCACTTTTTTTCCGTGCGGCTGTTGATAAAAATAGGATCGCCAACACGATTGTGAACGTCCGATGACGGATATGGCAGCAGCAGCAGCAGAAGAAATGTCCTGTGGTACTGTTTGGAATGGCAATAAACTTTACTTCTGGTGTATTTTAATTTGATTTCTGCCTGCGTATATTCTCTGCTGTACCCAGAATCACAAAAGGGTATAGGTCAGTGATGGCGAACCGTTTTTTTCCCTCAGGTGCCAAAAGCCCGTGTGTGCGCACGATAGCATACAGGTGCGTGCCCACACCCATAACACAATGCCCCCCCCACACACCCCATGCATGTGTGTGCAATCCCCCCTGCGCTGCCCCTCCCCCTGCACAGGTGTGTGCGACACCCCCCCCCATGCTCTTCCACCCCCCAACGCCTCATTTTGGGCCTAGCAGGCCTCTCTGAAGCCTCCGGGGGCCAGAAACGGCCCAATTCCAGACTTCTGGTAGGCCTGTTTTTCGTCCCACCCCCCACCCCCACAAGAGCCTCAGCGCAAGCCCTGTTGTGACCCAGGTTCCTGGACCCAGACTCCTGGACTCGGATGATTCAGAAAGTGAGAAAGAAGACCTGGCAAGCCCTGCTTCTCTCGGGCCCTCTCCCTCCCTGGCACTCACTCAAAGGGAGGAGGAGGGGCCGGCAAGGCCTGATTCTCTCGAGCCTTCTTCTGATTTGGCAACGCCCCAAGAACAGTTTTGGAGTGATGCAAGTGCGCAGATGTGACCGGCGCGCGCAGCAGAAGCAGCGTTGGGATAAAGCCAAGGAATGATGGTCATGCAGTGACATCTGCAGAGACTAAATAGGAGGCGGGACTTCCTGGTTTTTTGTCTTGGACAAAGCAATGAATTTGCGCGGGCAATCTGTATCAACGGAGGGAAGAATATATTCGTGAGTAATTCTGGCCTTATCTATAATTTCCTCGTTATCTCCAGAAACTTGGCAGGCCCGTGGGTAGACGTGGCCAGGACATTTATCTATGTAAATAAAGTAGAAGAGGAGGCCTTTGACTGACTCTTTGTTGGGAGTATTGGGGGAGGGAAACAGAACAAGCCCTGTACTTATGTGACATCCAAAACGGGCCGCGTGGACATTTTTGGGAGGGGCGGGGCAGCATGGGCATGGAAGCATGGGCAGCATGGGCATGGAAAAGTGTCTCCCGCATGCATGGCAGAGATCCGGAAATCAGCTGACCGGCAGGAGGTGTGCACACATGCGCGGTGGAGCTGATATAGGGTGACGGCACACGTACCATAGGTTCGCCATCACAGGTATAGGTGGAATTACTTCTTGGCATCATTGCCATGAAAAATGGCCCCAAATAAAGGCTGATCTCACCAATAAAAAGAAAACAGAACACCCCCAAATTAACAGTTGATAGAAATGCAGCTGATGAACTTCAATTATAATCTCAGTCTTTTCTTCAGGGTTATAATTTGTTAGAGTGAGGAGAGTCTGTGTGTGTGTGTGTGTTTGCTATTTATTAAGTAGGTCTCTGTCATTATAGCAAAAAAAAACAAAACCAACCTTAAAAACGGGCCACCGGCAATTATGTCGAAGACTGCCTCACCCACATTGCTATTTGAAAGCTTGTGACTTTGCTCAACTTAAATTGTGCCAACAAGCCTTTCGCAGATCAAAGAGGATATTCTATGGCGTCTCACCGTGATGCAGAAATCTGTGGCAGCTATCCAAGTAGCGTCTGCCGAAGAGGAGATTATGGTAGACCAAGTCTTGTTTCTACCATCTCCACTCAAGAATTTTGGACAAGTTGGCTGCCTTCTCTGGGGTCCAGCCTGAAAAACTGTAAGAGGAATGGAGACCTCCACCCATCTTTAACCAAATATGAGATCTGGGGCTTCCCCCAAGCAATGAAGCATGCTTATCTTATCTCTATCTATCTATCTATCTATCTCATCTATCTATCTATCTATCTCCAATGAAATAAGCTCATGAGATGAACAGAGCAGGCCTAAAGACACCCCTCTTCCATTCAAAATAGATGGCGTCCCATGTAGGGATTCAGAAGCCCTTTTGTTTTAGTTGCCTATTTGGGACTAGTTAAAAACAGATAGGGATATTTATTCTTTTAATCTGGCCAGTCTCTTACAGTCTTATTTTATTTTATTTATTTATTTTATTAGATTTTTATACCGCCCTTCTCCCGAAGGACTCAGGGCGGTGTACAGCCAAATAATAAAACCACACAATATACACATTAAAACAGAAACTTAAAACCAAGCATATTACATAAATGGCCGAAATTTAAAACAATCAATTTAAAACCCTAAAATTCATAAATAACTCCAATAAAATTTAATAAAACTTTTAAGCCAGTCTTAGTATTTTGCATCTAATGTCTTCCCTAAGTAGATCACAAGTTGTCAAAGAGGCCTGTCCTGAAGCACCCAAGTTAAATTAAAATAAAAGGCAACCTCAGCATGTTATTAAAACAGACAAATTAAATGGAAACTAATGAAGGTTAATGGTTTAAAACAGTCTCTCTCTCTCGCTCTCTCTCCTTCCCTCCCCTCGGTCACTTGAAGAGGCGATGGACTACAACTCCCAGAATTCTCGAATCAGTCCCTTGGCCACTTGAAGTGTGTACTACAACTCCCAGAATTCTCGAGTCAGCCCCTTGGCCACTTGAAGAGGGACTTCAACTCCCAGAATTCTCGAGTCAGCTCCTTGGCCACTTGAAGAGGTGTGGACTTCAACTCCCAGAATTCTCAAGTCAGCCCCTTGAAGGGATGTGGACTTCAACTCCCAGAATTCCCCAAGCTGGTGAAGAAATTCCGGGAATTTAAAGTCTACACTTCTTCTAGTGGCCAGGATGAAAAAACACTATTTTGAAAGATGATACGGATTTAATAACAATTATTGTTTCCCCAGCAAAAGTCCTGCGAACTGCTGGACATTTTATTGAATCAGTGCTGAGAATTCTATTAAGATTCCCATTTTCAAACTCGGTTTCTTCAAAACATCGAGAACGCTCTAATTAACATACGCAGGTCTCAAGATCCCAAATCAAACTGCTGAACAGCTAATCTAAGTACAGGTACGCCTCGAGTTACAACAGTTCTTTTAGTGACCGTCCAAAGTTACGACACCACTGAAAAAAAACGTGACATATGACCGTTTTTCACAATTACGACCTTTGCAGTACCCCCATAATCAGGTGATCAAAATTCAGACGCTTGGCAACTGGTTCAGATGTATGACCGTCGCAGTGTCACAGAGTCACGTGATGCGTGACTTTTGCGACCTTCTGACCAGCAAGGTCAATGGGGAAAAGCCAAATTCACCGTAACAGCCCGGTGACTAACATTCATTTGACACCTGCAGCAAGAAAAGCCGTAAAATGGGGCAAAACTCACTTAACAAATGCCTTGCTTAACAGCAGAAATTAATCTGCTGTTACTGTGATCGTAAACTACCTGTAGTGATTCCCCATAATCTCTGCCGAGTCATCATCTCCATTTAACGACCCCATAATCCCTTGCGGGGTGGAGTCTGGGCAACTGAATGGAGCTAGCCGAGTGTTTTCCTGGCCAGATGCCCTTCCTGTCGCCAATGAGGAGTTTTGTTCGGCAAATATATATTCTCCGTGTGCCCAGAGAGAAATATCTGCCTCTACCTGGGATCGAACTCACAGCCTCCTGATTGTGAGGAGACAGCTCCACCTCTAGGCCGTAGCACCACTCTCTCATAATCTCTGCCAAGTGTTTATTCCACTATCCGATGCCAATATATGAGAACTTTTCCTATAGCTCTACAAATTCAATTATCTGCCCTATCTTCTTTGAACAAATCAGAATCATTTGATTTATGAAAAAAGGAGGGGAAAAATCTCCAAACATATCAAGTTTATTATATTATATTAAAATATAACACCCAATGGGCATCCAAAAGTTCATATTCCTCGGGGTCTAAAAATCAAAGCAAAAACTTCTGAGCAGACCACGATAGGACAGCTATGAATGTATTATACCGACTGCCTATCGTTTGGGGGGGGGGGAAACGACCCATTCTTCCAAACAACCGTTTTTATAACGTAATTGATACCGTCATAATCTATAACATTCCTCCTTTTCGTTTCTTTTTTTGCGATTACTGTGTTGCGATTACTGAATTTGTCTGAGGTTTTCTTGCGTGAGTCATTGAAGCAAAGAAAGGATGAAAAATTCAGCAAGGGCTACAGATAGCTAATTTTTAATTTTTTTTAATTTTTTTTTTTTTTGCAAATGCCAATGCGTTTCTGGAAGATTTTTCAACATCTTCCGATTTATAGCAATAGTATTTAAGATTTATATACTGCTTTACAGTGCTTTACAGCCCTCTCTAAGCAATTTTACAGAGTCAGCCTATTGCCCATCCCCCAACAATCTGGCTCCTCCTTTTACCCACCTCGGAAGGATGGAAGGCTGAGTCAACCTTGAACCTGGTGAGATTCGAACTGCCGAATTGCAGGCAGCAGAGGTAGCCTGCAGTACTGCACTCTAACCACCGCGCCACCACAGCTCGTATTTAGAGTATCGTTCATAAAATCTGGACTGCACAATATGCATACATCAAGAAAAACAGGAATGCAAGGAAATGTTTCTCCTTCCCGGTTGAAGACATACTGTACGATGACAAACTGATCCCAAAATTTCTGTTGCTAGCTGAAATATTGGTCAAGCAAGTTTTATCACTTTTCTTTGCCGCCGTTATTAAGTGAATCGCTGCCATTGTTAAATTAATAACATGACTGTTAAGTAAATCTGGTTTCCCGGTTAACTTGGCTTGCCAGAAGATCGCAATGTGGGGGGGGGGGGGAAATCATATGACCCCGGGATACTGCAACCGTCATAAATATGGGTCAGTTGTCGAGCATCGAAATTTTGATCATGTGGCCATGGGGAGGCTGCAACAGTTTACGTGTGAAAAACGGTCATAAGCAGAGGTGGTATTCAGCTGGTTCACACCGGTTTGGACCGAACAGGTAGCGGCGATCGCAGGTTGGCCCGCCCCAAGCCGTGCTATTTAAGGCATGTTTTCGATGCCGGGCGTATGCACGGAAGGTGCACGAGTGAACAAAGCACATGTGCAGAAGGCCAGGTACATGCGCAGACAGCGCGCAGGCATGCGCAAGAAAAGCGAGCATGCACAGCGAACCGGTGGTAAAGGTAAGTGAAACCTGCCTCTGGAAGTGTCTATTTTCAATGCCACTGTAACTTCAAACGATAACTAAATGATCACTAAAGGACTACCTGTACCTTAAATAAGAGATTAATGCTCGGTGCAAGGAAGTTTATATCCAACTAATTACATGTTTGTAGAGATGACGTCCTTGATATAACTCTCACTTATCTAACTTCCATGGACAATTTGGAGAAGGGAAAAGTAGGAAATCCCGCATTTTAAAAAAAATCATGGTCTCTCCCATATATCATCTTTCCACATGCAGAAAATCAGTTAATACCGCAGAGGTATTGAAAATGGTAGAGTAACTATGGAACATATTACCATCTTTGGTGGACATGCCCAGTGGCAAAACAATTTTGGGCTAAAAGTGGATAGTGGATAGAAGAGATAATACAGAAATCAATAAAGGGAGAGCCAGAACAATTCTTATTAGGGATCCCAACAGAAAAACCACACAAATGATACACAATACTTAATACTACACATATTAACGGCGGCACATATAGCATACGCGCAAAATTGGAAAAAAGAGAATCCACCAACAGAGGAAGATTTAATTAAGAAAATTCTAGAATGCGCTGAGATGGATAAACTCACCAAAGAAATCAAAGAAAAAGAAGATAACAGAATATTATAAGGTCTGGTGTAGATGGCATGAATGGTTAGAAAATAGGAAAGATAAGAAAACTGAATAATAGGGTAGAATGTAGATGAAATAAAGGAAGATAGATCATAAAAGTAAAATAAGATAGGATTAAAATATGTATATATAGTAAGAAAGGACCGCTCTGAATAGCTGGTAAGAAATAGTGATGTGATATATATATATATATATATGTCATATGTTTGTCTTATGTTTTAATGTGTACAAATAAAAAAAAATTAAAAAAGAAAATGGTAGTTTAGTTTGATAAGCTCACAGGGTGAATTTTTATTTCTGACTTTTTTAATGAATTCCGGGAAAAATCATAATATAAACAAATAGCCCGTTTTGTTTTTTTTTTTAAATCAAAGTTGACTATATACTTCTAAAAATCTATTTTGTTTTTCATTTAAAACCACAAGGTTCACTAACAGAAGTCGGGGATAAAAATAATGGCTAATAACAAAGGTAAACTATTTCCAAGGAATTAAGTTTTGGTACCCGAACTAGAGAATATAAAACTTTCAAGCACAGGTTTTCTTAATTTCTACTGGCTGGGAGGAAATTTGGGTTTTTTATATCACCATTGTTAGAACTACCGGAAACTTGCTGGACTATTGCAAATCTTACTAGTAGAGCTCCATCTCATTTTCCTGCCCATTGCATTTGGAAATAGCAAGAGTGAGAAATTTCACTCTAGTTCTAAAAGTGTTAATCGAAGACAAATTCACTCAATTTACTCAAAATTGTAAAATTAGTGTCCTTGGCAGAGTCCACTGTTGGAAAAATTTACGGAAAAGGCATGGAAGCAAGGCAAGAAAATTTAAGGATGATATCCAGTAATATTAGGGATAGCTTTTTATATATATATCAATGGAACTTAACATTTTGAGATGAATCTCGCATGGTTGAGAAAGTGTTTAAGGGATGAAATATATCCTTTTCCCCCCCTAGAACTGGAACCTTGAGGGTGTTTTTTTATGTTTTCACAGGGAGGTATCAATTCAAAAGCTCTTGTGCCAAATCACAACCTCTTTCTTCACCCCTAGGAACTTTGTTGCTTGTGTCCTTATGCTTTATATTGATATTGTTTCCTGATTGCTTATTTGAACCCAATGACTATCATTAAGTGTTGTACCTTAGAATTGTTGATGAACGTATCTTTTCTTTTATGTACACTGAGATCTTATGCACCAAGACAAATTCCTTGTGTGTCCAATCATATTTGGCCAATAAAAAATTCTGTTCTGTTCTGTTCTGTTCTGATTCTATTCTATTCTATTCTATTCTATTCTATTCTATTCTATTCTATTCTATTCTATTCTATTCTATAAAACTGGCCACTATAGAAAGGGGAAAGCACAGATCCCAGGTTGCCTACAAAAAGATGTCCATGAGAAAATTATCTACAAAAAGTGCAGTTATTTGTATTTTGCCTAGCTAATAAATAGCAAAAGTGCTTCAACTTGTATACTGCTTCACAGTGCTTTTAAAGCTCACTCTAAGCAGTTTAACAGAGTCAGCCTCTTGCCCCCAACCACCTGAGTCCTCGTTTAGAATAACAGCATTGGAAGGGATCTTGGAGGTCTTCTAGTCCAACCCCCCCCAAAGTCCCCCCCCCTTCTGCTGAAGCAGAAGACCCTAAACCAGGGGTGTCCAAACTTGGCCTTTTGAAGAATGGTGGACTTCAACTCCCAGAATTCCCCAGCCAGCATGAGCTATAAACATGAGCAAGTTGCTTGCTGGGGAATTCTGGGAGTTGAAGTCCACCACTCTTCAAGGGGCCAAGTTTGGACATCCCTGCCCTAAACCATTTCCAAAAAAAAAAAGGTTTTTCCAATCTCTTTTTTTTAAAAAATAAAGAGTTTAAATGAACTGCATGTTACCATTTAAATCATGACTGATCTCGAGGGAGGGAGGGAGGGAAACGCGAGAGGTTTAGAAACATTATTTCTAACATTCCTCAGAAGATAATACTGGTTTTCAAATTGTCTTTTAAGATCTTGACCCTGTTGGGAATGGATGAGGAGGATTTAATCTCAAAATACTCTCCGCAGATAAAACACATGGGTTCCTTACCTCACAGGCCAAAGAGTTCAAAATTGACCCTTCAACTGACCAGGGTGATCTAGGGCAGAGATTTTCCTCCACCCCCCCAATCCTGATACGTGGACCAGCACCGGGCCACGGCATGCCAGAAACGGGTCCACGCAAACAAGCGAAACCCCATCCGCGGGATGGAGGCGGGGCACGAAACCACGTGCCCTCCGGTCCACGGGGAAAAAACAACTCTCTCACGGAACCGGTTCCTTGCGCCCCCAAAAGATTGGGGGGGGAGGTGCTGATCTAGGGATACGAAGAAGCCTCAAACAGGAAAATAACCGGATCCCTCCCCCCCACCTTCCCACGGAGTCCAAAGCTTGCGCTCTTTCTCCATTTTGCTGCCCTTTGCGACCTCCTGTCCCAAGTGGTATCTCTTCGTTCGGCTGAGCCCCCGTCACCTAAATGTTTGTTTTCTCTTCGCTTCCAAACTTCCCCTTGATGACGTTACCTAGTTTGGCTCGTGAAACGTCTGCAAGAAAATCGCCAAGAGAGCACCCGGGACCCCTGGATTCAACCACCTACCAACCGCTACCGATATTTCTCCTTCCACTTCCTTAACCCTGGAAACCTGTGCTGATCTGCATACCCCCCACCCCACCAGATTTTTCCTCTGAATCACCTCCACAAGGGGCTGTTTTCTCGCCTCTACATTTCCATAATTTTCGTGGCAATGCATTGGGGGGGTGGGAGGGAGGCGTATCAATTCCTCCTCAACATCCCCCCCCTTCCCCACCGCCAGGCCTGGCAATTACTCCACACTCCCCCCTTCCTCTATATCCAGGCCCCTTCCTCTTTCCACCTGCAGCCCAGCCGCCCTCCCGACATCCTCTTCCTCCTCCTCAGCCTCCTCTTTTCTTCCTTTAATCCTTGTCCATTCCACTGGGGGGGGGGAATCTGTCACTCCCCTCCGGTGTCTCTTCCACCCACCCTGCCACGCTCTCTCTCTCTTCCCCTCCCCCTTCTTTGCCACGGAGGGCCGCAGGTAAGCTGCCACCTCTCTTTCCACCACCACCCCACCAAACCCCACCTGCTGTCGTTCACATCCTTCCCCTTCACCCCACAAAATCTGTATGCACCATTCCTCACCAATGCCTCCGCCCAGCTTTGCTGGGAAGGGGGGGGGCAGCTCTAATTTCCCTCGCTTACCAAGCTCTCGTCATCTGCATTTTTGCCCCCTCCTTCCTTCCTTCCTCCCCCCACCCCCATTTCCCCTTTTTGCTGGACGTGGCTTTCTTTCTTACTCCCGCCTGCTTGCCCTCAAGGTCTCCCACCAACCCTGAGCGGGGATCCCGGATCCTACCCAAGCCTGGTTAGCAGCAGCAGCTCCTCCTCCTCCGAGCCTGGGCTCCAGCACACAGCACAAGGAGGAGGGAAGAGGAGGAGGAGGAGCTGGGGCCTGCCAGTACTCTCTCCCCCCCCCCCGCAACACACACACACAAACACACACACACAAACACACCAGCTAGCCAGACACAAGCATCTGCCAGCCAGTCAGCCTGCCTTCTTCCCGTTCTTCTTGCAGAGGTGGGGGGGCAGCTTTGCCCCCTCCTCAGGGGCTGCTCCTTTGCATTCTTTCATCTCATTCCTTGTATGTCATTTTTTTGCCGGAGTGCTGCTCAACTCGGGAGCCGAAGCGAGCGAGTGAGCGAGCGCTCCAAGGTACACACAAAAGAACAGCACAAAAATACCCCAACCGTCAAGGTCCTCTATACCTACTGATACGCGAGTGTGTTATTGTGCAGGGGAGCCCGTCGTCTCTCCCAGCTTTTTCTTTTTTAAAAAAATAAATAAATAAACACATAAAAATCTCACCCCTCTGCCCGTATCTGGGCATTCTTAATGCAGGGGTTGGTTTTTTGGGGGTGTAACCCCATTTAAAGTTTAAATCAGGTCAGGCTTGATCAGTTCACCCTTGGCTAATCTGGGTGCTGAGGAAATGACTCAGGAACCTCGAGAGCTCTTTAAGGAGGGGGGGGGGGTTCATTCTGAGACAGGACAGGCCTGTTTCTTAAGATCATCTTGAAAATTCCTACCCAAGTGGAGGGGGGGGGAAGGAATTTTTTCTAAGTGAGCTCTTGTTAATTCCTTTTCATTAGCGCTTTTATTAAATTTCTTCTGCATCCCTAACGTTAAATTTAATGAACCTTTTAACCAATTAAAAACATTGCAGCCCATGTCAGTTTCTTTCTTTCTTTCTTTCTTTCTTTCTATCTATCTATCTATCTATCTATCTATCTATCTATCTATCTATCTATCTATCTATCTAATCTTTTTCTCTCATCTCTGTCTCTGTCTGTCTGTCTGTCTGTCTGTCTGTCTGTCTAACTATCTATCTACCTATCTACCTAACCTACCTACCTACCTCTCTATCATCTACCTACCTTATCTATCTATCTATCTATCTATCTATCTATCTATCTATCTATCTATCTATCTATCTATCAATCTATCATCTATCTATCTATCTATCTAATCTACCTACCTACCTATCCATCCTTTTTTTCTTTCTTCTTTCTCTTTTCCTTTCCTTTCCTTTCCTTTCCTCCCCTTTTCTTTCTTTCCTTCCTTCTTCCTACCTACCATCTGAGGTAGCCACAGTGGCATAGTGCTTAGAGTGCGGTACTGCAGGCTATTTCTGCTGACTGTTGGCTGCCTGCAATTTGGCAGTTCGAATCTCAGCAGGCTCAAGGTTGACTCAGCCTTCCATCCTTCCAAGGTGGGTAAAATGAGGACCCAGATTGTTGGGGGCAAGAGGCTGATTCTGTAAACCGCTTAGAGAGGGGCTGTAAAAGCACTGTATATAAGTCTAAGTGCTATTGCTATTATATGCGGCATAGAGCTGTTCAACTGTTCCAAGTTGGGTAGCCTAGTACTTTTCTTATATAAATAATGCCGCTCCTTTGTGTAGCATGAAAACTCATCCTTATTTCAAGGTTGAAGCTCTCCTTGGTCAGCTTCCATCCATTATTCCTTGTCTGGCCTTCGGGTGCCTTGGAAAATAGATTGACCTCCCTTCTTCTCTATGGCAGACCCTCAAATATTGGAAGATTGCTATCATGTCTCCCCTGGTCCTTCTCTTCACTAGACTAGCCATGCCTGATTCCTGCAACCGTTCATCGTATGTTTTAGTTTCCAATCCCCTAATCAACCTAGTTGCTCTTCTCTGCACTTTTTCTAGAGTCTCAACGTCTTTTTTTATAGTGTGGTGATTCACTAGAGTGAGGAAAGACAGAGAGAGAAATTCTGGGTGTGTGAGTGATTATACGGCGGTGCTCGACTTACAACTCATTCAGCGGTCATTCCAAGTTACAATGTCACTGAAAATAAAGTGACCATAAGTCACTTTATTTTCAGTGCCATCGTAACGTTGAATGATCCCCCGAATGGTCGTTTCAGTGGGTGGTTTCCCATTTAACAACCGTTGTGGCATCCCCACGGTCATGTGACCAACATTTGGGCGTTTGGCAACTGTTATGTATTGGCCGCCAAGAAATTAAAAGATGCTTGCTCCCGGGGAGGAAAGCTGTGGCAAATCTAGACAGCGTACTAAAAAGCAGAGACATCACCCTGCCAACAAAAGTGCGTCTAGTCAAGGCCATGGTTTTCCCAGTTGCAATGTATGGCTGTGAAGGTTGGACCATAAGGAAGGCTGAGCGCCAAAGAATTGAGGCCTTTGAACGATGGTGCTGGAGAAGACTCCTGCGAGTCTATGTGTATACTTAGTCCTGCAAGGACTAGGTGCATACTTTTTTAAAAAAAACTTTCAATTAATATAGCTGAACCCCTAAGCATAATCTTTAATAAAGCCTTCAAAACTTGTTCCCTTCCAAAACTCTGGTCTCTAGCCACAGTCATCCCTATCTTCAAAAAAGGAGATCCAAGCCTTGTTGAAAATTACAGACCTATCTCTCTATGTTGTGTCTCATGCAAAGTAACGGAATCCATCATCAACCAATCCATTACACTCCATCTCGAAACAAACAACCTTCTCTCTAATAAACAATTTGGTTTCAGAAAACAATTGTCTTGTAACTACAACTTCTCCACTGCAAAAACATATGGACTACCAACCTTGATCAAGGAAAAACAATAGATGCAATCTACATAGACGTCTGCAAAGTTTTGACTCAGTAGTACATGATAAACTACTCCTCAAACTAAAATCCTACGGCATTTCGGGACCTCTTCACAATTGGATAAATGCCTTCCTGTCAAACAGACAACAAGTAGTCAAAATTGGCAACACTATATCAAATCCTGTTCCTGTCAAAAGTGGCATTCCCCAAGGTAGTGTTCTTGGACCAACACTCTTCATACTACATAAATGATCTCTGTGACCTCATCTCAAGTTATTGTGTTCTCTTTGCTGACGATGTCAAACTATTTAATACCACTAATAATACTTCTACCCTTCAAGAAGACCTCGACTTAATTTCTGATTGGTCTAAAACTTGGCAACTCCAAATCTCAACCAGCAAATGCTCAGTCTTACATATTGGAAAAAAGAACCCTAACATCAAGTACAAACTTGATGGCCATTACCTAACTGATGACCCCCACCCTGTCAAAGATCTTGGAGTTCTCATATCAAATGACCTTAATGCCAAAGCCCACTGCAACTACATAGCGAAAAAGGCCCTAAGAGTTGTCAACCTAATTTTACGCAGCTTCTTTTCTAAAAACTCTACACTACTAACTAGAGCGTACAAAACATTTGCCAGACCTATTCTTGAATACAGCACATCCGTCTGGAACCCATACCACATCTCTGACATAAATACAATAGAACGAGTAAAGATATATTTTACTAGAAGAGTTCTTCACTCCTCCGAAAACAACAAAATACCTTATACCAACAGACTTGAAATCCTGGGATTAGAAAACTTACAACTCCGTCGACTTCGACATGACCTGTGTTTAACACACAAAATCATCTATTGCAATATCCTTCCTATAAAAGACTACTTCAGCTTCAATCGCAATATTACAAGAGCAAAAAATAGATTCAAACTAAATGTCAACCGCTTCAAACTTGATTGCAGAAAATATGACTTCTGTAACAGGGTTGTTAATGCTTGGAACTCATTACCTGACTCCATAGTCTCTACTCAAAATCCCAAAATCTTCAACCAAAAACTGTCTACTATTGATCTCACCCCATTCCTAAGAGGACTATAAGGGGCGTGCATAAGAGCACAAAAGTGCCTACCGTTCCTGTCCTATTGTTCCCTTCATTATATCGAATTAATATAGTTGATGCATATTTTTTTTACTTTATATATATATATATATTCTTCAAGATATGTTGTTTTATCTATGACAATTGTTTGTGTATACTGTTGTGACAAAAAGAAATAATAAAAAAAAGTCCCTTGGACTGCAAGGCCATCAAACCAGTCAGTCCTAGAGGAGATCAACCCTGACTGCTCTTTTGGCCAGATCCTGAAGATGAAACTCAAATACTTTGGCCACCTAATGAGAAGGAAGGACTCCCTGCAGAAGAGCCTAATGCTGGGAAAGATTGAGGGCAAAAAAAGAAGGGGATGACAGAGAACGAGGTGGCTGGATGGAGTCACTGAAGCAGTCGGCATGAGCTTACCTGGAGGAACGTTGGCCATGGGGTCGCAATGGGTCGGACACAACTTCGCAACGAACAACAACAAAATGTATTTGTGATGGTTGCCCTGTTCCAGGGTCACATGATCGCCGATGGTAACCATCCCAGCCAGCTTTCCACATGCAGAACTCAATGGGGATTCGCTTAACGACTGCATCTTTCTCTTAACGGCTGCGGTGTTTCGCTTAACCCCCATGGCCAAAAGATTTGTCCAACGGGGGCACGGTTCACCGTCCAACTGCCTTGCATAGTGACAGAAATTGGGGGGGGCGGCGGCGCTCAACTGCAGTCGTAAGTCGAGGACTCCCTCTGTACACGTAAGCAGACACACCTGCTCGCAATGTTACGCACAGCATCCCTGGTTGCTTTAATCAACTTTCAGGAGGTGAGTCAATAATAATAATAATAATAATAATAATAATAATAAAAAAGAAGCAAAGAAAGGGGTGGGCGTGTTTCATTCAATCCTAATCTTAAGAAGGCTGACCTTGAGAAACATTCTTTGGGCTACCGAAGAACTGCGGACCGCATACAACGAGATTTTTCATCCCTGCTTAAAATTCTGCAGAACTGGGCAGTGTTGTTGTGCCAAGCTGCAGCGATACCTGTCAAGAGGTCACTTCTTTTGCAACCCCCCCTCCCCCCCCCACCAAATTTAGTCTGCATCTTTGTTGCATCTTTGCTGCACCGCCATTGCTCTGCATCTTTAGGGATGAAAATTCAATGGCTGTTTTGTTGTCTTGAAATACAGGGCAGTGCTGTCTGTATCAGTACACGCCACCCTGCAAATCATCTTGTTAATCGTTATTATAAATACCACTTTATAATGCCCTGGGGTAAGGCCACCCTTGGAATAGCGCACCCAGTTTTGGTCACCAGAAAGGAGAACAAGATGTGGAGACTCTAGAAAGAGTGCAGAGAAGAGCAAATATGCCTTATGCACGGTCACTCACGCTCTTGTCACTTCTCGTCTGGATTATTGCAATGCTCTCTACATGGGGCTACCCCTGAAATGCACTCGGAGGCTTCAGTTAGTCCAGAATGCAGCTGCGCGGGTGATTGAGGGAGCCACACGTTGCTCCCGGGTAACACCACTCCTGCGCAGTCTGCACTGGCTACCTGTGGTCTTTCGGGTGCGCTTCAAGGTGTTGGTTACCACCTTTAAAGCGCTCCATGGCTTAGGGCCCAGGTACTTAGGGACCGCCTGCTGTTACCTTATGCCTCCCACCGACCCGTACGCTCACACAGAGACGGTCTTCTCAGGGTGCCGCCCGCCAAGCAATGTCGGCTGGTGGCCCCCAGGGGAAGGGCCTTCTCTGTTGGAGCACCTACCCTCTGGAACGAACTTCCCCCTGGTTTGTGTCAATTACTTGACCTTCGGACCTTTCGCCGTGAATTGAAAACGTACCTGTTTATTCAAGCGGGACTGGCTTAATTTTTTAAAATTTTTAAAATTTTAATAATTTTAATTGGTGTATTTTATTTATGGGTCAAATTTGACAGTTTTCATTTTCGGCCATTTATAGAATACATTATTTTAACTGTGGTTTTAATTTGTATATTGTTCTGTTTTAATCTGGCTGTACACCGCCCTGAGTCCTTCGGGAGAAGGGCGGTATAAAAATCTAAATAATAAATAAATTAATAAATAAAAACTAAGATGATTAGGGGACTGCAGGATAATACATATGAAGAACGGTTGCAGGAACTGGGTAAGTCTAGTTTAATGAAAAGAAGAACTAAGGGAGACATGATAGCAGTGTTCCAATATCTCAAAGAAGAGGGAATCAAGCTATTCTCCAAAGCACCTGAAGGCAGGAGAAGAAGCAATGGAGGGAAACTAATCAAGGAGAGACGCAACCTAAAACTAACCTAGAAATTTTCTGACAGAACAATTAATCAGTGGAGCAACTTGCCCCCAGAGAGGTTGTGAATGTTACAACCCTGGAGGTTTTTAAGAAGAGATTGGACAATCATTTGTCTGAAATGGTACAGGGCCGTGAGTGTTGCCCTAGTTCAGCTTCGGCGTGCATGCACACACTGGCCAGGTGATTTTCGGGCCTTCCGGAAGTCAGGAAACACGCTGTTTCCAGCCTCCGGAGGGCCTCTGAGGGGATGGGAAAGGCCTGTTTTTCACTTTCCCCAGGCTCCAGAGCCTTTCTAGGAGCCTGGGGAGGGCGAAAACAGCCTTCCCCACCTGCCCGAAGGCCCTCCGGAGGCCAGAAACAGCCCGTTTCCCGACTTCTGGAAAGTTCTGGAGCCTGGGGAGAGGGAAAAACGGGTCTTCCGGTCCCACCGGAGTTCAGCAAACGTTTCTGGCCTCGGGGGGTGGGGGTGGGGTGGGGAAGGCTGTTTTCGCCCTCCCCAGGCTCTGAGAAAGTCTCTGGAGCCTGGGGAGAGTGAAAAACGGGCCTATTGGGCCCACTGTGCCATCGCGCGCCAAAAGTGGGGGGGGAGAGCACGTGCATGTGCGGGGCGCATTGCATTATGGGTATGGACACACACGCGTGCCCACGCGACCCCTCCCCCACGCTTTTGGCACACCACAGCGAAAAGGTTCACCACCACTGATCTAGGCTTTCCTACCTAAGCAGAGGGTTAGATTAGAAGACCTCCAAGGTCCTTTCCAACTCTTGTTATACTATTTCTATTTCCCCACCACCACTATTTATAAGCTTCTAAAGAGAGGCTTTTCAGCCTCAAGGCCGTGGGGAAACTGCAAAGAACACAGAGCTACGTTGGTGTTATTGTTTTTAAATTGTTCTCTCAAATGTTCTGGCAGAGAAGGAAGATTGTGTGAGAAATCATACTTTCCTTTCCTTCGGTCCCTATGCAACCAAGGAAGAAAACACAAAAAGATAAGGCTGAGGATTGCCACGGGTAGGGTAGATACGGCACACGGACTACGGAACCAGCTTTTCCGCTGTTTCGTGGCCCAATTTTCTAAAAATCATGACAATGTCTCTTTTTATTCTCCGCCGAATATACCTACGAGCTGTGAGGTTCTCATGGCCGCAGAGGGGTGTTTGGGAAACGCGCAAGAAGAGAAGCAAGCTATCAAATCCAGGTAAGTCCTCGACCTACAAGTTTCATTTAGTGACCGTTCGAGGTTACAATCCTGAAAAACGTACTCACGCTTACAACCGCTGCAGCTTCCGCAGGGCCACGGGATCAAAATTCAGACACTTGGCCATATTTATGACGACAGCACAGTGGGAAAATCTGAACGTGTTTACTATTGGTTCGCTGGCTGCGCAGGCGCGCTGCGGGAGCGCATGCGCAGCGCACACCAAAAGGAGGCATGGGGTAAGTAGAACATCACGCGGGGGGGGGGGTGTACGATCAGCTGCGGCATGTGATTTTTTAAAAAAAATTTTAAAAGCATTTTTTTTACAACCTATTCGGCCAAATAGGTTGTAAAAAATGCTTTGAAAAGGTAAAAAAAAAAAAAAGGCTCGGACGATCAGGCAGCTGAGCCACGCGATCGTCAGAGCCTTTTTTTTTTTAACCTTTTAAAAGCATTTTTTAAAAGAAGCGGCAAGCGGGCGACCAGGCAGGCATTCGGGGGGGGGGGGGGCAGGGATTTTTGCTACCGGTTCTCTGAACCACCCGCCGCCATCGCTACCGGATCAGCCGATCCAGTCCGAACCGGGAGCATTTCACCCCTGCGACAGCAGCGTCCAGGGATTCTGTGATCCCTTTTGCGACCTTCTGACAATTAAAGTCAACGGAGAAGCCAGATTCACTTAACAACCGTGTTATTAACAGCTGCAGTGGTTCACTTAACAACTTGTTTTTGTTTTGTTTTTTGTTTTTTTTGTTTACATTTATATCCCGCCCTTCTCCGAAGACTCAGGGCGGCTTACAGTGTGTAAGGCAATAGTCTCATTCTATTTGTATATTTACAAAGTCAACTTATTGCCCCCCCAACAATCTGGGTCCTCATTTTACCTACCTTATAAAGGATGGAAGGCTGAGTCAACCTTGGGCCGGGCTTGAACCTGCAGTAATTGCAGGCAGCTGGTTTTAATAACAGGCTTCTTATAGCCTTGAGCCACCACGGCCTTGTGGCAAGAAAGGTCGCAAAATGGGGCAAAATTCATTTCGCAAAAGTCTCACTTAGCAGTGTAAGTTTTGGGCTCCACCACGGTCATAAGTCGAGGACTACCTGTACTTATTTATCTTTAACCACTAGTCTTTTCCTTAGCTAAAGCCATGAGTTCCAGTCATTTCAAAGAATTACCAATCAAATTAAAATTAAATTAAATTAAATTAAATTAAATATCAAATTAAAACAAATTAGAAAACTTAGAACTCCGCCGCCTTCGACAGGACCTGTGTTTAACTCATAGAATCATCTATTGCAATGTCCTTCCTGTCGAAGACTACTTCAGCTTCAATCACAATAATACAAGAGCAAACAATAGATTTAAACTTAATGTGAACCGCTTCAATCTTGATTGCAGAAAATATGACTTCTGTACAGAGTTGTTAATGCTTGGAACACACTACTTGACTCTGTGGTCTCTTCTCAAAATCCCCAAAGCTTTAACCAAAAGCTGTCTACCGTTGACCTCACCCCATTCCTAAGAGGTCAGTAAGGGGCGTGCATAAGAGCACAAACGTGCCTACCGTTCCTGTCCTATTGTTTTCTTTCATTATATCCAATCAATATAGTTATTGCATACTTATGCTTATATATATATGCTTATATATTATATAGTTACTTTCATGCTTATGCTTATATATACTGTTGTGACAAAATAAATAAATATAAATAAATAAATAAAACTTCCTCTTTTGTAAACCACAAGAGCTCACCTCTCAAGGTTTCCAGAATCTGGAAAAACAGACTTGTGTTCAGCTTTCTCTAACCTGACACTTCTGCAGGTATAGATTCATAGAATAATAGAGTTGGAAGGGACCTTGGAGGTCTTCTAGTCCAATCCCACCGCTCAGGCAGGAAATCCTACACCGTTTCAAGACAAATGGCTGTCCAGTCTCATCAACTGGGACTGCATCACCCAGAATTCTTAGCAATAATCATGCTGGCTAGGGAACTCTGGGAATTATAGTCTCGGCATATGTACGACTTTAGGTTAACGTATTCTTGCTATACTTTGTGTTTCAGCTCCGGTTCCTCAGCTACGTTTGATCAAAAGACAACATCATGGAGGTTTGATGAGGCCAATTGCAGATCTTCCCTATAAAGCCAAAAAGCTGCCGATTTGGAAAAGCAACCATGCCCGAAACAAATACTGGAATAACAACTCCCAGCTCAAGCAGGAGACCCTATACCAGGGGTATCAAACTCAAGGCCCGGGGGCTGGATGCGGCCTGCGGGGTGCTTAGATCTGGTCTGCGGGGCTGCCCTGGAAACAATGAAAGACTGGCCCGCAGTGCCTCTGCCAGTGAAACACAGCCCTCCTGAGTTCCATTTTTGCTGGCAGAGGATTGCAGGAGGGCGTTGCAGCCGAAAACGGAGCTTGCAAGGGCCGTGGGCGGCTCTCCCAAGCTCCGTTTTTGCCGGCAGAGGATTGCAGGAGGGCGTCACAGCCGAAAACAGAGCTTGCAAGGGCTGTGGGCAGCTCTCCCAAGCTCCGTTTTCGCCGGCAGAGGATTGCAGGAGGGCGTCACAGCCGAAAACGGAGCTTGCAAGGGCCGTGGGCGGCTCTCCCAAGCTCCGTTTTTGCCGGCAGAGGATTGCAGGAGGCGTCACAGCCAAAACGGGGCTTGCAGGGGCCGTGGCGGCCCCTCCCAAGCTCCGTTTCCGCCGGCAGAGGATTGCAGGAGGGCGTCACAGCCGAAAACGGAGCTTGCAAGGGCCGTGGGCGGCTCTCCCAAGCTCCGCTGGCAGAGGATTGCAGGAGGCGTCACAGCAGCGGAGCTTGCAAGGGCCGGGGGCGGCCCCCCCAACCTCCGTTTTCGCCGGCAGAGGATTGCAGGAGGGCGTCACAGCCGAAAACGGAGCTTGCAAGGGCCGTGGGCGGCTCTCCCAAGCTCCGTTTTCGCCGGCAGAGGATTGCAGGAGGGCGTCACAGCCGAAAACGGAGCTTGCAAGGGCCGTGGGCGGCTCTCCCAAGCTCCGTTTTTGCCGGCAGAGGATTGCAGGAGGGCGTCACAGCTGAAAACGGAGCTCGGGAGCCCATTTTCGCTGGCAGAGCCCTAAGGCCACCCCCGACACGAGTGATGTTGAGTTGGCCACGTCCACCCTGCTCCCTCCAAGGTCAAACACAACCCTGACGTGGCCCTCCATGAAATCAAGTTTGACACCCCTGCCCTATTTCATTTCATACAGCTAGTTGTCCAATCTCTTCTTAAAATCCTCCAGAGATGGAACGCCCACAACTTCTGAGGCAAGCCATTCTACTGATTAACCGTTCTAATTGTCACGTGGCAATCTTACACCTGATGCCGTTTGGGTTGAAATACATAACCCAAGAGATACAATGATGATTTTTTTTTTTTTTGCCTGCGTTATTTGCTCAGCCGCTTTGCTTAAAATTGCAAAAGAAAAGAGAAAAGAGGACTTTTATTGTGGACACCCAGCAAAACGACACACCATCAACAATGCTGTGTCAAAAGCCCTTGCCTATAATCCAATTGAAAAACAATGCAGGGAGGTTAATTCTCAGAGGACTTAAAGAAGAGCCTGAAGCTTACGAGGGCAGCCTCACCGTTCGAAATTAATAACGAATGGAAGTGGTTTAATTTACAAAAGCGGTTTTTTAAATAACCAGTTCCCTATTGGCCAACGAAGAGAATAGCCTTTTCACTTCCTATACAGTAGTGGTCAAAATTGTGGAAACCTTTTGGGAAAAGTGTATTTTGGAGGTATAATGGCTAATAACACCACTTTTTTTTTTTTGGAGTTTCAAGATAATCATATTCCACTGCTAAAATGGCCTGGGAATAGCCCAGACCTTAACCCAATTGAAAATCTATGCAGCCAACTAAAGAAATTTGTTAGTCAGAAGCGATCCAGCAATAAAACCCAGTTAATAGAAGCAATCCTTCAATCTTGGTTTCACATGATAACAGCTGCAGAACTAAAAGACTTCGTTCACTCCATGGGAAGACGCTGTAAGGCCGTAAGTCATGCTAAAGGTTACCCAACGGAGTATTAACTGACATGGTGATAATTTTTGTATATCTCGTTTTTTCTATGGTGATCATTTTTGTCTATCTCATTTTTTTCTACATGTTTCGCTTCTCTTCTTTATATTGCAACTGCTATTCTAATAGCAAATCCTTCATAAAAGTTCTTGCCTTACATTCTTGATTAAATTATCTTTCCATCGATATATAATTTTACGGTACTACTCCAAAAAAAAAAAAAAGGTGGCATTATTAGCTAGTTTTAGAAAATACACTTCTCCCAAAAGGTTTCCACAATTTTGGCCACTAATGTATGTTAAGGAGGTATAAAATAGCTCCCAGACCAGAGAAACTCTTTACGGTTTTGCCAACCACCTCTTCAGCGGGTAGAACTGGAACCTGGGACATTTGGATGGACAGAGCTAAAAAGTCTAAGCCATCACAACGGGAATGTGGTAAATCTCCAGCATCCAAGCTCTTTTCGGATCATGAGACCTACAAGATCTGTCAAAGACCCTCTAAAACACTAGACCCCAAGCGTGGGTAATTCAATCCTGTGCAACCCGCTGAGATTCCCAGATTTGTTTGCACTTCCTGCTGTGAGCGACACGGAGGAAGTCTGTCTTGCCACAGGTTTTAGGTTCCCAAGGTGAAGGCAGAAGGGGGCAGATCTCCATACTTGGCAGTCCTTCCAGGAAGGAGCAAACAAACAAAAAAAACCCCAAGTTTGCTAGCAACCTTCTGCAGAGTCGTGTGTGTTTATTTCAATTATTGATACGTCCAACGTGCTTGAATCACCTGGTATCTGAAATGATGGCTCCTTTGAGCTTTCCTTCTCTTCGCTGTTGCTCACTGTTTACTGTTACCCTTTCTAAATATGCAGGGTGTGGCCAGATTTGGAAGATAAAACAAGAAAAAAAAATCCCCATTCTCCACTGGTATATTAATTGACGCTTCTGGCTTGTTTGAATCGGGGGTGGAAGAGATGGTCAAGGGATGGACAGTACCGCCTTCCTCAAACTGACCGTTCTCCAGATCACCCCAGGTGGTTCATCCTCAACCGCCATGACTATGGTGTCATGGGAGGTGTCGTGCACCACATCTGGAAGGCAACTGGATAGGGAAGACTCTTTGAAACCCAACCAAGAAAGAGATCCCACAAGATCTCCATCCATTTGGAGGGTCGAGGGGGCAAGTCCCTTCCATCAGCAATCCCATTCACAGACCAGACCAGTACAAATCTAAATGGCATTAATAGCAGTAATTTTTTTTTTACACCCAGAAAATGGATCAATCGATCATGAAATACTAAGGACCTTCCTTTTGGAAGGGGAAGAGGTCCAGTATTTGGTTATGGTTCACCAAGATGAACAAAGTCCTCTCCAGATTCCTTTTCGAAGATTCTCCCAACCCCAATCACTGTGTTTCCCCTTCTTTAAATTATAGGTAAAGGTAAAGGTTCCCCTTGCACATACGTGCTAGTCGTTCCCGACTCTAGGGGGCGGTGCTCATCTCCGCTTCAAAGCCGAAGAGCCAGCGCTGTCTGAAGACGTCTCTGTGGTCATGTGGCCGGCAAAGCTAAATGCCAAAGGTGCACGGAACGCTGTTACCTTCCCACCAAAGGTGGTCCCTATTTTTCTATTTGCATTTTTTTACGTGCTTTCGAACTGCTAGGTTGGCAGAAGCTTGGACAAGTCACGGGAGTTCACCCCCATTACACGGCACTAGGGATTTGAACCGCTGAACTGCCGACCTTTCGATCAACAAGCTCAGCGTCTTAGCCCCTGAGCCACCGCATCCCCAAATTATAGGCACAGGATACAAATACAGCCCTTCCATCTTTGGATATCAAGACATAGTCCACTCATATACAAATGCAGTGTTTTTGTATTATTTCACTGTTTAACTACTACCGCTCTACATTGTAACGAAAAAAGCACAGAGTAATGATTATGGCAAAATAAAGATTAAGGAGAGGATAGTGGAAAAGCGATCCTTTTAATATAATTCAGAAGAGAGGTGGAAGGGACCTTGGAGGTCTTCTAGTCCAACCCTCTGCTCAAGCAGGAAACCGTATACCATTTTAGACAAGTGGCTTTTTTAACTTGCTACTGACTTTTTACCTCTCGGCACAATAAGCTGGCTGTCAAGAAAGAACTGACAGGTATAGATTAATAGAATAATAGAGTTGGAAGGGACCTTGGAGGTCTTCTAGTCCAACCCCCTGCTTGAGCAGGAAATCCTATAGCATTTCAGACAAATGGGCCCCGGTCTCTTCCCCTTAAAGAAGGGGAAACAATGCTTTCAGTGTTGGAGACCCGGATACGAAAACAGGTCAGAAACATTTCAGATTTATAACCCACTTACAGGTGGATAGGCCCTTTTGCTTTCAAAGTGCACAGGACTTCTGTGCCTCTGTATTATTAGAAATACCGAAAACGAAAACGAAAAGATACATTCTCAACTGCAAAAAACTCCCCCAAAGCTGCCCTTTCATACTCATTTAAAGAGAGCATTTCTAATAAAGCACACTTGCACTGAGGTCACGGAGTTATTATTTTTGATTTTCTCCAGTAACACGGCTTTCTGTTTCGGCTTAAAACACAATAGACGTGGACATTTTAAAAGGTAAATGTAAAGATTCCCCTCACACATATGTGCTAGTCGTTCCCGACTCTAGGGGCCGGTGCTCATCTCTGTTTCAAAGCCAAAGAGCCAGCGCTGTCCGAAGACGTCTCCGTGGTCATGTGGCCGGCGTGACTCAACGCCAAAGGCGCACGGAACGCTGTTACCTTCCCACCAAAGGTGGTCCCTATTTTCCTACTTGCATTTTTTACATGCTTTCGAACTGCTAGGTTGGCAGAAGCTGGGACAAGTCACGGGAGCTCATCCCGTTACTGTGGCACTCAGGATTCGAACCGCGGAACTGCCGACCTTTCGATCGACAAGCTCAGCATCTTACCCACTAAGACACTGCGTCCCTTTAAAACACAATAGACGTTGTCATTTTAAAATCCACCTATTTTGACACCGACGGAATAAAAACAGCTTTTCGGCCGTTCAACGGTAAAGCTACACTTACCCAACGGTAAATCTAACAGAATTTACCCTCCATGTAAAAAGCATTGATTTGCAGCTGCTTTCTGCAGAAGAAAAAAGAAAACAGAAACAATCAGAGCTGGAAGAAAATGACTGTGTCTGTAACACTTTTTGCTTTTTTTTTTTTTTCCGAGAATACTTTCAGAAATTCCGCACCAAGGTCAAAGCCGGCTCTCCACAACCTGCACTGGCTGAGGTGGTGTGGGAATTATAGTCTAGCATGCTTAACCAGAGCACAAATATACTGGTAGGTATACCGTTTCCCCAAAAATAAGACATCCCCTGATAATAAACCCAATCAGGCTTTTGAGCACATGCGCTAAAATAAGCCTCCCCCAAAAATAACCCCCCCAAAAAATATGTAAATGCAGAGCTGGAAATCAGATTAAGATGGCAAGAGGAGCCCCATCTTGCTCCACGTGCCCCAAAATAATAAGACCTCCCCGAAAATAAGGCCAAGCGCTTATTTCGGGGTTCAAAAAAATGCAAGACAGGGTTTTATTTTCAGGGAAGCACGGTAGAGAATTTCCATATTTTGATGACACTCTTTTGAAAAACCACAAGATACACCTTTTTCTCCAACAAATACACCTAATTCAAGCAGAGTTACCAAAAAAAAAATATATGGGCTTGTAATCTCACTTCTCTCTTCCCCCCCACCCCCCACCTCCCAATCTCAAAACAGAGCAGCTCAAGGTCATATTCTGGTCTGAGAAAACATGAATGTAATGTATTCCAGCTGCAATTTTCTGGTCAGAAGTTCTAGTTTTCAGCCAAACCAAAGTAAATTATGGATTCACCCACCCACCCAGCCTAAACTGAGAGAGAAGACAGCAATGTTCCCCTTTGGAGGAGTAGAAACTAGACAAATATGGAGTTGCATGATGATGATGATGATGATAACTGTGAGCATCTGGCTACCTGTGCCAAAATTATTATCAATAATAATATTCAAAGTCAGAATATTCTGACTTTGCAAAAAAAAAACCTCCCAAAAAAAAAACAACCAACCCTACTAGTAATTGCATATATACTCAGACGTTACCTTAACAGCTCTTAGGTCCTTGGTTAGGACCTACCTGAACTGTTTTTACCAGGTATCACTAATGTGGAAAAGAAAAGAATAAGTCTGGTTCATTGATATTGCAGTACCAGGTGATGCACAAATTGAGGAGAAACAGCTGGAGAAAATAAAATATCGTGATTTGCAAATTGAAGTTGGACATTTATGGAGGAAGAAAATCAATGATTTTACCAACAGTAATAGGAACCCTTGGAGCAATACCCAAAGGGGCTGCCTAGATACATGGAAATTTTGAACTTCTTAAGACCTGAATATTTTGATGTTGTAAAAAACCCACCCTATTGGAACTGCCTATATAGTCAGACGCTACCTAAACAGCTCTTAGGTCCTTGGTTAGGATTTGAACTGTTAAGCTTTTACCAGTCCCAGACTGTGAATTGAAGATTAATAATACCAATAATATTCAGATGCTACCTTAACAGCTCTTAGGTCCTTGGTTAGGATCTGAAGTGTTATCAGTCCCAGACTGCGAACTGAAGATTAATAACAATCCTACTAAAAATACTCAGATGCTACTTTTAACAGGATTTGAACTGTTTAAAAGCCTTGACCGGTCCCAAACTGCGAATCGAATTGAAGGTTTAATACTTATAAATACTATTAATATTACTAATATTAATACTATTAATACTCCTCCTCCTGTCACCCCAGGAAAGAAACTCCGCAGGCAGACTAAAAAAATTAAAAAATAAAAACAAACAAACCCCAAAAAACAATGCCAAACCCCCAGTCTGAATATCTGGTTGGCTGTGCCACCAACCATAACCAACCACCACCACCATCCTCCTCCTCCTCAAATATAGGAGAATGATATAATATAGTATAATATATGTAATGTAATGTAATGTAATGTAATGTAATGTTATAGTATAGTATAGTATAGTATAGTATAATATATGTAATGTAATGTAATGTTATAGTATAGTATAGTATATGTAATGTAATGTAATGTTATAATATAGTATAGTATAGTATAGTATATGTAATGTAATGTAATGTAATGTTATAATATAGTATAGTATAGTATAGTATAATATATGTAATGTAATGTAATGTAATAGTATAGTATAGTATAGTATAGTATTAGTATAGTATAGTTTAGTATAATATAATATAATATATCCTGTCCTTTTCGTGGGAGGGGGGGAACAACCCCTTACTGAAACCATGACACAGCATTTCTGTCTGGAAAGAAGGCAGGTAGGTCTCCCATCCACCCACCCACCCCAGGTGAAGCAGCCTTTGTAAGGCACAAAAGCACAAACCACACACAACCACACAACCGCAGCAACAGCAGCTTGGGAAATGGCTTGTGAGGGAAACCCCCCCCCTCATTTATGAATGAAGCCCACCCGGGTGTGGGGTGGAGGTTTCAGGCCGCCCCTGACGGATGCCCACCTGCAAGGAAGACCCACCACCACCCCGCCTTCCCCTCCACAGCCACATGGACCCTGGAGTCTCTCTCTCTCTTCCCTCCCCCCACCCTGCGCATCAGGCCTGCCCTCCCCCGCCCACCCGCCAGGCCTCCGAGGCCTTTGCATCCCGCCAACCCACCTTTGCGTGGCCCTCCCAGAGGCCCGAGGGAGCCCGGCATTCCCACCATCACCACCACAGCCCGCCTTCAGCATCCTTTGCACCGGGGCCGAACCGAGATTTCCCCGGCTGAAAAAGTGGGGAGGGGGGGGTGAAATATAGGGAAAAGGATTCCCCCCCTCCACTCTATCTCCCCCTTCTCTATCGCCCTCCCTCTCTCTCCTCTTGCTAAGCCGAGTCTCGATGGTTCCTTCCTTTCAACCATTAAGAGAAAGAGAGGGGGGGGCGAAACGGCGAGAGCGAGCAAAGCCCAGCTTCGATTCCTTTTTTTTTTTTATTCCGACCAAAATTGGCCCCTCTCGCTCCCCGTAAAGCAAGAGGAGGAGGAGGGAAGGGGACTACCCTTGCATCGGGCCTGCATCCTGCAAAGAGGAAGGGCCATCCCATAATAGCACCCCCCCTCCCTCCCGTAGCCTCGTGTGGGTCGGCGAAGGGGGAAGGAAAAAAAAAAAAAGCGGGGTCTTACCTGAGAGGTGTGGGTGGGGTGGGTGGAGGGGGTTCTCCCCACCTCCGCCTCGCCCTTTTTTTTTTTTGGAGGAGCCGCTCACTCCTCCCGCCCCCTCCCCTCTCGGAGGGAGAGAGAAGCGAGAACAAGGCAGCCGAGCATGGACGGTGCAACCTAACTTGCCCACCCGACGCCTCCGAAGCCCCGCCTACCACGCTTGCTTCGGCGACGGCTCGCCGCCGAAAAGAGCCATTGAGGTTCGGAAGCGGAGGCGGCGTGCCGGGGGAGGGAGGAGCCGGGTGAAGCGAGCCAGCAAGTTAGGTTGAGAGACTTCCAGGAAGTCTCTCGCCCGCTCGCTGCGGAGGAAGGGAGGGGGGTGGAGGTGGAAGCGAGAGGGTAGGGCCTTCCTTAGAGGAAGGTGTCTAAACAAGCGCCTGATTTGCTTCTCCTCCACGGCAATGGACTGAAGGCTCGGTATCAAATCGACTGTCGTTAAGAGGAGGAGGAGGAAGAGGCGGCGGGGCCTGCGGGGAAATTGCGCTTCCTCGGCTCTCAGGCCCCCCGCGCAATCAGGCAGTTGGGTTAGTCACCTAGGCAGGGGAAGCCATCTTGGATCGCCTGCTTTTATTACAGGCCCGGGAATGAATGGCGGGACGGGGGAGGGGGGGGATGTCAAGGCCGGGCTTGCCGGAAGCTGCGCACCGAAGTGACTCCGGCGCTTTTTTTAAAAAAAAAGGCCTTGCCGAAAAGGAGGCGGGGCTGCCAGCCTTTCCTCCCAGGGGTGCTCGACTTACGACCACCATTAGCCCCACCCCCGCCCATGTTCTGTGGAGACCGCCCGTGAAATGAACTTTGCCCCGTTTTACGACCTTCCTCGCCACCGTTCGTTTTACGTGAACCGTCGCCGTCGTTAAAACGAGAGCGACGCGGCCCGTTGAAAGCGAATCCGGCTCTGTCGGAAGGTTCCAAAAGCCGATCGCCGCACGTGACCACAGCAACCGTCGTCGATGCGAAACAAGTTGCGTCGTAAATGCGAAACAGGAACCAAAAGCCGACTAGGTGGCTCAGTGGCTAAGACACCGAGCTGGTCGATCAGAAAGGTCGGCAGTTCGGGCGGTTCCAATCCCTGGTACAGGTCTCCTGCGTGAGCAGGGGGGTTGGACTAGATGACCGCCAAGGTCCCTTCTGACCAGGGAGTGAAATCCAGCAGGTTCTGACAGGTTCTGGACAACCGGTAGCGGAAATTTTGAGTAGTTCAAAGAACTACGCAAATACCACCTCTGGCTGGCTCCAGAGTTGGGTGGGAATGGGGATTTTGCAATATCATTCCCCTGCCACGCCCACCAAGTCACGCCCACAGAACCAGTAGTAAAAAAAATTGGATTTCACCCCTGGTTCTGACTGTCACTCTTATGGTATAACAAAGAGCTGCATTTCGATCATGTGACCAGGGAGATGCCGCAAGGGTCATAAGTGTGAAAAATGGCCGTAAGTGTGAAAAACAGTCATGGGTCACTCTTCTTCCTCCCTGCCGTTGCCATTTTTAAAACGGTCACTAAATGAACGGTTGTAAGTCGAGGACTAACTGTACAGGGCGGGAAAGCCGTTTCCGAGGTTTGGGAGCGAGAACTTCAGCCCTTCTCAGCGCTCTAACCCGATGAACCAATCGGGCGCAAGAGTCGGAGCGACCGTTCAGACGACCGGATGGAAAAAATGGGATTTGTCTTACCAAATTCCACGTGTGGGAATCCCATCCACCCGTCGGATCAACGCCGCATCTCCCTCGTGCACCCAGAAAATAATTTTCATATGTTAAACAGGTCGTCCTTGGGTGGTGCGATGGCCTAGGGGTGGAGCTCTCACCTCACATTCAGGAGGCTGTGAATTCGATCCTAGGCAGATATTTCTCTCTTTGGGTACAATGAGAATATATCTGCTGAACAAAACTCTGCATTGGCGACAGGAAGGGCATCCGGCCATTAAAACACTCCACTCCATTCAGTTGCCCAGACTCTACCCAGCAAGGGATCATGGGGTCATTAAAAGATGAGAATGATATAGGCCGTCCTTGATTTAACAACAACTCATTTAGTGACCATTCAGTTACAATGGCACGGAAAAAAGTGACATGGCTGTTTTTCACACTTACAACCAGTGGTGGGATTCAGCCAGTTCGCACCTATTTGGGAAAACTGGTTGTTAACTTTTTTAAGCAGTTCGGAGAACTGGTTGTTGGAAGAAATCTCAATTTGTTTTCGTTTTTTCACTTTACAGGGCTAATCCTGTAAGGAATTACAACATTCTTGTTTCCTAGTCTAATCTGTCTCTCTGGTTAACCCTTATAACATTGTAACAGCTAAGGCGAAGCGCCCATCGATGTGAGTGACGTGTTGGTTACACCCATGCGGTCACATGACCACCAAGCCACGCCTCTCCAGCTGGTCATTAGGGCAGAGAACCGGTTGTTAAATTATTTGAATCCCACCACTGCTTTAACAACCGATGCAGCATCCTCAGGATCACGTGATCAAAATTCAGATGCTTCGCCACTGACTCGTATTTATGACGGTTGCAGTGTCCTGGAGTCATGCCATCCCCTTTTGCGACCTGACAAGCGAAGTCAATGGGGGAAGCCAGATCCACTTCGCAAGTGTGTTACTAGCTTAACAGCAGGGATTCCCTTAACAACTGTAGCAAGGAAGATCATAAAAACTCACTTAACTCTCTCACTTAGCAACAGATATTGTGGGCTCAATCGTTGGTTGAGGACCACTTGCGTTTTGTGTGAAATGAATAGAGCTTATTTCTGAGCGGAGATAATAGAGAAACCAAGACTGAATCTGGAAGACATTCGCAAGTTTTGACTGGCACGATACCAAGTATTACAATTGAAATTCATTTCGCCCCACAGGTGCTTTTTCAAGAGGCAACTGGACTTTCTGGTTTTCCTTTGAAAATGTTTCGCTTCTCATCCAAGGAAGCTTCTTGGATGAGAAGCGAAATGTTTTCAAAGAAAAACCAGAAAATCCAGTTGCCTCTTGAAAGGAAAACACCTTTGGGACCTTTGAGAATCTCAGTCACAGACATTGAGATGAGCTCAATAAGGGACAAAAATCAAGTCATGGCATATCACACACTCATTATATGCAATATTATTTTTTATGCTCATGGTATCTAGGTGATTGCTAGATGAAAATGACTTGATGGCACTTCCATCGTCGTTAAAATAGTATTTTAAAATCTTTTAAAATTGTCCGCGCTCACTGTGCGCTATATCTGCAAGTTTGTTTTAAAAAGACAGCCCATGATTTATAAAAAATATATATATATATATAAAAAGGTAGGTACAATTTTTAAAAAGCCAATCGCTTTTCTGAAACGAAACCTGGAATTTAGACTTCAGAAAAAGCTGACTCTGCGAAGTAGGATGGAACGCCGCTTCTAAAATGGACATCGGGGACCGTCGGTGAAAAGGAAAAAAAAAAACTTCCCCACTTTCAGAACTAAAATTGCAGTCTGCAAAAGTCCTTTTTAAAAATAATGTATAATCAAGTATTCCTGGCATATACTCAGAAGGGATCGGTGGTGGTCGACAGCGATTACTTTCACATAAATGCATACGGTTGCAATTTGATTCCCTGAACGTTTGTGTCATAACTTAGCCAATAGCTGAAGCTAGTTTTATTTTTGAAATAACCAAAACAACCAGTGGTGGGACGGCTGCCGATTTTAACAACCGGTTTACCCGGAACCGAAAATGTGAGTGGCATCAAAAACCCGGTGATTATATTAAGACAGTGATGTGACCTTTCTGCCATCGTGTGCCAAAAGCAGGGGGAGAGCACAGGGGGGGTCATGGGCAAGTGTGCCCTCACCCATAATTCAGTGCGCCCTGCCCCCGCACATGTACACGCGCTCTTCCCACGCTCCCCCGCCTTTGGCACGCAATGGCACGGTGGGCCTGGTAGACCTGTTTTTCACCCTCCCCAGGTGCCAGAGCCTTTCTTGGAGCCTGGGGAGGGTGAAAACGGTCTTCTCCACCCCCACGGAGGCCCTCCGGAAGCCAGGAACACTTCATTTCCCAACTTCTGGTGGGACCGGAAGGCCCATTTTTCACCTTCCCCAGGTTCCAGAGGCTTTCTAGGAGCCTGGGGAGGGCGAAAACGGCCTTCCCCACCCTTCCGGAGGCAGGAAACAACCCGTTTCCTGACTTCCGGTGGTCCCGGAAGGCCCAAAAAATCAAGCTGAGCTAGGGCAATGGTCACGTGCCCTACAGATGTGGCTCTGTGTGCCACCTGTGGCACGCGTGCCGTAGGTTTGCCATCACGGAGATAGGATGTGATAGTGCTAGGGCAGGTGGGTGGTGCCAGCCGTTGGTCGGAACTACCGGTTCGCTCAAACCGGTCCGAATCGGCAGCAACCTACTACTGAAAACAACCAAGAATAACCAAACCCCAGGTTTGTTCCAACATAGCTCAATATCAGCGCGTCTAAACCTGGTTCTGATCCTTTTGGCATCTCCAGTGAAAAAGTTGCCGGACAGCTGAAGACCTTGGAGAACAATTAAATATGGGACCATTAAAGGCAACCTTAAATGTTGGTTATGTTTGTCACAAACACCATCCTTGCGTTTAAAAATATCTGCGGAGATTGGCCTTTAAAATATTTTGTGGTTTAATGTTTTTTCCTCTGTAGTCCTTTCCTACTTAAGAGGTAGTACTTAAAAGGACTACCATTTCTTGACTTGCAACCATTTGTTTAGTGATCAGTCAAAATTACAACAGCAGAGATAAAAGTGACTTACAACCATTTTTCAGACTTAACGACCATTGCAGCAACCCCATTGACAAGTGCTCAAAATTTGGGCACTTGGCAACCGGGTCATATTTATGACGGTCGCCGTGTGCTGGGATCACACAATTGCCTTTTGCAACCTTCGCTCAACAACTGTGTTGCTAACTTGAACGACTGCAGTGATTTGCTTAACGGCGGCAGCAAGGAAGGTCGCTAAGTAGAGCAAAACTCACTTAACCGCTGTTTTTGCTTAGCCACAACTTTCGGCCTCAGTAGTTGCTAAGTCAAGGACTACCTCCTCCATTGGAAAGTTGTGTTAAAAGAATTCCCGTGGCAGAATATGAAACAAATCCTTTTGTATAATCCAGGAGTCAGCAACCTGTGGCTCTGGAGCCGCATGTGGCTCTTTCATCCCTCTGCTGTGGCTCCCAGTCGCTCAAAATAGGCATCACAACCGCCAATGTGTGACACCCGCCGGCAAGTGATTTATTGAGCTTTTTGACCCACCTTTTTTTTTTTGGAGTTCAAAATGTTTTTGTTGCATGCCAAATAAAAATTTGTTTTCTCTGTAGCGGTTCATCGACTTCATAAATGCAACACATTATAGTTTTTTTTTTTATACACAGCATACAGGTAAAAAACGATATATGCTGTATTATCTTCATTTTAGATGTCAAAGGGGTTTTGTGGCTCCCGGTGTTTTCTTTTCTGTGGGAAACGGGTCCAAATGGCTCCTTGAGTGTTTAAGGTTGCCGACCCCTGGTATAAGTCCTTCGCTTCCCTCACCCGCGGAAAAAGAGCCAGATAAAAGCAAATGGGAAAACTTTTAATAGGAAGCGGAGAAAGCGTACATCCCAGCTGAATATTAAAATTGGGTATGGCGACCTGGAAGTTCCCCCCAAATTTAATGAGTCCAAGGGAGGGAAATTTTCAACGGTGGGGAGAAAAGTCACTGCTGACATAAAGCCAGATTGGAGGAGAGGAAATAAATACCTTTTCTTCTAGATGAAAGACCGGTCAACCCTGATGGGGAAATTTTTGGAAAGGGACAAGGTAGCCCCCAGCCACAGATTAGATTCAGGTTAGCCCCAAATTCATATAAAAAGGGGGGAAAGGAAAACTGGACTGGAAAATCCTTGCCTCCCCCAATTCTATTTGAATAAGAAAAAAAACAAAAAAAAAAAGGCACCATCCTCCGTTCGTTCCCAGCCTCAGTGGGCCAGCCAGGATTTCAAGCAAACTTAGCAACAACCCGATCGATCCCCAGAGCCTTGCGGTCCCGGGCGGAGGGGTGATCCACCCGGAATAACTGCTGGTTGTTTAGAGCCAATCCTGATCCCATTTCCCTGGAAGGGGAGAAGAAAAGGGATTTATTTTCCATGTAAACATTGAAAACAAAGTCGCCTTGACTACCCTAAGCTTATACACTACACCAGGGATGTCAAACTGGGTTTCTTTGAGAGTCAGATCAGCATGTTAGTTCACCGTGGGCCATTGGAGGGACGATGGGGCAGGGAACGGAAGACATGACGGACACTTCCTGCAGCACTTTGCCGGCCACAAACGGGCTGCATGGACGTCCTGTGAGGCCTCCGCATCAGTGGTGAAATTCAGCTGGTTCTATCCAGCTCAGGCGAACCTATAGCGGCGGCTAGGGGAGGCTCTGCCCACCCGTGATGAGGTCACGACGTCACTTTTTTTGCGACATTTTATGCCTCTGCGTGTGTGCAGAAGGCTTTGCACATGTGCAGACTGCGCGTGCATATTGGCGAACCGGTAAGGAAAGGAAGTGAATTTCACCCCTGTTCCGCGTGGCCCGTTTTCGGCTTCCCCAGCCTCCAGCAGCACTTTGCCAGCCAAAAACAGGCCGCATGGAGGCCCCCGTGTAAGGCAACGTCTGATTAATTGTTCTAACTGTCAGGAAATTTTTCCTTAGTTCTAGGTTGCTTCTCTCCTTGATTAATTATAATAAGGCGGCTCTTTCCCATGACAGAATTCCTGGCTACGGGTTTGACCGAGACCCAGAGGGGCTTCAGTCCAGCTCACCTCATTGGAAATGTCAAGTTCACCCTGCTGGATCTTTCTGTAGATGGCTTTAGCTGTGTTGAGAAAGGCCTGGGAACAGCAAACGGAAAGAAAAAGAAAATCAATGTAAAATCTGGTAGAATAGACTCCTATTCATCTCACATCAGGAAGAGATATTTGAAACTTAAGAAAGAAGACCACAAGGTATTCTACATCCTCCAGCTGTTGTGGCCCGCCGGCAGCCAGCAGAGTCAGACATTGAGGAGGTTGGGGAAGAACTTGGGCAAGTCCTGGGGGCTGGGGAAAGCTCAGACGAGGGCTCTGGATCAGAGGCAGAGAGGGAGGTAGACAACAGCGAGGCAGAGGAACAGCTGGAGCCCGTTCCAGCCACCAGACAAGAACAACTCAGAAAGCAGGGTTAATGCCGGAGTAAAGCCACACCTTGGAGGTGATTGGCCCCTCCCATAGGAAACAAAAGAGGAGTGAACAGGGAGTGGGCTTTTGCAGGAAATAATTCATTTGTTCCGTGACTCTGAGAGACTGTGCCAAGTTTGGCCTTGTACTGTGTTTGGAAACAAGTTATGCAGCAGCTTGCCAAACAAGATAAGGTGTGTTGAGAAATATTCCTTTGAAAAACTGTTTGGACAAACCTCATGGACTGTGAATGAACGTCATTCACTGCCGTGTAAATAAAAGAAGTTCTGCCGGGACCAATTCCTGCCTCCTGTATGTTAAGGGAGCCTAGGTCAGAACTGTTGTAGTCCGCCAGAAGCCTGCGGATCTGGCAGCAGAGTTGGACAGTGAGGTAGCTTGGGAGGACAATGGGCCTGCCCTGGAGTCAGGAGAAGGCCCAGAAGAGGGTTCTGCATCAGAGGCAGAGATGGAGCCAGGGCCATCTGGGAGCGATGCGCGGACTCCGGAGCCTCCAGAGGTGGACAGCAGAGAGGCAGAGGAACAGGAGTCTGTTCCTAGTGCACGCATGAGAAGAGCTGCCAGAAGGCAAGAGCAGCTGAAGAAAAAAGGACAACTCAGCAGTAAGGCCAGAAGATGACTGGCCCCTCCCATAAGGCTTAAAAGAGCAGCAACGAGCCATTGGGTTCTTTGTAGGAGAGCAACGTTGATTCCATTGTTTCTTGAATTTTGCGGGGTTTCTGCCAAGAAAAGCCTTTGGCAGGTTGCTAAAGACGACAAAGGTTGGTGATAAGGCTGAAGGACTGTTTACGAAGAATTTGTTTTGGATGAATTCATTCTCAGCTGTTTTAATAAAATAAGTTTGTTGAGGACTGAATTGTGTTTAGTAATCACTATTTGGGCCTGGGTCATAACAAGAACGCCACCATCTGGCTGAAAGGTTCAGAAGAAGTTATGCCAGGATTTCCAACCGCAGTTTCCAACATTTTTTTTTTAATCCTCACCTCTTCCACGTTGGCTGCTGTCTTTGCTGATGTCTCCATAAAAACCATGCCATGTTCCCGGGCGAAAGCCTCCCCTTCTTCTTTCTGCACAACCCGCCGGTGCTCCATGTCACTACAGGAAAAGAGGCAAACATGACGGTCAAGAAAGAATAAGAGCAGAAAAGCCTCACAGAAAAACACGATCATCATCTTCGTTTAACAACCCCATAATCCCTTGTGGGGTGGAGTCTGGGCAACTGAACTGTTCTGACCTAGGGTTCCTGAGAAAGTAAAAAGCACATGATTAGTCCCAAAAACCCTCTTTTTATTTCAACAGCTGTGAATTCTGTTCATTCACAGCCCGTAATGAGTCACGAAGAGTTTGTAAAGAGTCCGACAGAAGTCTGCCACAGTCCTTGAGGATAAGGCTGATAAGCACCCACTTTTATCTCACTTGACATGCTGCCAAAGACCTAATTGGCAGTTAGCTTTGCAAGGCCACACAGAGCAGAGAGTCAAAAATGGAGCTTCAGAATTTAAAGACAAGAGGTCGAACGACTAGCCTTGTGGTGCAACCAAAACAATCTGGAACTGAACACACTCAAAACCGTAGAAATGGTGGTAGACTTTAGGAAAAACCCTTCCATACTTCCACCTCTCACAATACTTGACAACACAGTATCAACAGTAGAAACCTTCAAATTTCTGGGTTCTATCATATCGCAAGATCTCAAATGGACAGCTAACATCAAAAACATCATTAAAAAAGGACAACAAAGAATGTTCTTTCTGCACCAACTCAGTAAGCTCAAACTGCCCAAGGAGCTGCTGATCCAATTCTACAGAGGAATTATTGAGTCTGTCATTTGCACCTCTATAACTGTCTGGTTCGGTTCTGCAACCCAACAAGAAAAACACAGACTTCAGAGGATAATTAGAACTGCAGAAAAAATAATTGCTACCAACTTGCCTTCCATTGAGGACCTGTATACTGCACGAATCAAGAAGAGGGCCGTGAAAATATTTGCAGATCCCTCGCATCCTGGACATAAACTGTTTCAACTCCTACCCTCAAAACGACGCTATAGAGCACTGCACACCAGAACAACTAGACACAAGAACAGTTTTTTCCCGAAGGCCATCACTCTGCTAAACAAATAATTCCCTCAACACTGTCAGACTATTTACTGAATCTGCACTACTATTAATCGTTTCATAGTTCCCATCACCAATCTCTTTCCACTTATGACTGTATGACTATAACTTGTTGCTGGCAATCCTTATGATTTATATTGATATATTGATCATCAATTGTGTTGTAAATGTTGTACCTTGATGAACGTATCTTTTCTTTTATGTACATTGAGAGTACATGCACCAAGACAAATTCCTTGTGTGTCCAATCACACTTGGCCAATAAAATTCTATTCTATTCTATTCTATTCTAAACCGACCAGTATGAACAAAGTTGCTTCCTGCAAAGGCTCATGTGCCTTTGCTCCTCCTTTATGTCTTATGGGAGGAGCCAATCATCTCCAAGCCTTACTCCCAAGTTGCCCCTTTTGTCTTAACTGTTCTTGCCTTCTGGCAGCTCTGTACATGCGTGCACTGGGAACAGGCTCCCCCTGTTCCTCTGCCTCACTGATGTCCGGCTCCAGAGTCCGTGCATCGCTCCCAGATGGCCCTGGCCCCCTCTCTGCCTCCGATGCAGAGCCCTCGACTTACCATCACAATTGATCCCAAAATTTCAATTGCAAAAAATGCAGGGCAGGTTATCTCAGCTTGCAGAGCTTGGATTCATTGAAGGAGATTACCAAAAATGTAAAAACTGGAGAACATATAGAACATATGCTACATAACTAAGCTCAATTCCATGCTGAATAAGCTACATTATTAATATATCTCAAATAGAAAACTATCTCTAGATAGATTTTTTACTCCAAAAAGCATTTTATTAAAATAAATTTGATAAAAAAACCAATTTAAATTAAAAAGGTCCAATTTAAATTTTAAAAAATCCAATTTAATTTTTTTTTTTAAATCCAATTTTATTTTGATATATATATATATTTAAATCATCGATTTTTATCCACCCTGCTTGCAGCCAGGTAAAAATAACCTTTGGTCATAGGAACTGCAAGGCTGTCAGACATGCATTGATTCCTAGGCCTTCGCAGTGGTGGGATTCAGCCAGTTCGCATATATTTGGGAGAACTGGCTGTTAACTTTCTAAGCAGTTCGAAGAACCGGCTGTTGGAAGAAATCTTATTTTTTCCCACTTTACAGGGGAAAAGGAAGGCAGGAAGGAAACATTCTGGTGGTGTTTTCTAACCTAATCTTTATTGCCCTGCTTACAGAAACTGCCTCTCTGGTTAACCCTTATTACAATGTAACAGCTAAGGCGAAGCGCCCAGCAATGTGAGTAACGTTGAGTTGGCCACGCCCACGCAGTCACATGACCACTGAGCCACGCCTACCCAGCTGGTCATTAGGGCTGAGAACCGGTTGTTAAATTATTTTTAACTGAGCCTTCGGCAGGTGGGTGGGTGGGCAGGAAAGAAAAACCAGAGCGACAAAGCCACCCTTACCTTTTATTGCCAATCAACATGATGACCATGTGGGGACTGGAATGCTGCCGAGCGTCTTCTAACCAGGCATACAAATGGTTGAAAGTCTCCCGCCTGCGCAGGGTGAAGAAAAAAACAAAACAAAACCCAAAAGTCAAGTTGAAGGTGAAAACGATCAAAGCTGAGAAGGTTAGCTTCCTGGAGAAACATCCTCTCCAACCCACTGGGGGAACACAGGGGATTGGAGAGGAGTATCACTTCCATTGTCACTTGACATCTCGGTCCCTGAGGGGAAAAAACTCTCAGATAAAAGGCGCGAGACCCCAGGTCTACTCAAACTCTTCCTTGTTCCCTTACTTCCCACTTTTCAAAGCAATATCGAACAGAAGAGAAAGAAGAGAAGAGAAGAGAAGAGAAGAGAAGAGAAGAGAAGAGAAGAGAAGAGAATTTTTTAATTGGCCAAGTATGATTGAACACACATGGAATTTGTCTTTGGTGCATAGGCTCTCAGTGTACATGAAAAGATACATTCATTAAAAATCATAAGGTACAACCCTTAATGATAGTCATAAGGTACAAGTAAGCTGTTGTGGTCCGCCAGCAGCCTGCGGAGCTGGCAACGGAGTCAGATAGCGATCAGGCTGAGGAAGAACATGGGCCAATCCTGGAGGCTGGGGAAGGCATGGATGAGGGCTCTGCGTCGGAGGCAGAGGTGGGGCCAAGGCCATTGGGGAGTGATATGCGGACTCCAGAGCCTACAGTGGCTGTCAGTACTGAGGCAGAGGAACAGGAGGATCCTGTTCCTAGTGCACGCATGAGAAGAGCTGCCAGAAGGCAAGAGCAGCTCAAGCAAAGAGGACGACTTGGGAGTAGGGCCAAGAGATGATTGCCCCCTCCCATAAGGCTTAAAAAGACCAGCAATGGCGTTTGGGCTCTTTGCCGGAAAACAACATTGATAGTTTTGTCTTGTTGCATTTGTTTCGTATCAGTGTCTTCTGAACTTTTGCCAAGAAAGGCCTTTGGCAGTTTGCCTAATTGGACCAAGATTGGTGATAGGACTCAGAAATTGTGTTGGGATGAATTTGCTTTAATTTAGTTGGACTACACTGAGAATGAGTTAATTCTCAGCTGTTCTAATAAGTTTGTTTGTTTTTACACTGACTGAGTTTCCTACTTGGGCCTGGGTCACAACATAGCAATCAAATCGTACTAGGAAACAATCAATATAAATCGTAAGATACAGCAACAAGTTACAATCATACAGTCGTAAGTGGAAGGAAATTGGTGATAGGAACGATGAGAAGATTATTAGTATTAGTAATGCAGACTTAGTGAATAGTTTGATTGTTGAGGAAATTATTTGTTTAGCACAGTGATGGCATTTGGGGAAAAACTGTTCTTGTGTCTAGTTGTTCTGGTGTGCAGTGCTCTGTAGCATTGTTTTGAGGGTACGAGTTGAAACAATTTATGTCCAGCTTTGCTGGCTGAGGAACTCTGGGAGTTGAAGTCCACAAGTCTTAAAGTTGCCAAGGTTGGGGACCCCTGGCCTAGAACTAAGGAGAAATTTCCTAATGGTGAAAGCAATTAACCAATGGAACGGTTTGCCTTCAGAAGTTGTGGGTGCTCCATCGTTGGAGGCTCTCAAAGAGACTGGACAATCATTTCTCTCAAATGATATAGGGCTGTGGTGGCGAACCTATGGCACGCGGGCTGGAAGTGGCACGCAGAGTCATCTCTCCGGGCACGCGAGCCGTCGCCTGTTGCTCCTCCGGTTTCCGGCGTGTGCATGCACACCTGCTACATGATCTTCTGGTTTCTGACGCATGCGTGCATACCGGCCAGCTGGTCTTCGAGTGCACATGCGTGCCAGAAACCGGAAGACCAGGTGGCCGGTGCGCATATCTGTGCTAGAAACTGGAAAAGCAGCTGCCCGGCCCACACATGAGTACCGGGTGGCTGCACTTCCATTTTCTGGCATGCCTGTGCATGTGTGCACTCCCGTTTCGGCAGTCAGTGTCGAAAAGGTTTGCCAACACTGGTATAGGGTCTCCCGCTCGAGCAAAGGGTTGGACTATAAGACCTCCAAGAAAGCCTTCCAACTTTGTTATTCTATGTTCTAAGCTGATAACTTGTTGGACAACCATGCCACCCCCTTGTAGAGTTCTGGTGGAATCTTCTAAGGCTGTTGTAGTCCACCAGAAGCCTGCAGAGCTGGCAGCAGAGTCAGACAGTGAAGAGGCTTGGGAGGACAATGGGCCAGTCCTGGAGTCAGGGGAAGGCCCGGATGAGGGCTCTGCGTCGGAGGCAGAGATAGGGCCCGGGTCATCTGGGAGCGATGCGTGGACTCCAGAGCCTCCAGAGGCAGACAGCAGAGAGACAGAGGAACAGGAGGAGCCTGTTCCTAGTGCATGCAGGAGAAGAGCTGCCAGAAGGCAAGAGCAGTTGAAGCAAAAAGGGCGACTCAGGAGTAAGGCCAAAAGATGATTGGCCCGTCCCATAAGGCTTAAAAGAGCAGCAACGAGCTGTTGGGTTCTTTGTGGGAAAACAACGTTGTTTCCAGTGCTTCTTGTCAGTGTCTTTTGAACTTTGTGGGGGTTTTGCCAAGAAAAGCCTTTGGCAGGTTGCCAAAGACGATAAAGATTGGTGATAAGGCCGAAGGACTGTTTACGAAGAATTTGTTTTGGACAAAGCTGAGAATGAATGAATTCTCATCTGTTTTAATAAAATAAGTTTGTCCAGGAATGAATTGTGTTTGGTAATCACTACTTGGGCCTCGGTCACAACAAAGGCTTGGATACCAGTAGCACACAGAATCTACTTCTGGCTGCTTTCAAGACAAGCAGAGTAGATGAGACAGCTTTCCATTTATCAGTTTTTCCCTATTTGGACTGCTCTCTGGATGTGCTGGTCTCCCCCTCGCAAGATTCCCAGGTATTGTTCTGGAAACCTGGATCTCAACTCCTTGGGAGAGCACCTGATCAGAAGAGAGGAAACACCTGGACGGAGGAGAAACCTTTGCCTTCTCTCCCTATCTGTTTCTACCGTTCCAAAAATATCATGGTGGAGAGGAACATCTGGCATAAGAATTACGGTAGTTCACTCGCTCTAACAGAAGGTAGTGTGAGAAAGATGCAGGAAAGAGTAGAAAAGAATGGTATGGGAGTGGAGAAGAGAATAGGAATAGAATAATACAACAGAATAGAATAAAATAGAAAATATGGAATGGAATGGAGTAATAGAACAGAACGGAATAGAATAGAAAATATGGAATGGAGAATAGAATAAATAGAATTAAAATTAGAATAGAATAGAATAGAATAGAATAGAATGAATAGAATAGAATAGAATAGAATAGAATAGAATAGAATAGAATAGAATAGAATAGAACAGAACAGAACAGAACAGAATAATAGAACAGAACAGAATAGAAAAAATGGAATGAAATGGAATAGAGAATAGGATAGGATAGGATAGGGTAGGGTAGGGTGGGGTAGGGTAGGGTAGGGTAGGGTAGAATTGGAATGGAATGGAATGGATGGAATGGGAATAGGAATAGAATACTAAAATAGAATTATAGAATAGAAAATATGGAATGGATGGAATGGAATAGAATAATAGAACAGAACAGAATAGAAAATATGGAATGGAAAATTAATAGAATAGAATAGAATAGAATAGAATAGAACAGAACAGAACAGAACAGAACAGAACAGAACAGAATAATAGAACAGGACAGAATAGAAAACATGGAATGAAATGGAATAGAGAATAGGATAGGATAGAATTGGAATGGAATGGAATGGAATGGGAATCGGAATAGGAATAGAATACTAGAATAGAATTATAGAATAGAAAATATGGAATGGATGGAATGGAATAGAATAATAGAACAGAACAGAATAGAAAATATGGAATGGAAAATTAGAATAGAATAGAACAGAACAGAACAGAACAGAATAATAGAACAGAACAGAATAGAAAAAATGGAATGAAATGGAATAGAGAATAGGATAGGATAGGATAGGATAGGATAGGATAGGATAGGATAGGAATAGAAATAGGAATAGGAATAGAATAATAGAATAGAATAGAATAGAATAGAAAATATGGAATGGATAGAATGGAATAGAATAATAGAGCAGAACAGAACAGAATAGAATAGAAAATATGGAATGGAAATTAGAATAGAATAGAATAGAATAGAATAGAATAGAATAGAATAGAATAGAATAGAATAGGAGAGGAGAGGAGAGGAGAGGAGAGGAGAGGAGCTTTATTTAGCCAAGTATGATTAGATACGCAAGGAATTTGTCACCGGAGCAGAAGCTTTCAGTATACATGCAAAGCAACCTAATAAAAAAGTACAAGTCATGGTACCCAGAAGAAGGGCCTTCTCTGTGGTGGCTCCCTTTCTTTTGGAACATCATCCCTGGGGAGATCAGACCGGCCCCCAATTTGACAGTCTTTCGCAAGGCCCTGGTTTTGCCAACAACCCTGGGGAACCCAGAGTGGGACGGAGCCCATCAAGGGGCCTTTTAGATTGCTGCTTGTCACCAAGGAGCGGGGAATTATTGTTTTTATTCTTTGTATACTGGGATTTTTACCTTTTGCAAGCCACTTAACGAGTCCTTGAAATTGAATGGGAAGCCATGCAAATTGTCTAACGCAGGGGTCTCCAACCTTGGTCCCTTTAAGACTTTGGACTTCAACTCCCAGAGTCCCTCAGCCAGCAAAGCTGGCTGAGGAACTCTGGGAATTGAAGTCCACAAGTCCTAAAGAGACCAAGGTTGGAGACCCCTGGTCTAAAGAAAGAAAGAAAGAGGCCTATTTAGGGCATGTTAATTTCACCCATCTCTCTATCCCAGGGGTGTTAAACTCGATTTCATTGAGGGCTGCATCAGGGTTGTGTTTGACCTTGGAGGGTCAGGGTGGGGGTGGTTGTGGCATGGGGGTGGCCGTGACACGGGACTTGTGTCCAGGGCACGGGTGGTAGCCAAGTGCTAAGGCAGGACTTCCCTGAGACCCTCCCTCATTATAATCTCCTTCCTTCCTTCCTTCCTTCCTTCCTTCCTTCCTTCCTTCCTTCCTTCCTTCCTTCCTTCCTTCTTTTTTCCCCTTCCCTTTGTTGTGGCCCACCAGTGGCCAGTGGATCGAGCAGCAGATTCAGACAGTGAGGAGATTGGGGAGGAACATGGGCCAGTCCTAGAGTCTGGGGAAGGCTCTGATGAGGGCTCTGCATCAGAGGCAGAGATGGGGTCAGGGCCTTATGTCAGTTATCAGCTGCCTTCGGAGTCAGACATCAGTGAGGCAGACAAACAGCTGGAGCCTGTTCCCAGTGTGCGCAGAAGAAGGGAACAGCCAAAGAACAAGGGTCAACTTGGGAGTAAGGCCACAGGTGGACAATGAATGAGCCCTCCCAGAGGGAATAAAAGAGGAGTGAAAGGGGAGGGGAGTTTGCAGGAGACAATTAGTTCATTCCTGCATTCTTGCCAAGTATTGCGGAGTCTGAAAGATATCGGCCTGGCCGCTCTCCAAGCCTGATAAAAGTTGGTAATTGGGAACTATCTTGAAAGACTGTGGGAGAGGAAAAACTTCGCTGTAAATTAAATAAAAGGGATTTATTGGGACAAAGACTCGGCTTCGTGCTGCTGGGGAAAGCCTAGGTCAGAACACCCTCTTCATTCTCCTTTCTTCTTCCTTCCCCTCTTTCTTTTTTTTTTTTCTTCCTTGCTTGCTCAATCTGAATAATTCTGGCAGTTTAACGGGATGAACGGTCCTTCGAAACCGAAACGTCGGGAACCGCCGGGCTAAACAATGAAACCTGATCCACTTCTAGGTTGTGCGTTGTAGGTTGGGCCTCACCTGGTGATGTCATAGACCAAGAGCGCCCCGGCTGTTCCTCGGTAATACGAGCGGGTGATCGAACGGAAGGATTCCTGGCCAGCCTTTGGAGCAAAAGAGAAACACCCAAAATTACGCATCGGGCCTAATGCACGAGCCACAACTGCACCCCAGTTGTGGAGGTGGTATGGTAACTGAGAGCAACTGCGCCTTGCTCCTTCCGGGCAATCCGGCCCCGCTGATCTCTTTCCCACACACCCTACCATTCCCACACAAAAGGATTCCTCACCGTATCCCAAATCTGCAGTTTGATCTTTTTGTTTTCAATGGTAATCATCCGTGCCCCGAATTCGACACCTGGTGGGGAAATGAAAGAGGAAGAGATTCGACGGGGAACCAGGCTCAGTGGGCTGAGCTCCCACTTGCCCCCCGTTTCTTGGCATGATCCCCAGACTTGGATGAGGAAGGCAAGAATGGGGGGGGGAGGGGAAATCTAGAGAAAGGCGGGAAGGAACAGAATGTGGAAGAGTTTGTGAAGTTAAAAGTCCAACAAGCAGAAGTGCAAGAACAAAAAAAGGAATAACCACAGAGTCCCAGACACCGGGTGTTGGAAAATCTAGATTTAAATACACCTCGAAAGTGAGGAAGAGGCTACTTTTTTAAAGTTAAGACTAGGGGTGAGCTTCAATAATTTTAGCAAGGGGTTTTCTGCCCAGTTGCTGGGTGGGCCTAGTTGGCCTCCTGTACCATGGTGCGGGGGGCGGGGGAATTTTACCCTCCTCAGGCTCCGGGAGCCTACCCTTCTTCGAGCCTCCGGGAGGGCAAAAACAGCCTCCCCAGGCTCCGGAGGCCCTCTGGAAGCTGGAAACAGGCCTGTTTCCGCCCTTCCTGAACTTCCGGTAGGCCCGTTTTTTGCCCTCCTTGAGTCTCTGCGCGCACCATGCACTTACCTGTATCCAAAACAGGCCGCCTGGGGATTCTTGGGAGGGGTAGGGTGAGGTGGGTGGGGCCAGCCAGGAGTGGGATTTGAACTGCACGGAATGTTAGCTAGAGGTTCTCCCGAGCCCCTGCGAACCCCCAGCAGCCCACCCCTGGTTAAGACTCATTAGCTATTGCGTTGGGGAAACAGAAGGTAAGGGAAAAGAAATGATGCTTTAGCACAGGGGTCTCCAACCTTGGTCCCTTTAAGACTTGTGGACTTCAACTCCCAGACTTCCTCAGCTAGCTTTGCTAGCTGAGGGACTCTGGGAGTTGAAGTCCACAAGTCTTAAAGGGACCAAGGTTGGAGACCTCTGCTTTAGCACAATGATGGCGAACCTTTTCAGCACCGAGCGTCTGGCCTGCAACCCAGAAGAGGAGCTGCCCAGGGCGCAGGCGCCCACCCGAAAATGAACTTCCGGTTTCAGCTACTGAACTTCCGGTTTCAGCTACTGAACTTCCGGTTTCAGCCAGCTACTCTTCCCGGTTTCTGGCACGCGTGCGCATGCGACAATCCTCTGGCCGGCGCACATGCTCACGCAGGAAAACGGAAGACCAGCTCTTCTAGTTTCTGGCACTGCTGCATGCAAAAATGGGCAGCTGATCGTCGTGTGTGCATGCGCGCCAGAAATCCGGAAGAGGAATGGCCGACAGCACACATACCAGGCGACATGGTTCCGCATGTTACTTTGGGCACGCGTGCCGTAGGCTCGCCATCACGGCTTTAGCATCTTGAATCAGCTGCTTTGAAATCACACCTTATCCCCTTAAACCTAACGCTGTTCACTCATTCAACCTACTGTTTCTCTTTCAACCGTGTTCTTGATTTTGGCTTCTTTCTTTACTATCACCTTTTCCCGTACAAGAAATTCCCCGCTGGTTTAGGGAATTCTGAAAGTTCAAATCCACCTATCTTAAAAGTTGCCGAGTTTGAAAAACAATTTTTCACAAACATCTCAGCGACAACCGTCTTGAACGGCACGTTCAACTCACAAATTATTACAAATTGTTCCCATTTACCTCCCCCACCCACCCCGATTACCGTATGCCCAAATGATCCCGTTGGGAGTAATTACGCCCTGTTTAAGAACCACTGCTACTCTATTAATCCAGCAATCGATAAGCAACCCGTGTGTAGAATACATTGGACATGCTGATGTTGTGAATTGATTTTGAATGTGGGATCAGCAGGCGCTATAATCCTTGCTTACAACAATCAGTTCTTATCTATTCTATCCTGGTTTCATTAAAAAAAACCTGATCTATCTTAGAGATTGTATGCATGTATGTATATGAGCTTGTCGATCGAAAGGTCGGCAGTTCAGCGGTTCGAATCCCTAGTGCCATGTACCGGGGTGAGCTCCCGTTACTTGTCCCAGCTTCTGCCAACCTAGTAGTTCGAAAGCATGTAAAAAATGCAAATAGAAAAATAGGGACCACCTTTGGTGGGAAGCTAACAGCATTTTGTGTGCCTTTGGCGTTGAGTCATGCTGGCCACATGACTATGGAGACGTCTTTGGACAGCGCTGGCTCTTCAGCTTTGAAACGGAGATGAGCACTGCGCCCTTGAGTCGGGAACGACTAGCACATATGTGCAAGGGGGAACCTTTATCTCTATGTATGTATATACTGTATTTTTCAGACAATAAGATGCACCTGACTATAAGGCACACCTAAATCTAGAAGAGGAACATTTAGAAGAGGAAAAGCCTTGAAAATGGGCTGAAAAAAGCCTTGGAAACGGGCCGAAAAAAGCCGAAAAAATGAGACGAAAAAAGGCTCAAAAATGGGATGAAAAAAATCTCAAAAACGGGCCAAAAAAGGCCTCAAAAACAGGCTGAAAAAAGGCCCAAAAATGGGGCGTGCGGAGCCCAAAAAACAGCTGGCGGGTGGGCGGGGCTTCGGCAATTTCGGTCAAAAGACACACAAGCATTTTCACCCACTTTTCGGAGACAAAACAGTGTCTCTTCTGTTAGTAATAATTGAAATTAATTATCAGAGGGATGACGTAGAAATGAATGACTTTAAAGTGAATTGTAATAATGTATTTGAATGCAGTACTTGGATAAATTGGGGGGGGGGAGAATTGGAAAAGAGGGACGGAAATGGGTTATATATGTAAAAGGGTATGAAATATATTAAAAAAGGAATAGAAAATTGGGTTTTTATATGTAAGTAAATTGTAGTATTGTATTATTTAGTTAATCTGAAAAATACGGTATGTATATGTGAGGCAGTATGATGTAGTGGCTAAAGCAGTATTTTTCAACTTTGGTAACTTTCTGGTTAACTTCAGCTCCCAGAATTCTACAGCCAGCAATGCTAGCCTAGGAATTCTGGGAGTTGAAGCCCATACAACTTAAAAGCTGCAAAGGTTGAGAAACACTGGCTTAAAGTACCAAGCTAGAAACTGGGAGACCATGAGTTCTAGTCTCGCTCTTGTCACATCCTTGGGCCGGTCACTTTCTCTCAGCCCTAGGAAGGAGGCAAGGCCAAGGCGCTTTTGAAATCTTGCCAAGCAAACTGGAGGGATTCATCCAGGCAGTCACCAGGAATCGAGACTGATACGAAGGCACAAAAATATGTATTTATTCACTTTTTGTAATACTTCCAAGAAAATGACGTGGATTTCTAGATCGGAAATTACGAGACTGCAGCAGATTTTACCTATCTGCTTGGCTATGGTTTATGACTGGCTTATGTTCTGATTAATGTTATTAGGATCACAGGACCATTAAGGGATTTACTTATTTCTATATATTTATAGGCTGCCTGATCTGGGCAGCTAGATGCGTTATTGATTTGGATAGCATAGTTGGCTGTGTATGTGCTTTAATCCTCTTTGGGACACATAGTGAGGTATATATTCTTTAAAACAACTTGCCTCCAGAAGTTGTGAACGCTCCAACACTGGAAGTTTCTAAGAAGAGATTGGACAATCATTTGTCTGAAAGGGTATAGGGATTTCTGCCTAAGCAGACGGTTGGACTAGAAGACCTCCAAGGTCCCTTCCAGCATTATTCTATTCTATTCTATCCTATCCTATCCTATCCTATCCTATCCTATTCTATTCTATTCTATTCTATTCTATTCACTCGTTTTTCTATGTGTTTCACTTTTCTTCTTTATACTGTAACTGCTATTCTAATTGTAAATCCTTCATAAAAGTTATTGCATTAAATTCTTAATTAAATTATCTTTCCATTGATATATAATTTTATGGTACTACTCCAAAAAAAGTGGTGTTATTAGCTAATTTTAGAAAATACACTTTTCCAAAAGGTTTCCACAATTTTGGCCACTACTCATTCATTCATTCATTCATTCATTCATTCATTCATTCATTCATTCATTCATTCATTCATTCATTCTATCTATCTATCTATCTATCTATCTATCTATCAATAGATAATTTATCAATCTATCATCTCTATCTATCTATCTATCTATTGGTATCTATCATCTCTATCTATCTATCTATCTATTGGTATCTATCATCTCTATATCTATCTATCTATTGGTATCTATCATCTCTATATCTATCTATCTATCTATCTATCGGTATCTATCATCTCTATCTATCTACCTATCTCTCTCTCTCTCTCTCTCTCCCTCCCTATCTATCTATCATATCTATCTATCTATCTATTGGTATCTATCATCTCTATCTATCTATCTATATCATCTCTATCTATCTATCTATCTATCTATCTATCTATCTATCTATCTATCTATCTATCTATCTATTTATCTATCGGTATCTATCATCTCTATCTATCTATCTATCTATCTATCTATCGTATCTATCATATCTATCTATCTATCTATCTATCTATCTATCTATCTATCTATCTATCTATTGGTATCTATCATCTCTATCTATCTATCTATCTATCTATCTATCTATCTATCTATTATCTCTATCTATCATCTCTATCTATCTATCTATCTATCTATCTATCTATCTATCTATCTATCTATCTATCTATCTATCTATCTATCTATCTATCTATCTAAAGTATCCATCCATCCATCCATCTTTCCCCCCCCCCCTTCCATTCAATTGTGTCCAATTTTCAAAAACAGTCTGGGCAAGTCCTTGCAATTTTTCTCGGCAATTCCCCCCCCCCAAAAGTGGTTTGCCATTGCCATCTTCTTGCTAAGGCTGAGAGAAAGTGACTGCCCCAATATCATCCAGCTGGCTCTGTGCCAACGTTGGAACTAGAACTCTCTTTCTAGTCACCTCCTGGCGAAATGGGCGCCAAACAAATTTGATCAATTCTCCCGTTTTCTAGCCTGGGGCCATAACCACCACACCGAGCTGACTATCCTTATTGTACACACAGAGTATCTATGTTGTAAATATCCCATCTCCTGTATGTTCTCAGCCTGTTGGAACATGGAACCATTGTCTATGAGTTTTTTAACCCCACTGTGTTTACTGTTGGTACTGTAATAATAACAAACAGTGACTTGTCTATCCATAGGGCATCTAGCGAAGCAAAATTCCAACAATTATGGTTCACCAAGACTCTTAGAGCCATCCGGCTTTGATTCTCACCGATTGTCAAGTCATGAACAGCTACAAACCGTTTATCTGTGAACTGTAGCAAGAGGCATGATTTCCCGACACCTTAAAAAAAACCAGATCAAATATTATTGTAAACTCCTACGCTAAAAAAAGAGAGAGAGAGAGATTTGTCTAACACAGGCACTCTATGGAACAATTTACTGATGCATTTATCGATGCAAACTCTACCTGTTTATCTTTATCATCCCTCGGTGTTTAATAAACCCCATTTCCCTGAGATATTGGGAGTGGATCCTAAATTATACAATAATCAGAAGTGTATTAGAACAGGGGTCTCCAACCTTGGTCCCTTTAAGACTTGTGGACTTCAACTCCCAGAGTCCCTCAGCCAGCAAAGGCTCAACAGACTAAGACAGTCTGTTATTAACAGCAGCTGCTTGCAATTACTGCAGGTTCAAGTCCCACCAGGCCCAAGGTTGACTCAGCCTTCCATCCTTTATAAGGTAGGTAAAATGAGGATCCAGATTGTTGGGGGCAATAAGTTGACTTTGTATATAATATACAAATGGATGAAGACTATTGCTTAACATAGTGTAAGCCGCCCTGAGTCTTCGGAGAAGGGCGGAATATAAATACAAATAAATAAAAAAAAAGTCCACAAGTCTTAAAGGGACCAAGGTTGGAGACCCCTGTATTAGAAAGCTCTCCATTTACCAAATGCAGACTCTGAAATTCTATTTTTTTGCTGTCTTTCTGCATATTAGATATTTGGACTCTTTTGCGGTAAAGCCTTCTAAACAATCTTCTGTTTTGAAGTAAGTCATAAAGAATCCCTCTTTGAGGGAGGTAAGCAGTCCGTAATTGTGAAAAATAGATAAGATAGATAGATAGGTAGGTAGGTAGGTAGGTAGGTAGGTAGGTAGGTAGGTAGGTAGGTAGGTAGATAGATAGATAGATAGATAGATAGATAGATAGATAGATAGATAGATAGATAGATAGATAGGATAGATACCGTATTTTTTGGACTATAAGATGCACTTTTTTTTCTTCCAAAAGGGGGTGAAAATGTCTGTGTGTCTTATAGACCGAATATTACTGAAGCCCCATCCACCCGCCAGCCATTTTTTGGCCTCAGTACACCCTGTTTTCGGGCCTTTTTTCAACCTTTTTCAGGCCTTGTTTTGGCCCATTTATGAGGCTTTTTTTGGCCTGTTTTTGAGGCTTTTTTTTTTTTGGCCCATTTTGGGGACTTTTGGGGGACCATTTTGGGCCTTTTTTGGCCTCTTTTTGAGCTTTTTTTTGGCCTTTTTTCAGCCTGTTTTTTTCAGGGAAAAAAGCCTCGAAAATGGGCCCCATAAGCCTCAAGAATGGGCCAAAAAAGCCCAAAAAATTCACCGCAAAACGCCTCAAAAATGGGCCCAAAAAAGCCTCGAAAATGGGCTGAGAAAAGTCCCCAAAATGGGACAAAAAATGCCCCGGAAACAGGCTGAAAAAAAGACTGGAAAAGGGCTGAAAAAAAGGCCCGAAAAAAGGGAGGCCAAGAACTTATTGTTGTTGTTTTCCTCTTTTAAATTTAGGTGTGTCTTATAGTCGGTTGAGTCTTATAGTCCAAAAAATACGGTAGGTAGGTAGGTAGGTAGGTAGGTAGATAGATGACAACAAACTGGCGTTTCTACAAATGCAAGTTAAATTAGCAATAGAAAAAAAGCAACTCTGAACAACCCAATTTGCTTAGAATACAGGTAGTCCTCGACTTACAGCAGTTCACTTCGTGACCGTTCAACGTTACAACAGCCCTGAAAAAAAGTGACTTGAGGACCATTTTTGAGTTACGACATTTCAAGCATCCCCCCCTCCCGGGATCATGTGATCCAAATTCAGATGCTTGGCAACTTGTTCACCACTTATGACCGTGGCTACGTCCCAAAGTCATGCAATTCCCCTTTTGCGACCTTCGGACAAGCGAAGTCAGCGGGGAAGCCAGATTCAATTAACAACCGGGGCGACTGACTTGTCAACGGCAACGATTCACTTAACAACTACGGCGAGAAAGCTCGTAAACTCGGGCGAATATCTCACTTAACAAGAGAAACTTGGGGCTCCGTTGGGGTCGTAAGTCGAGGACTACCTGTACTTCCTTTAGAGAGGGAAATGGCTTTCAGGAGTCTTCATCTTGCTTTCCATCCCGTAATATACTCTGGATGAAAGATACGGAGAAGTGTTTTTCAAATTTGGGGATTTTTAAGATGGTTGGACTTCAATTCCACGCTTTTTAAAGCTTCCAAATTTGAGAAGCCCCTTAACCTAACAACAGAGTTGGAAGGGACTTTGGAGGCCTTCTAGTCCAACCCCCTGCCCAGGCAGGAAACCCTACACCATTTCAGACAAATGGTTATCCAACATTTTCTTAAAAACTTCCAGTGTTGGAGCATTCACAACTTCTGGAGGCAATTTGTTCCACTGATTGATCGTTCTAACTGTCAGGAAATTTCTCCTTATTCTAAGTTGCTTCTCTCCTTGATTAGTTTCCACCCATTGCTTCTTGTTCTACCCTCAGGTGCTTTGGAGAATAGTTTGACTCCCTCTTCTTTGTGGCAACCCCTGAGATATTGGAAGACTGCTATCATGTCTCCCTTGGTTCTTCTTTTCATCAAATTGGACACACCCAGTTCCTGCAACCGTTTTTCATATGTTTTAGCCTCCCGTCCCCTAATCATCTTCGTTGCTCATCTCTGCACTCTTTCTAGAGTCTCAACATCTTTATTATTATTATTATTATTATTATTATTATTATTATTATTATTATTATTATTATTATTATTATTATTATTATTATATTTGTATACTGCCCATCTCCCGAAGGACTCAGGGCGGTTCAGTCAAAAAAAAAACAAAAAAACAGAAAACATATAATACATAAAAAACAGCTAAAAGAATAGATAAATTCAATTGATGCTCTAACTTTTAAATACAAATTTAAAACCTCATTTAAACCCCTTTTTTAAAAATCCCAATTTAAAACTACATTCAAGCTAGTCCTGCTCTTCGAAACAGCAACGTCTTCAGCTTGCGGCGGAAGGACTTGAGATCGGGGAGTTGAAGCCCCAGAGGGGTTATATTATATTATATTATATTATATTTATATTGTGGCGACCTTGCCACCCTTGTTAAATGAATTACTGCAGTTCTTAAATGAGTAACACGGTTGCTAAGTGAATCCAGCCCCTCCGTTGACTTCCCTTGTCAGGTCGCAAAAGGTGAAGCTGCGACCGAGGGGACATCGTAACTATATGCCAGTTTATTTTATTATATATGATTCTCTCTTTTTATGACTTTTATTGTTTGTATATGATGTTTTTATAATCTTGTAAGCCGCCTTGAGTCGCCATGTGCGAACAGGCAGCAATATAGAATAGAGCAGGGGTAGTCAACCTTTTTATACCTACTGCCCACTTTTGTATCTCCGTTAGCAGTAAAATTTTCTAACCGCCCACTGGTTTGGGGGAAGATGTGTGAGCTATTTTGTGATGAGGCTCTTTTGTTTGCAGTCACACTATAGCGCCGTTTAGTTTCACTTACGTAATGTGAACTAAACTTATGTGCGAGCGATACAAATAGTATATTTTCAGAAATTTAAATTGTCATGGGGAATTTTATGAAAACCTAATGAAAATGTTTTTAAATAATGCTATGAATTTTTTTTAAAAAAGTCAATTGAATTAAAAAAAAGGAAAGTGCTTCAGTATCGGACAAAACCCCTACCGCCCACCATGGAAGCTGGAACGTCCACTAGTGGGCAGTAAGGACGAAGTTGACTACCACTGGAATAGAGTAACAGAGTTGGAAGGGACCTTGGAGGTCTTCTAGTCCAACCCCCTGCTTAGATAGGAAATCCTACACCACTTCAGACAAATGGTTATCCAACCTAAATAAAATAAATGAATGAATGGCTACATTTTGATCACGTGACCATGGGCATGGTTGTAAGTGTGAAAGTGTGAAAAATGGTCATAAGTCACATTTTCCAGAGCTGCTGTAACTTCAAGCCATCACTAAATGAATGGTTGTAAGTTGAGGACTATCTGAAATGGGAGAAGCTGGGCTTTCAAAGAACTGAACTACATACAGAAGAAGGCACACACAAAAAAACCAAGGAAAAGGACCGATTGAAAGAGAGGGAGAAAAAGAAACGGTAGTAAGAGAGACTAGAAGTACAAAAAGGCAGATCAAGTAGAGAATGGGAGAAACAATTAAGCTTTTTCCGGTAAACATCAATGGATTAAATATTCCAAAAAAGAGAACACAAATATTTAATAAAGTAAGGAAATTGGAAGCTGAAGTGATATGTCTCCAAGAGGTAACATATACAAAAAGGATATAGAAGATTATTTGAGAATAGGAAATTAGGAACATTACACACAACTTTAGCAGATTAAAAAGACTGGAGATATTGCCATTTATGTCAAGGATAAAATAAAAACAAACTTAAGATATGCAGATGATGAAGGTAGAATTTTGATGCTGGAACTGGAGATAGAACAAAAACAAATGTTACTCATAGTAATCTATGCCCCTAATACAAACAAACAGCAATTCTTTAAAGAGGTATGTAAGAGGATATTGGATATGAAGTATGAAAGGATTTGTATGAATGGAGATTTCGATTCTGTAGCAGATGCTCAGAAAGACTATAAAAGTAGTAAAAAACAAAAACAAAAACAAGAAAAATGTATTACCAAGAGCTTTCTTTGGTATAGTATCTGAGTTTAACCTGCGAGATATATGGAGACACATAGACCACATAAACCTGGAACTAAGGAGAAATTTCCTGATAGTGAGAACAATTAATCAGTGGAACCATTTGCCTCCAGAAGTTGTGGGTGCTCCATCATTGGAGGTTTTTAAGAACAGATTGGATAATCATTTGCCTGAAATGATATAGGGTTTCCTTCCCGAGTGGGGGCTTGGACTAGAAGACCTCCAAGGTCCCTTCCAATTCATCTGTTCTGTTCGTTCTGTAGGAACGCATGTAAAGGAGACATCTCAATCCCCCACCTTCCTAACACGTCTTGATATTTACCGAGAAACAAGTATTTCTAAATTGTGTTTGAAAAAGCTGCAAGAAGCTAGACAAGTCAATTGTCTACGGAGATTCTGAATCATCCAAGTCAGGGTTCACCAACCTTTCGGACCTCAGGGACCACTAATTTCATAATTTTAAATCCCACGGACCACTAATATGATCTGCCTAAGGACCGGCTGGGTGGGCGTGGCTAGGTGGGCATGTGACTGGGTGGGCGTGGCCACTTCGATGTCACTCACATCGAGGGACACCTCGCCAGCCTCTACTCGATCCTCCCCTCCCAGCCACTCCTCGCCTCCCCGCCCGGGCTCCTTAGGGCTCCAACAGGAAGCAGTTGTTGGAGCTAAGCAGCCACCATGAGAAAGAATTGGCAAAACAGCTCAGTTCAAATTGGATCTGATCGGGAAGGAGGCTCACCCGAAGTACCTCACTGAGGACTACGAGCATAGGCTTTCCAAGCAGAGGGAAGACCTGTGGGAGTGCAAGGTCAGGTACTGGTGCCTGGAGGCTCAGCAGTCTGAGATGGTCAGCCAGTTCCAGGCCATGATACAGTCCCACTGGAACAAGGCCCCCCGGCTGTTCGCCACCAGCGGCACTTCCCTCCAGCCTTCGCCCAAAGCCCAGCACCAGGAGGCCGAAGCAGACCCCAAGTCGGAATTTCTGTCCCCCTCCTCCAACCCACACAAAAAGACCCCGAAGGGGGAGACTCTCTGCAGCAACACACTTCATTGCACGTATCTGGCCCGGGGCCATAGTCTGAGGACCCCTGATTTAGTGCAATATAAAAAAGGCAAATAATTTTTCTGAGAACCACCAAAATTTTCTCACGGACCACCAGTGGTCCATGGACCACCAGTTGGTGACCGCTGGACTAGATTACCTCCAAGGTCCCTTCCAACTCACTATGCTGTGCTATACTACGCAAGAGAAGCACAATATGCATCTGTTAATTTATTTATATTTGTTCTGCATGAATATATATATATTCTAACCTCAGAATATATATATATATTCTGAGGTTTTCACGGGTGTTTGTATGTAGGTCTTTGGTTGTTCGGGTTTTCTCCCGTGTAAAATTGGAAGTGTTTTGGCGACGTTTCGACGAAGTCTCATTCGTCATCTTCAGGCTTCAGCTTCGTGCTTCTGGGAGCAAGAAGCACGAAGCTGAAGCCTGAAGATGACGTATGATATTTCATCGAAACGTCGCCAAGACACTTCCAATTTTACATATGTATATGTATGTATGTACATATATATACATATATATGTATATATACGTATACATATAAATACATACATACACCGTACTTTTTGGCATATAAGACACACTTTCCCCCCCTAAAAAGGTGAAAATTTGGGCATGTCTTACACATTGAATGTAGCCCCACCCATCCACCAGCCCCCACCCTTTGGCCTCTCCCTCCCAGCAATTTGCCTCTTTGCAGCAAACAGCCAGTTTCAGTTTCAGCTTCACAAGCAGCTGATTTGTCAGTTGGATCGGCTTCCCAACCATCAGCTGTTTCAGGCTGCAGGGATTGCCATTGCCTATTGCCGCCTCCACGTGCCCCATTTTCGGCCTCCGCTGTTTGCTACAAGGAATCAAATTGCTGGGAGGCAGACGCAGAATTTTTTTTTCTTGTGCAGGCTGTGATGAAACTGAAACAGGCTGTTTGCTGCAAGGAGGCAAATTGCTGGGAGGCAGAGGCAGATTTTTTTTTCTTGTTTTCCTCCTGAAAAAAGGTAGGTGCGTCTTATTGTCCAGAGCATTTTATACTCTGGTGTATATATAGAATAGAATAGAATAGAATAGAATAGAATAGAATAGAATAGAATAGAATAGAATAGAATAGAATAGTAGATGACACCAAGCTGGCAGGAATAGCCAACACTCCAGAAGATAGGCTCAAGTTACAGAAGGATCTTGACAAACTTGAACATTGGGCGCTATCTAACAAAATGAAATTCAACAGTGAAAAAAGTAAGGTTCTACATTTAGGCAAAAAACCCAAAAGGTACCGTATATGTGGTACCTTGCTCAATAGTAGTACCTGTGAGAGGGATCTTGGAGTCCTAGTGGACAACCATTTAGATATGAGCCAGCAGTGTGCAGCAGCTGCTAAAAAAGCCAACACAGTTCTGGGCTGCATAAACAGAGGGATAGAATCAAGATCACGTGAAGTATTAGTGCTACTTTATAATGCCTTGGTAAGGCCATACTTGGAATACTGCATCGTTTTGGTCGCCACGATGTAAAAAAGATGTTGAGACTCTAGAAAGAGTGCAGAGAAGAGCAACAAAGATGATTAGGGGACTGGAGGCTAAAACATATGAAGAACGGTTGCAGGAACTGGGTATGTCTAGTTTAATAAAAAGAAGGACTAGGGGAGACATGATAGCAGTGTTCCAATATCTCAGGGGCTGCCACAAAGAAGAGGGAGTCGGGCTGTTCTCCAAAGCACCTGAGGGTAGAACAAGAAGCAATGGGTGGAAACTGATCAAGGAGAGAAGCAACTTAGAACTACGGAGAAATTTCCTGACAGTTAGAACAATTAATCAGTGGAACGACTTGCCTGCAGAAGTTGTGAATGCTCAAACACTGGAAATTTTTAAGAAAATGTTGGATAACCATCTGTCTGAGATGGTGTAGGGTTTCCTGCCTGGGCAGGGGATTGGACTAGAAGGCCTCCAAGGTCCCTTCCAACTCTGTTGTTATTGTTATTATTAGAATAGAATAGAATAGAATAGAATAGAATAGAATAGAATAGAATAGAATAGAATAGAATAGAATTCTTTATTGGCCAGTGGACACACAAGGAATTTGTCTTTGGTGCATATGCTCTTAAGGTACATAAAAAGACAAGATACATTTGTCAAGAATCATATGGTGTGTGTGTGTGTGTGTGTGTATATATCTCTATATCTATATCTATATCTATATCTATATCTATATCTATATCTATATCTATATCTATATATATCTATATATCTATATATCTATATATCTATATATATCTATATATATATATATATATATATTCGTTTTCTGAGGTTTTCGCGGATGTTTGTATGTAGGTCTTTGGTTATTCGGGTTTTCTCCCGCGTGGAATTGGAGGTGTCTTGGCGACCTTTCGACGAAGTCTCTAGCCATTTCAAACCCCTCCAATCCATACATGCAGCAGACTGACACCCACTATGAACATGTAGCACGACCACGAACATGAAGCCAAACAACAGCAATGCAGCTCACCAGCTCAAATCCCCCTGCAACTCAGACTAATCGGAACACAACCAAGCCCCCACCCAAACAGGACACACCCCCAGCCAATCAGAGCACAAAAAAACCCCCATCCAATCAGAGCAGAGCCAAGCTCCCACCCAATCAGTTCAAACCCCCACTAGCAGTTAAAAAGGAAGAAACAGCTACAATCACACATTGCTCCCAGAAGCACAAAGCTGAAGCCTGAAGATGACAAATGAGACTTCGTCGAAATGTCGCCAAGACACTTCCAATTTTACGCGGGAGAAAACCCGAATAACCAAAGACCTACATATACATATATATATATATATATATATATATTTAAAACAAGAAACAGACATTCTCTGATTGTGTTTTGTTGACAACAGCAAAAACAACACAGCTAATTACAAGTGGGAGACGGCTGGAAGGGCCTATTACAAGCACAACGGCCAAATAGATTAATGGCATATAAAGGCAGATCTCTGTAATGGTAGCTTAATACTCTGACGATGTCAGCAGATGGTTGACGAAAGCTTAGTAGAATAAAATTTTAATTATTTTAATTATGGAGTTCATAGAATGTCTGCTGCTTGTTTTACAAATATACCTGGAACTCATATTTTTAGAATAGATTGTAATGTGCGTGCGTGTTCAGACATGATAGATAGATAGATAGATAGATAGATAGATAGATAGATAGATAGACAGATAGACAGACAGACAGACAGACATGATAGATAGATAGATAGACAGACAGACAGATAGGCAGGGCTCTATAAAGGGTGTTTATGTATTTAGTGACTTCTCTCTGTATTAATCATTAAAGCGGTAACTTTAAATGGTTCCTTTCCTAACCTTTTAATACACCTGCTACTTTGTCTGCTATCCTAGAGATAAAATGCCAAACTATAAACAGAAGGAAGGTTACATTTGTTTCAACCCAGTATAACTTTGCAGTGATTGTTTTATGCCTTTAGACTTTTCAGGAATCTTGGGAGATTTAAAAGGAGTGTTGGGAGAGGTACATACTGTAAAAAGCCGTGCCTGTATACAGGAAGTCCTCGACTTACGACAACTGAGCCCAAAATTTCTAAGCAGGACAGTTGTTAAGTCAGTTTTGTCCCATTGTGTGATCTTTCTTGCCACAACTGTTTAAATGAACCACTGCCATGGTTAAGTTAGTAACATGATTGTTCCCGTATTTTTCAGAATATAAGACATAACAGACTATAAGACGCAGCTACCTTTTTTGGTGAGGAAAATAAGAAAAAGAAATCTGCCTCTGCCTCCCAGCAATTTTGCCTCGTTGCAGCAAACAGCCTGCTTTGCTTCCATTTTCGTTTTCAGTATAGCTTGATTAGCACAAGAAAAAAAAATCTGCTCCCAGCAATTTACCTCCTTGCAGCAAGCAGCAGAGGCCTGCGCAGCAATAGCCAGTGGCAATACCTGCAGCCTGAAACAGCTGAGAGTTGGGGACAATCAATTTGTGCTAATTAGGCTGTGCTGAAGCTAAAATGGGCTGTTTCTTCTGCTGCAAGGGGGTAAATTGCTGGGAGGCAGAGGCCAAAGGGTGGGGGCCGGTGGGTGGGAGGGGCTGCTACATTCGGTGTATAAGACATACCCAAATTTTCACCCCCTTTTAGTTGGGAAAAAGGTGCGACTTCTACTCCGAAAAATACGGTAAGTAAATCTGGTTTTCACATTTATCTTGTCAGGTCACAAAGTGATCCCGGGACACTGCAAGTGTCATAAATATAGTATATACCAGTGGCCAAGCCTCTGAATTTTGATCACGTGACCATGGGAATGCTGCAAAAGTCATATGTGTGAACAACGGTTATAAGTCACTTCTTTTTAGTGCCATTGTAACTTTTGAACAGCCACTAAATAAACGGTTGTAAGTCTAAGACGACTTGCAGATCAGCTTCCTCAATTTTGGCTACTTTTAAGTTGTGTGGACTTCAACCCCCAGAATGCAGTGGTCAAGGTGAGAAACAGTGTGCAGTCCACAACTTACGGCAATTAAACCCAAGATTGTTGTTGCTAAATGAGACAGTTGTTAAGTGAATTTGGCTGCATTTTACAACCTTTTCCGCCACCGTCTTTAAGTGAATGACTGCAGTTGTTAAGTTAGTCACACGGTCCTTCACTTACAACCGCAATCGAGCCCAAAATTTTGGTTGCTAAATGAGACGTTTGTTAAGTGAATTTTGCCTGCATTTTACCACCTTTCCCACTACTGTTTTTAAGTGAATTACTGCAGTTGTTAACTCAGCCACCCGGTCCTTGACTTACGACCGCAACGGGAGGCCAAAATTTCCGTTGCTAAATGAGACACGTTTGTTCTGTGAGCTTTGCCCCGTTTTACGACATTCCTTGCCACCGTGATTAAGCGAATCATCGAAGTTGCGAAGCCGATAACCCGGCTGTTAAGTGAATCCCACCGCCCCCATTGACTTCGCTCGTCGGAAGGTGGCAAAAGGGGGCTCCCACGACCCCACCCCCCCCAGGGACCCTGCGACCGTCATAAATACGAGTCAAGTTGCCAAGCCTCTGAACTGGGATCCCGTGAACATGAGGATGCTGCAGCGGGTGAAAAACGGCATCAGTCCCTTTTTTTTTCAGGGCCGTTTTTAACTTCGTGGCATCGTCGCTTCGAACGGTCACTAAGCGAACGGTTGTAAGTCGAGGACTACCTGCAAGGTTGGATTTTATAGATTCAATGTCTGTTTCTTCCCTTTTTTTGGGGGGGGGGCTCCAATCTTAGTCAACCTGGGGATTGAATGAGGCCAGATCCTGGTTTGTCACAAAACCTGGGATTTAAGAGATCAGCCCTGACCTCGCAAAACCTAACCAGGATTTAACCAGGTTCTGATATTAATGCCAACTATGGGTCCTGGAGAGACCCTGGGGTGAGAAAGCGGCTTCATTGGATCCCCACCCACCGTCCTTTCTTTCGTCTCGCCATCCAACCGCACCCCAAAGCGCGGTAGCGCACCCCAAAAAACCTTAGGACACCCCCCCTCAGCCCCTCCCCTACCGGTGTCCCCGATGATAACGTATTTGAAAAGGTAGGCATAGGACATGGCGCCGAAGGCCCCGGAAGCCCGGCCCCAACCGCCGCTCTCATTCCCACTTGGACGCTCTGGATTTCCTTTTCCGGTTTCTTTCAATGAAGGCTTAAAGGGAGCCTTTGTCTAGTCCAGGGGGCCCCCTCCTCTCCGGCCTCGAAAGGAAGAGGCGACGCTCTAGGACCAGGCGGAAGTTGCAACTTCACGGTTTTCCCCTTCGCATGGAACCGTTGGCTTTGACGTCACATCCGCCGGCTTCTTAAGGCGACGGCGTCGTTGGCCGATCTAGTGTGTCCCTTCACTGCCCCTCGAGGCGTCTTGCTCGCCGCCCTTAACGGCGCCTGAGGGGGAATTTAAAAACCTGCGGGGAGGGAGAAGAGGAGGAGGGGACGAAGAAAAAGAAACCTTTCTCTCTCTCTCTCTCTCTCTCTCCGTTCCTCCCGCTTTCCCAACCCGGCTTCCCTGACCATAGAGGAAAGGAAGGTTGGGGGGGGAGGGAAGAAAGGCAACGTGGGGCGGAAGTGACGCGTCCCCGGCCGTCGCCTCGGGTGGGCGGCCTCCATTCCGGTTCCGGTTTGAGAGCTCTTGTGGAGGAAGAAAGCAAGGGGGAGGGGGAGAGTCTGGTAGGGGTCTCCCCCCCTCTTCGTCGCGGCTCCGAAGCGGCGGCCATGGAGGTGAGGGGGCGAGTTGAAGCGGCTGTTTGCCGCATTGGGGAGGGAGGGCGGGAGGCTGTGGCGGCCGAGGAGGAGGAGGAGGAGGTGGGGTGGGCGGGCGTGGTTGGGGGTCTGAGAGGAGGAGGAGGTGGGGGGTCTGGCGTCAATGGAAGCGGAGGGACGCGAGAGCGGGGAGGGCTTGTTTCCCTTCACCCTCCCCCCCCGGGGGGTGGGGACCCCGCCTGCTCTTTCCGACCTTCCTTCTCCGGGGATGGCGGGGCTTAAAGAAACTCCTCAGCCTCCCCCGCCCCCCTCGGACCCAATCCGGGCAGGTGGTCCTTTTCTCGAGACCGATGGATTGGCCGTTGGGGAGGGGAGGGGAGGGAAGGGGGGGAACAGGTTTAGCTCTTCCCGCTGCTCCAGTTCCTTCGAGCGGTGTGTGAACACGTGCCCGTCGAGGCCGGGTGGATATAGATATTAGAGTTGTGAGAGTTCACCGTGTCAATAGGTTGTCTGTCTGTCTGTCTGTCTGTCTGTCTATCTATCTATCTATCTATCTATCTATCTATCTATCTATCTATCTAATCTTTTTCTCTCATCTCTGTCTCTATCTGTCTGTCTATCTATCTATCTATCTATCTATCTATCTATCTATCTATCTATCTATCTATAATCTTTTTCTCTCATCTCTGTCTCTATCTGTCTGTCTGTCTATCTATGTATCTATCTATCTATCTATATCTATCTATCTATCTATCTACTCTCTCTCATCTATTTGTCTATCTGTGTCTGTCCTCTGTCTATATATCCTCTCTCTCTTGTCTGTTATCTTCTGCGTGTCTGTGATCTGTCTATATCTATCATCTGTCTTTCTGTCTATCATCTATCTATTCTCTCTCTTGTCTATCGTCTGTCTTTCTGTCTGTCTTCTCTCTCTTATCTGTCTGTCTGTCTGATCTGTCTATATCTTCTCTCTCTTGTGTCTGTCTTATCTTCTGCATGTCTGTGATCTGTCTATATCTATCACCTGTCTGTCTGTCATCTTTATATCTACTCTCTCTTGTCTGTCTGTCTTCTGTCTGTCTGTAATCTGTCTGTCTATATCTATCTTCTCTCTCTCTCATCTATTTGTCTATCTTCTGTGTCTTGTCTGTCATCTGTATATCTTCTCTCTCTCTTGTCTGTCTGTCTATCTTCTGTATGTCTGTGATCTGTAGCTATCATCTGTCTTTCTGTCTGTCTACTCTCATCTGTCTGTCATCTTTATATCTATCTTCTCTCTCTTTATCTGTCTGTCTGTCTATGATCTGTCTATATCTATGATTTGTCTATATCTGTCTGTCTGTCTGTCTATCGTCTGTGTCTATCTTCTCTCTCATCAATTTGTCTATCTTCTGTGTCTATCATCTGTATATCTTCTCTTGTGTGTCTGTATCTTCTGCGTGACTGTGATCTGTCTATATCTATCATCTGTCTGTCTTTCTGTCTATCTTCTCTCATCTGTCTGTCTGTACATCTTTATGTCTATCCTCTCTCTCTTATCTGTCTGTCTATCTTCTGTGTGTCTGTGATCTGTCTATATCATCAGTCTGTCTGTCTGTCTATCATCTGTCTCTATATTCTCACTCCTATCTATTTGTCTGTCTGTCTATTTGTCATCTGTCTATATCTGTCTGTCTGTCTATCTATATCTTCTCTCTCTTATCTGTTATCTGTCTATCCACCCACCCACCTATCATCCATCCATCTACGGTATCTATTATCTATCTTTCTAGCCATCATCCATCCATCTATCTACCTACAGTATCTATCTGTCTGTCTCTATCTAAGTAATCTATGTATCTAATCAAGCATCTACCATGTGTCTGTCTGTCTGTCTACCTAACTAACACAGTGAACTCTAATATATATATTAGAGTGAAGGTCTTCTAATGTATATATTAGAGTTCTCCATGTCAGATAAACTAGAATATTTGTCTGAAATGGTATAGCTTCCTGCATGAGCAGAGGTTTGGACTAGAACAGGGGTCACCAACCTTTCGGATCTCAGGGACCACTAAATTCATAATTTTAAATCCCGAGGACCACTAATATGATTTTTTTAAAAAGATAAATAGTATTTAGTGCAACATAAAAAATGCAAATAATTTTTCTGTGGCCCACCAAAATTTTCTTGCGGACCACCAGTGGTTGGTGACCACTGGACTAGAAGACCTCCAAGGTCCCTTCCAACTCTGTTATTCTCTCTTTGGGGGGTGATGTGGAAGACAACAGGCTCCCACAGCTATGGTGGAGTGCCTTGCTCCACATAGTTGTTTGTCTCTCTTATAGCTTTCGCCTCCTTGCTCCAAGTATGTCACATTTTGAAGGCTAAAATAATGTGAACATAATACAGGTAGGCCTCGACTTACGACCACCATTGAGCCCAATACTTGTGAGACAGTTGTTAAGTGAATTTTTCCCCATTTTACAAACTTTCTTGCCATATTTGTTAAGTGCATCACTGAAGTTGTTAAATTAGTAACACGGTTGTTAAGTCTGGCTTCTCCATTGACATTGACTTTGACTGTCGGAAGGTCACACAAGGGGATCACATGACCCTGGGACACTACAACTGTCATAAATATAAGCCAGTTGCCAAGCATCTGAATTTCGATCCCGTGATCATGGGAATGCTACAAAGGACATTAAGTGTGAAAAACGATCGTAGGTCACTTTATTTCAGCGTCGTAACTCCAAACAGTCACTAAATGAACTGTTGTAAGTCGAGGATTACCTGTAGTAGTTCTGGGAGACTAATACCCTCCTTATGCCTCCTTGATGTGACCTTCATTGGGGGTAGGAAACAGTAGGGCAGGGATGAGATATGAATACTTGATGGAAAGAGAATAGAGGGAAAAGAACTATATTGGATCAAAGGAGCATAGATCAGACACATGGCCATAAAGTGACAAAAGATAATGAGAGGGGGGAAAAATAGTTCATCCTGAAAAATGTGACGGGATCAGCATGAAAAATACGGGATATAATGATTCACAGAATAAGAATAACATGTTCAGGAACCAAGCGTAGCTTAATCATATGCTGTGGCAGTGAAGCCTTCCTATATACAGTATTATGGGAGGATAATCAATAGGGACTGAGTATGTAAAATTTCAATCCCCTGTTATTAATTAACATGGAAAAGAAAGCCTTGGTGTTATTAAAATCCACTGGTTTTCAATTGTGGCCATTTCTTTCCCCCTGCTGGAGCTATTTATAAACTTTTTAGGCTACGATGGAATTAGGCTAAAACTCCTGTGGAATTTTCTGACAGTGGTTAAGAAGGCGCTCACACTTTCCGCGTGAAGACGTCCGCGATCCTTGGTTCGGTTCTTTTTATGATTTTTATAAAATCACCATCTGGCTTTCTATTCCTGCTGCGATAAGGCTTCCAGGATGATTGGGTGTTTAGATAGAACATTGGATATCTTGTGCTTATGCCTTTAAACTTTCCCATTGGAGAAGAGAAGCTGGATGGATTTTGTTCAGAGATCTTTTTCCTCCCTAAAATTAAGACGGAGAGCACTCAGTTCTGTATGTGGGAAATCCTTGTGGTTTATGTTAATCCCAGTTCTTCTTCTACAGACACACAATGGAGTGTTTCATTGCTCAGTCTCCTGTAACGTATTGTAGCTTTTTGTTATATAGTTGTCCCAGAGCCCTGGTCTTGAAATTCCACGTGTCACCTTTTGCTGAGAGGGAGGAGTTATAAGCCCCAGCGTACCTTGAACCCTTCCACATTTATGATTTTCTATGAAGCTGTGCTAAAACTGCATGCAGCACAGTTCATGTTATTGTGGAACAATATTTCTCAACCTTGGGAACTAGAAGATGCATGAACTTCATTTTCTAGTTGAAGAACGGTTGCTGGAATTGAGTATGTCTAATTCAGGGGTCAGCAACCTGCGGCTCTGGAGCCGCATGTGGCCCTTTCACATCTCTGCTATGGCTCCCTGTCACTCAAAATATGTGTCACAACCGCCAATATGCGACACCGCTGGCACGCAGTTTATTGAGCTTTTCAACGCCCAGTAGGCCCACCATGGATAAATCCAAAGTTTCAGAAGAAACAATGTTTAATTCAACTACATATACTAGTTTTGTGGCTGGTCAAAAAATAGTCAGGCATAGGAAGGGTTTTGAGGCTTTCTTTTCTGTGGGAAACGGGTCCAAATAGCTCTTTGAGTGTTTAAGGTTGCAGACCCCTGGTCTAGTTTGATGAAACGAAGGACTAGAGGTGACATGATAGCAGTGTCTCAGGGGCTGCCACAAAGAAGAGGGAGTCAAACTAATCTCCAAAGCAGCGGTCACCAACTGATGGTCAGCGAGAAAATTTTGGTGGTCTGCAGAAAAATTATTTGCATTTTTTTTATATTGCACTAAATCAGGGGTCCTCAAACTACGGCCCCTGGGACAGATACGTGCAATGAATGTTTGTGTTGCTGCTGAGAGTCTCCCCCTTCGGGGTCTTTTTGTGCGGGTCGGAGGAGGGGGACAGAAATTGCAACTTGGGGTCTGCTTCAGCCTCTTGGTGCGTGGCTTTGGGCAAAGGCTGGTGGAAAGTGCCGCTGGTGGCAAGGAGCCAGAGGGCCTTGTTCCAGTGGGACTGCATCATGGCTTGGAACTGGCTGACCATCTCAGCCCGCTGAGCCTCCAGGCACCGGGACCTGGCCTTGCACTCCTGCAGGTCTTCTCTCTGCTTGGAAAGCCTGTGTACCTAGTTCTGAGTGAGGTGCTTCTGCTGAGCCTCCTTCTCGGTCAGATCCAATTTGAACTGAGCTGTTTTGCCAACTCTTTCTCGTGGTGGCTGCTTAGCTCCAGCAACTGCTTCCTGTTGGGGCCTTAAGGAGCCCGGGATGGCAGGAGAGGGGTAAGCAGAGGCCAGCGAGGTGCCCTTCGATGTGAGTGACATCAAGTTGATCACGCCGACCCAGTCCCATGACCACCTAGCTACACCCACCCAGGCGGTCATTAGGCAGTTCATATTTGTGGTCCATGGGATTTAAAATTATGAATTTAGTGGTCTCTGAGGTCCGAAAGGTTGGGGACCCCTGATCCAAAGCGCCAGAACGCAGGACAAGAAGCAATAGGTGGAAACTAATCAAGGAGAGAAGCTACCTAGAACTAAGGAGATATTTCCTGACAGTTAGAACAATTAATCAGTGGAACTACTTGCCTCCAGAAGTTGTAAATGCTCCAACACTGGAAGTTTTTAAGAAGAGATTGGATTACCATTTGTCTGAAATGGTGTAGGGTTTCCTGCCTGAACAGGGCGTTTGGCTAGAAGACCTCCAAGGTCCCTTCCAACTCCGTTATTCTAATAATTCTAGCTGACTTTCATACATCTAGAAGCTGTCAAGGTCGAGACCACATGGCGAAAGAACAGGGGAGGGCAATTAATTTTCCCAAGGAGCCAGATGAGAAACTGGTCCTGTTGTTGAGGGCTGAACTAAGAGGACTGTGAAAGTACACAGGCACGCACACACATAAATTGGGGTGGGGGGAAATACCAGTCACCCTCACAGTAAAATCAATCCACGTGGGCCAGACAAGGGGCAGCCAAAGGGCTGGATGTGACTCGGGGTGTAAAATGCCCAGGTCTGCTGTAGAATATTTCTGACTGGCTCATCAGTAGGGGTTGCATGGCCCAGATAAGATAAATTGTCATTTATTTAATCGCTTGAAAACTGAGCGCTACCTCTGACATGTGAAGAACTCCAGGGACAAAATTATGTAAAGCCTCAAAAGGCATCTGAACATTGCTGATGCCAAGATGGCTCACAGTTAAACCCTTACCTTCTCCTGCTGACGGTGGTCGCTTCTTGCTCTGCCTTTTTTCCTTCCCTTTCACTTTCCTTTCTTTCTTTCCTCTCCTTGCCTCCTCTCCTCTCCTTCTTTCCTTTCCTTCTTCCCTCTCCTCTCCTCTCCTTTCCTTTCCCTTTCCTTTCCTTTCCTTTCCTCCTTCCCTTCCCTTCTTTCCTCTCCTGTTTCCTTCCCTTTCCCTTCCTTCCCTTCTCTTTTCTTCTTTCCTCTCCTCTCCTTCTTTCCTCCTTTCCTCCCCCTTTCCTTTGATCCAATGCTTTGGATTTCTGGAATCAGGGCTTAATATTTATTTATTTATTTATTTTGTCACACAGTATATATAAGCATAAGCATGAAATAACTATACAATATATAAGCATATATATAAGTATGAGTATGTAATAACTATATTAATTGGATATAACAAAAGGAAACAATAGGACAGGAACGGTAGGCACGCTTGTGCTCTTATGCACGCCCCTTACAGACCTCTTAGGAATGGGGTGAGGTCAATAGTAGACAGTTTTTGGTTGAAGCTTTGGGGATTTGGGGAAGAGACCACAGATTGATTGATGCTTCATGCGGAAATGAGCAAGTGCTGTAAAGATGATACACCTGTCCTCTAAAAACGTCTGTAGAGTTTTTCAGTCATCCAGGTCACAGTTGTCCCCCAAGATGCTTTTTTCAGGAGGCAGCTGGACTTCCTCGTTTTTATTTTTCTTTTGACGGCGTTTCGCTTCTCATCCAAGAAATTCCTCTAGAAATTCTACAGACTACAGAGTCCAGGAGCACGACTCAGGTGACCACCGAGAACACAGATAAACCTTCCAAGGGCTTCAGCGACCTTCTAAAAAGGATGCAAATTACCAGCCATCTGCAAGGAACGTAAATCCTTCCGTTCCCCACCATCCTGTCAGTGCTGAAGAATGAAGAATCATTCTTTGGATGAGAAGCGAAATGTCTTCAAAAAGAAAAGAAAAAAACCAAGTCCAGTTGCCTCCTGAAAAAAAGCACCTTTGGGACTACCTGTCCTGTACCTCCACCAAATGTCTATGCATTATAAAGTCCCTTATAAAAACCAAACTTTCCAACAAGGCAACGTTCCCCCGAGGCTTGTGATAAGAGAAAGACCTTCTGACCCAGCCAGACTGCGAGTAGAGAGTCGTATTAACTTTGCTCTATGGTGTTTCATGACTCACACTTTCCGAACGGTTCAAAGAAGGCAACTTAACAAAGGAGTATCATTTCCGATGTGAAGATTCTCGATCATCCAGGCAGAGTTGCTCTAAAGGTTGAATCATGGCAGCTGGACCAATTTGGGTCCAGCTGCCATAATTCAACCTTCAGATTATTATTATTTTTTTCACGTTCAGTTGTCAATGCTCCTAAGTGGTACGGTGGCCTAGAGCTCCCAGTCGGGAGGCTGTGTGTTCAATCCTAGATAGAGGCAGATATTTCTCTCGGTACAATGAGAATATATCTGCTGAACAAAACTCCTCACTTGCAACAGGAAGGGCATCCGGTCTTCTAAAGAGCAGTCAGGGTTGATCTCCTCTAGGACTGACCGGTTTGATTGCCTTGCAGTCCAAGGGACTTGCAGGAGTTTTCTCCAGCACCAGAGTTCAAAGGCCTAAGCAAACCATAGTGTGGCTTAATCTAATGCTTGGTTTGTTGGCTTTGTCTCTTAGTGCAGGGGTCACCAACCTTTTGGACCTCAGGGACCATTAAATTCATAATTTTAAATCCCATGGACCACTAATACGATCTGCCTAATGACTGGGTGGGTGGGCATGGCTAGGTGGTCATGTGACTGGGTGGGCGTGGCCAAAACTCCTCACCTCCGCGCCCGGGTTCCTTAGGGCCCCAACAGGAAGTGGTTGTTGGAGCTAAGCAGCCACCACAAGAAAGAGTTGGCAAAACAGCTCAGTTCAAATTGGATCTGACCGAGAAGGAGGCTCAGTAGAAGCACCTCACTGAGGACTAGGTGTACAGGTTTTCCAAGCAGAGGAAAGACCTATGGGAGTGCAAGGCCAGGTACAGGTACCTGGAGGCTCAGCAGGCTGAGATGGTCAGCCAGTTCCAGGTCATGATGCAGTCCCACTGGAACAAGGTCCTCTGGCTCTTCATCACCAGCGGCTCTTTCCCCCAGCCTTTGCCCAAAGCCCCACACCAGGAGGTTGAAGCAGACCCCAAGTTGGAATTTCTGCCCCCCTCCTCCGACCCGCACAAAAAGACCTCAAAGGGGGAGACTCTGTGCAGCAACACAAACATTCGTTGCATGTATCTGTCACGGGCGGTAGTTTGAGGACCCTTGATTTTAGTGCAATATAAAAAATGCAAATAATTTTTTCTGTGGACCAGCAAAATTTTCTCACGGACCACCAGTTGGTGACCACTGTCTTAGTGCAAGGGTCCCCAAATTTGGCAACGTTAAGACTCGCACAAAATTGGAATGCAGACAAAATCCCGTCGGAAGGAGAGATAATAAAGAGAATCTTAGAATGTGCAGAAATGAACAGATTAACATTGAGAATAAAAGTTAAAGAGGAATCAATGTACTTCCAAGACATGGGGAAGTTCCTATGACTGGTTAGAAAAGAAATATGAATAGTGGTATAGAAAGGCAATGAATTTATTCTTGGGGGACGTTTTTTTGGGGGGGGGGGCCGAACAGCTCTAAAACTTCAATAGGTTTCATCAACTTCTAGCGGTGCAAATATTGTGGCTTTATCCCAGCCGCTCCTGTGTTGTGTTGCTGCTTTAAGAAGAAGAGAAACTTGATTGACCGATGTTTTCCTTTCTCTCCTTAGTTCCCCGGGGGAAATGAGAATTACCTGGCTATCACGGGGACGACCCACCCTTTCCTGTCAGGGGCTGAGGTGAGATGACAACCGGGCTGGTGTGTTTTGCTTGCACGGACTGCGGGCGGGACAGCGGGGCGGCTGTGCTGCATGATTGTACTTGGGAGTCCCAGTGGATTATTTGCAGTTTAGGACAGGGGTCTCCAACCTTGGCAACTTTAAGACTTGTGGACTCAGCCAGCTTTGCTGAGGGATTCTGGGAGTTGAAGTCCACAGGTCTTAAAGTTGCCAAGGTTGGAGACCCCTGGTTTAGGGTACCGCAAAATGATTTGCATGCCGAACAGGGCGGATTAAAAAAAGACAATTTGTTTTTTGTAAAAAATCCCAAAAAAAAATCTGATTTTTTAAAAATTTAAATCGGATTTTTTATTTTTATTTTTATCAACTTTATGTTAAGGTCATTCCATGTCAAGTGGTCTGATTTCAGAAAACTGCCCGTAGCATTTTCAGCCCAACTTTGCTCCAAATAATCTAGACGGGAGATCGCTCATGAGAATGTTTTTATTATTTTGCTTAATAGAGCATAAGACACTGGCCAAGTTTTGTTTCTCTCAACAAAATATTGCTGGGGATATTACCGCATTTTTCAGAGTATAAGACGCACCGGAGTATAAGATGCACCTTAGTTTTTGGGGAGGAAAATAAGAAAAAAGCTGGTGGATTGGCCTCCCGGAATACCCCCAATCAGCTGTTCCCAGAGGTGAATTTTAGCAACAGGTTCCTTGGTTGTGAGTTCTGCACCTTGCTTTTTTTTGCTTTTTTTTTCTGCCTCTGAAAGCCTCCAAAACAGCTTCAGAAAAAAAGCCTCTGAAGCTCTGTTTGGAGGCTTCTTTTCTGAAGCTTCGTTTCTGATGCTTTTTTCAGCCTCTGAAACCTCCGTTTGAGAAGCTGGGCGGGGCTACATTCATAGTATAAGACACAGCCAGATTTTCACCCTCTTTTTTGGGGGGGAAAGGTGCGTCTTATACTCCGAAAAATACGGTATGTCTCAAAGTTGCTGGAACCTCGGAATCATACTGTAGAAGGCTGCAGTATGGAGTCACACAAAAGACTTTATCTCCACAAATATTGCATCGGCACACGTAACACTTTATCAATGTTAATTGGGGACATGTGTTTATATTCACACAAAATTTCATTGAAATCCGTGATGATCAAGCAGGGATCTCCAGACCACTTGACATAGAGTAGAATGACCCTTTAATAAAATGCTTTTGGAGTAAAAAATCTATCTAAAGATAGTTTTCTATTTAAGATACATTAATACTTTAGTTTATTCAGCATGGAATGGAGCTTAGTTACATAGCATGGGGCTATATGTTTTGCAATGTTTTACAAACTCCTTCAACGAATCCAAACTCTGCAAGATGGAGGTAACCTGCCCTACATTGATGCATTCACACCATTTCACAGTAACGAGGAGATAAATCATAAAACAAAGTTCAGGAATAGGCCTTTATCCCATTGTTTTGCAAATCTGTGTACGCTACAAACTGCATGATGGTTTGGAGAAAAATGCATCTTTACCAGTGGTAAAGGGATACTCCCGGTTTAACAACTGGTCGGGTGATTGCGTGCGCGCAGTTTGAAGAAATCTTCCCTTCTGCGTTTCTTCGGAGGAGTAACCCAGCTGATTCACGGAGCAATCGCCTCTGCCGCGCGAATCAGCTGAGGAGATGAAGGTAGGAAAATAGCGTGGGCGGGTGGGCCCATCTGATTGTCAGGGTGAACCGGTTCGCTCCCAGCTCATCGTCGAAGCTACCGGTTTGCCCGAACCGGTCCGAACCGGTCGAATCCCACTACCATCTGTACCACCCAGCTCTTAAGCGTGAGGAGGAAGGGCAATCAGTAAAAATGAAAGTGAAACCACCTAAGCAGCTTATAAATATAATATTAAAGAGCACCTATCATTTCAGATCCATCATGGCAGTGCCTTTTAACGGGCATCCACTCACCTGCTGCCTGCCACATCCCTCACCTTGTTGTGTCATTGCCCTCATCACCAGCCATCCCCATTAAAGTGAATGGCTCTGTCGGTGAGTCAACAGCGGGTCAGAGGAGAAGCCACTGTGGGACAGAGATGATGGTTCTCTTTAAAAATTATGATTTAAATCGAGTTGATTTAAATCAAATCCACCCTGAGGCCGAAGGCTGCTGATTTCAGTTAATTGTTTTGTAAGGCTAGAAGTTTGAAGCCAGGCACTTTCAACCGGACGAGTTTCAACTATGTATGCTTTTATGAATGTAACTTGCCACTGGGAAGACCCTTCTTGATCCCTTCCCCCAAATTGATGGGCCGCGGTGTGGCTCAGGCTGTAAGAAGCCTGTTATTAAAACACAGCTGCCTGCAATTACTGCAGGTTCTAGTCCCACCAGGTCCAAGGTTGACTCAGCCTTCCATCCTTTATAAGGTAGGTAAAATGAGGACCCAGATTGTTGGGGGGGCAATAAGTTGACTTTGTAAAATATACAAATAGAATGAGACTATTGCCTTACACACTGTAAGCCGCCCTGAGTCTTCGGAGAAGGGCGGGATATAAATGTAAATAAATAAAATAAATAAATAAATAAATAATAAATAAATAAATAAATAAAATGTGTTTAAAAGAATCTGAACGATCACTTTTATTAATCCACATGAAGTGCCAAAGACGCTGAATCTGATTGCTGATTCGGGCCAGTTTATGAAGTCCAGTACTCCTTTTTTTTTACAGTGCCCTTCATAATCTCAGATTATGCCCTGCACATCTTTTCATTCAAACCCACAGAAAACGTCCCTTCCCTTTTCGATGCAGGTGCTAGGTCTAAATCTAGAAACCACAATTTCCTGATACAAGGGGTTTTTTTCATTGACCCAATAAAACAAACTCACAACAATGGAGCCTGGGTGACATTTCCATAGAGTTAAAAACTAACGAAGTTTCCCCCAAAAAATAAATAAATTCCAAGGTGAAAGACCCTGGCGAGATGAAGGCGCAGATGGGAAGCAGGGGCTGTGCTGTGGATAGCAATAGCACTTAGACTTATGTACCGCTTCCCAGTGCTTTACAGCCTTCTCAAAGCGATTTTACAGAGTCAGCCTATTGCCTCCAACAATCTGGGTCCTCATTTTACTGACCTCGGAAGGTTGGAAGGCTGAGTCAACCTTGAGCCTGCTGAGATTCGAACTGTCAAATTGCAGGCAGCAGAAGTAGCCTCTAGGCACTCCAATGTCTATGGAGTTTCGGCGACGGATAGAAACGCTTTAATTCCCCAGCATTTAGTCAGAACCAGGGTGGGATTCAGTTAGTTCTGGCGAACTGGATGCTAATTTTACATCTGGTTTGCTGAACCAGTGGTTGCAAAGACTGGCTGGCCCCTCCCGCCCCTCCCAGGAGTTTCCACGTGGCCCGTTTTGGATGCCAGGTAACTGCAGTGTCTGCGGGGAGGTGAAAAATGGGCCTCCCGGAAGCCTGGAAATGGGTGCATTTCAGAGGCCTTCTGGAGCCGGGGGGGGGAGGCCATTTTTCCCTCCTGGAGGCTCAAAGAAAGCCTCCGGAGCCTGGGGAGAGTGAAAAACAGCCCCATTTCCGGCCTCCAGAGTCAGGGGTGACTGTTTTCACCCTCCTGGAGGCTCGAGGATATCCTCTAGAGCAGTGTCGGCGAACCTGTTGCATGCGAAACCATCCCGCGAAGAATGTGTGGCCTCGCTGGCTCCTCTTCCACGTTCCTGTGATCACATGTGCGCCGGTCAGCTGGCCATCACGTGCGCAGGAGTGGCGGAACTGGAAGAGTGGCGTTCCGGCACACATGCGCAGGCCGGCACCCGACCTAGTTTGCCATTGTGCCCATGCGCGATGGCCAGCTGTTCGTTGGGCGTGCTTCCATGCCAGTATCTGGGTGTTTGGATGCCGGCTCGCGCATGCATGATTGATCGCCACTCTTCCGGGTATCGCCGTTCCCGCGTGCGCGAAGGCCAGCAGGGCCATGCATACCTCACGGGATGGTTTCGCGTGCCACTTCCGGCACGCAGGCTGGCATGCAGGAATGTCAAAGCTTCCCCATCACGGCTCTAGAGCCTGGGCAGGGCAAAATATGGGCCTCCAGGAAGTTCTGACAGTCCGGAAATGCATCCATTTCCGGCCTCCAGAGGACCTCCAGAGCCCGAGAGAGGTTGTTTTTGCCCTCAAGGAAAGCCTCTGCAGCCTGGGGAGGGCGAAAACACCCCCCTCCCATTGTGGTGCAGGAGGCTGAGTTGGCCACACCCACCATAGCCGCACACATCCATACACTGTAAGCCGCCCTGAGTCTTCGGAGAAGGGCGGGATATAAATGTAAAAAAAATAATAATAATAAAAAAAAATTGGGTAGAGCACCGTTTGCTAACATTTTTGAATCCCACCCCTGGTCAGAACTAAAGATACTTCTAGGATGAGAAGCAAAACATCTTCGAGAAAACCCCCCCCCCAAACTCCAGTTTGAAAGAAAACAGCTTTGGGATCCGGTCAGATGATCAGGATTTGGGCACTTGGTAACCCGACATGTAATTTATAACGTGCTGTAGCATCACGGGGGTCCCCTGATCATCCTTTGAAATGTTCTCAGCTGGCTTTCGACAAGCAACATCAGTGGTGGGGGGGCGGGATGCTGGATTTGCTTAACACCCACGCGATTCATTTAACAGCCGCAATGGTTCACTTATACCAACCTTGGCCAAAAAAAAAAAAAAAGTTGCAGAATCTCACTTCATTGCCTTGCCTAGCAAACAGAAATTCTGGAAAACCAATTTTCGTAAGTCAAAGACCATCTACTATTCGGCTCCCAGTTACACTCCAACCAACATTTCAGACGAGTTGCACAGCAAATGGGACTTCTCTCTGACAGATGCCTCAAGCCTCCTACTGTTGTGACCGAGGCCCAAGTAGTTATTACCAGACACAATCAGTCCTAAACAAACATATTTTATTAGAACAGCTGAGAATTACTTCATTCTCAGTTTAATCCAAATTAAGTCCAAAACAAAGTCCTTCAGAAAAAATCCTTCGACCTTATCACAAACTTTTGTCTTCTTTGGCACCCTGCCAAAGGCTTTTCTTGACAAAGCCCCACGAAGTTCAGAAACAGGAGACGCCGACTAGAAACAATCTTAGCAACGTTGCTTTCCTACAAAGAGCCCAAGAGCCGTTGCTGCTCTTTTAAGCTTTATGGGAAGGGCCAATCATCTCCTGGCCTTACTCCTGAGTCGTCCTTTTTGCTTTAGCTGCTCTTGTCTTCTGGCAGCTCTTCTCATGTGTGCACTAGGAACAGGCTCCTCCTGCTCCTCTGCCTCTCTGCTGTCCGCCTCTGGAGGCTCCGGAATCCATGCATCACTCCCAGATGGCCCTGGCCCCACCTCTGCCTCCGACGCAGAGCCCTCGTCCAGGCCTTCCCCTGATTCCAGGACTGGCCCATTGTTCTCCCCAGCCTCCTCACTGTCCAACTCCACTGCTAGCTCTGTGGGCTGCTGGCGGACCACAACATCTACAAGACAACAATGATACATCATCATCTGTAGAGATTCTCAGTCCTCTAGGTCATGGTTGTCCCAAAGGTGCTTTTTTCAGGAGGCAACTGGACTTTCTTTTTGTTTTCTTTTAAAGACGTTTTGCTTCCCCTCTAAGAAGCTTCTTCAGCTCTGACAGGATAGTGGGGATTGGAAGGATTTATATTCCTCTCAGATAGCTGGTCATTTGCACCCTTTAAGAGGGCCATAGAAGCTCTTGGAGGTTTATCTGTGTCCTCAGAGTCACCTGAGTGGTGCAAATGGTTCCTGCATTCTGCAATTTTTCCTCTGGAAATCCATTCCTACTCCCACATAAATTCGAAGGGTGTTTATCCCAAATTGTGTAGCTAAAAATCTGTAGATATTCTCCAGGTCATGGTTGTCCGAAAGGTACTTTTTTCAGGAGGCACCTGGACTTTCTTGTCGTTTTCTTTTGAAGACGTTTCGCTTCTCATCCAAGAAGCTTCTTCCGCTCTGACAGGATAGTGGGGGAATGGAAGGATTTATATTCCTTGCAGACAGCTGGTCATTTGCATCCTTTTTAGAGGGTCGCTGAAGCACTTGGAGGTTTATCTGTGTCCTGGATCTGAATGACTGAGAATCTCTACAGACTTTTAGCTTTACAATTTGGGATGAACACCGTTTGAATGGTGTGGGAGTAGGAATGGATTTCCAGGGGGAAAAAAAATTGCAGACCGCAGGAACCAGAAGCACTCAGATGACCCCGAGGACGCAGTCAAACCTCCAGGTAGCCTCTAAAAGCACGCAAATGACTAGCTGTCTTCAAGGAATATAAATCTTTCCATTCCCCCACCATCCAGTCAGAGCTGAAGAAGCTTCTTGGATGAGAAGTGAAATGTCTTCAAAAGAAAAAAAAAGAAGGAAGTCCAGTTGCCTCCTGAAAAAGCGCCTTTGGGACAATACGTAATATTTATTTATTAAATTTACATTGCCACCCACCTTGTTATCAAGCGACTCTGGGCAGAGGGATAAGAATAGAAGGACTGTTTTTTTCAGAGAATTTTATATACATGTTGATGGACTTTTATATGATGGTCGCTCAAATATTAGCATTTTACCTGTTTTGTTATGTCTTGCTAATGGAGCACATGGTTAATAAGTAAAGAGGTTGGTGAAAACATAGAATACGAGTTCTAGGTAAATGGCCAAAGACACAGATAGTCCTTGACTAATGACCACCGTTGAACCCCGAATTTCTATTGTGAATTTTGCCCTGTTTTAGGACCTTTCATTATGACCCAGGCCCAAGTAGGTAGTAGTAGACGTACTCAGTTCAGAAACAAACAGACTTTATTAAAACAGCTGAGAATTAACTCATTCTCAGCATCGTCCAAACTAAATCAAAACAGATTCTTCATAACACAATTCTTCAGTCTTTTCATCAACCTTGGTCTAATTAGGCAAACTGCCAAAGGCTTTTCTTGGCAAAAGTTCAAAAGCAGAAGATGCCGACAAGAATTAAATGCAGCAAGACAAGGAGCTAGTCTATCAACGTTGTTTTCTGACGAAGAGCCCAAACGCCATTGCTGGTCTTTTAAGCCTTATGGGAGGGGCCAATCATCTCTTGGCCCTACTCCCGAGTCGCCCTCTTTGCTTGAGCTGCTCTTGCCTTCTGGCAGCTCTTCTTATGCGTGCATTAGGAACAGGCTCCTCCTGTTCCTCTGCCTCACTACTGTCAGCACATCGCTCCCAGACGGCCCTGACCTCACCTCTGCCTCCGACGCAGAGCCCTCCTCCGGGCCTTCCCCAGTGTCCAGGACTGGCCCATGTTCTTCCTCAGCCTCATCGCTGTCTGACTCCGTTGCCAGCTCTGCAGGCTGCTAACGGACCACAACACCTTTCTTGCCACACTGGGCTAAGCGAAATCACCGCAGCTCAGTAAGTAACACGGTTGTTAAGTGAATCTGGCGTCCCCATTGACGTTGCTCGCCAGAAGGTCCCAAAACGGGATTGCGTGACCCCAGGACGCTGCAAATACGAGTCATGTGGCAAGTGTCTGAATCTTGATCTCAAGACCAATGGGGGAATGCTGCGACGAAAGGCAGTCATCGGTCACTTTTCTCCAATGCCATTGTAACTTGGAACGGTCGCTAAATGATGCAAACCCCAAGGAAGCACCTAGATATGTAGGCGGGCCCAGTGTCGTGGCCTGTCAAATGATCGCCACGCAAGTCCCAACAGGGAGACGGATTCCCGTACGAATATGTCAGATTTGCATAAAAGAAGAGTGGCAATTGCTTTTCAAGCGTGAGCCAATCCCGAAATGAAGGCATTGCGACGGCAAACAGGAACCAATCTGGAGAAGAGGGAAGCCAAGACGGGCATATGTAAGCACCAATGAAAAAGGGCAGTTTTACGAAATACCGGGCAGCAGCCTGGGCTCTTAAGAGGAAATAGATTTTTTTTTTTTCCCCTGAGTAAGAATCAGAAGTCATTTTACTTATAGTTGCGCTTAAATCCATCTTCTCATCTCAACCCAACGTCTTTATTTCTTCCGCTTCTGCAACCAGCTCTCCAGGATTTTAAATAGACCATCTAACTTGAACCCAAGCCTGGTAAATTTGCTTACATGGTAATTCTCTCGGGGCTTTTTAAAATTTTGCCAGTAAATTTAATTCATTCTTACATCCGTGTAAAGTTAGATACTTGATGCCCGGGTAAAGTAGATTTAATTCAGTTTGGTTTCCTTATCTTTGCTCACCACACCGGCTTAAAAAGGAAGTGCCAGCAGGTTTCTGCGGATGTTGGGTTATAAATAGGGCTAGAAAAGTTTAAACGGTCCTTGGTAAGACACGAAGTGAACCAAACTAGTTTAATGAATGAAAAGAAGGACCAGGGGAGACATGATAGCAGTGTTCCAATATCTCAGGGGCTGCCACAAAGAAGAGGGAGTCAGGCTGTTCTCCAAAGCACCCGAGGGTAGAACAAGAAGCAATGGGTGGGAACTGATCAAGGAAAGAAGCAACTTAGAACTAAGGAGAAATTTCCTGACAGTTAGAACAATCAATAAGTGGAACGACTTGCCTGCAGAAGTTGTGAATGCTCCAACACTGGAAATTTTAAAGAAAATGTTGGATAACCCTCTGTCTGAGATGGTGTAGGGTTTCCTGCCTGGGCAGGGGGTTGGACTAGAAGACCTCCAAGGTCCCTTCCAACCCTGTTATTTTATTCTAAACTCACCCCAGAAACGTGGACTATGATGTGACCTGCTGAGGCATTTGTATTGGCGTGTTGACTTTGACTTTATAATCTTATCAATTGTCTTCTTCATGGCAAATTGCAGGCAGGCATTATATAATAGAGTTGGCAGCTATTGTAAAGAAACCAAATTTGGTTTTTTTACAATAGCATCCAGTCCTTAGCTTTGGGGGAATCCTTCTCGGGGTCTTAATACCAAGGGCAAATTGGGTTCTTCCAATTGAAGGAGAGGTCAAAAGACCCCTTCCCCTAAAAATTTAGCCTCTCGTTAAGGAATTCTTATTTTAGCTTCGTAGACCTTTCGCAATCCATTGCTAGAACGGAAGGGGTAATTTAAAACAGCTTGGTTAGTCAAAACCTTCAGGAATGCTTGCTTTGATTAACCCCAAATGTAGTCATGGTATATAAAGTAATTACACAGAAATAGGGAATCCAGGGGTAGCAAATGCTGGAAATTGTGTAAATGACGATTATGCTAACATATATATTTTTTACTGGCAATGTGTGAAAAGCTAGAACTGTATAGAACGCCTAGAAAATCTTATCGAATGTGTGAAGTTTTTAGACTAAAGGCTTAAAGCATACAAAGAACAGTTGCAGGAACTGGGTATGTCTAGTTTAATGAAAAGAAGGACTAGGAGAGACATGATAGCAGTTTTCCAATATTTGAGGTGCTGCCACAAAAAAGAGGGAGTCAAGCTATTCTCCAAAGCACCTGAAGGCAGGACAAGAAGCAAGGGGTGGAAACTAATCAAGGAGAGAGAAGCAACTTAGAACTAAGGAGAAATTTCCTGATAGTAAGAACTATGAATCAGTGGAACAACTTGCCTCCAAAAATTGCTAATGGCTTTCCAGAAGAGACTGGACTGCCATTTGTCTGAAATGGTCGAGCAGATGGTTGGACTAGATGGCCTCCGAGGTCCCTTCCAACTCGCTAGGCTATGTTCCGCTACACAAGAGAAGTAAAAAAAATTATGCATTCATTTATTTATAGTTGCTCTGTATAATCTTTTTTTTTTTTTAACCAAGCTCTATCTAAAATTTTCTGCTTAAGGAGGGGGTTGAATTAGAAGACCTCCAAGGTCCCTTCCAATTCTCTTATTCTGTGAAACGTTACTTTAATATGCTATATAATTTTCTTAAGCATTGTATCTAAATACCTAGTCGTTATGCAGAAAGACGAGAACTATTCAGGCCAAGTGTGAAAAGAGAGTCATGAAATTAACCTTAACCCTAATAGCAATAGCACTTAGACTTTACAGCCCTCTCTAAGCGGTTTACAGAGTCAGCCTATTGCCCCCAACAATCTGGGTCCTCATTTAACCCACCTCGGGAAGGATGGAAGGCTGAGTCAACCTTGAGCCTTGTGAGACTCGAACTGCCAAATTGCTGGCAGTCAGCAGAAGTAGCTTGCAATACTGCATTCTAACCACTGAGTCACCACGGCTCATAACCCTAATCCAGGGGAAGGAAGGAAGGAGGGAGGGAGGGAAGGAAGGAAGGAAATAATGAGAGTGAGAGAGGGTCTTAGGGAACTACATATACATAATACATAATAACAGAGTTGGAAGGGACCTTGGAGGCCTTCTAGTCCAACCCCCTGTCCAGGCAGGAAACCCTACACCATCTCAGACAGATGGTTATCCAAGATTTTCTTAAAAATTTCCAGTGTTGGAGCATTCACAACTTCTGCAGGCAAGTCTTTCCACACTGATTGTTCTAACTGTCAGGAAATTTCTCCTTAGTTCTAAGTTGCTTCTCTCCTTGATCAGTTTCCACCCATTGCTTCTTGTTCTTCCCTCAGGTGCTTTGTAGTATAGTTTGACTCCCTTTTCTTTGGGGCAGCCCCTGAGATTTTGGAACACTGCTATCATGTCTCCCCTAGTCCTTCTTTTCATCAAACTAGACATACCCAGTTCCTGCAACCATTCTTCATATGTTTTAGCCTCCAGTCCTCTAAATCATCTTTGTTGACCTGCAATATAGAATAGAATAGAATAGAATAGAATAGAATAGAATAGAATAGAATAGAGAACAGACTAACAGAGTTGGAAGGGACCGTGAAGGTCTTCTAGTCCAATCCCCTGCTTAGGCAGGAAACCCTACACCACTTCAAACAAATGGATATCCAACGTCATCTTAAAAACTTTCAGTGTTGGAGCATTCACAACTTGTGGGGGGCCAAATTGGCCACCACAGGTGCCCCAAGTCCCGTGCCACGCCCACCCCCAGCAACCCACACACTCACTATGGCCACGCCCCCACACACACACCCATGCCGTTCAAGGTCAAACAGAACTCTGATGCGGCTCTCAATGAAATTGAGTTTGAGACCCCTGCCCTAATCCTAATCCCTTTGTAGGAAAGACACAGATGAAAATAAAGCAATGCAAAATAAATTACAGGACTTTCCTACTGGGGGGAAAAAAGAAGAAGAAAGAAACAGTATTGACCTATTTATTGCAACAAAGAAGTCTATAGAATGTCATTTTTAGCCGGAGTATTTTCTGCTTGGCCGGTTTGCCTTTAGGCATTGCGTTGAATGCCTAGGAAACGTGCGACCATATCCAGCTTTTCATATTCGGGCGTCCCTTTTTTGGCCTTCTGCAGATTCTATAAAATGCCGAGTTTCACCCATTGACGGCAACCTATATGCCCATTTGCTAAATATAAGGAATGAGGTTGGGTTGGTCCTTTTGGCTTTTGGTCCTTGGGCAGGGGTGTCAAACTCGATTTCATTGAGGGCCGCATCAGGGTTGTGTTTCACCTTGAGGGCCAGGATGAGCGTGGTCAGCTCAGGCATGGCCAGCTCGACGTCACTCATATTGGGGGCGCCTGTGGTGGCCCAGGTGCTCTGCCAGCCAAACGGCCCTGTGAGGTGGTTGTGAAACGTTACTTTAATATGCTATATAATTTTCTTAAGCATTGTATCTAAATACCTAGTCGTTATGCAGAAAGACGAGAACCATTCAGGCCAAGTGTGAAAAGAGAGTCATGAAATTAACCTTAACCCTAATAGCAATAGCACTTAGACTTTACAGCCCTCTCTAAGCGGTTTACAGAGTCAGCCTATTGCCCCCAACAATCTGGGTCCTCATTTAACCCACCTCGGGAAGGATGGAAGGCTGAGTCAACCTTGAGCCTTGTGAGACTCGAACTGCCAAATTGCTGGCAGTCAGCAGAAGTAGCTTGCAATACTGCATTCTAACCACTGAGTCACCACGGCTCATAACCCTAATCCAGGGGAAGGAAGGAAGGAAGGAAGGAAGGAAGGAAGGAAATAATGAGAGTGAGAGGGGGTCTTAGGGAACTACATATACATAATACATAATAACAGAGTTGGAAGGGACCTTGGAGGTCTTCTAGTCCAACCCCCTGCCCAGGCAGGAAACCCTACACCATCTCAGACAGATGGTTATCCAACATTTTCTTAAAAATTTCCAATGTTGGAGCATTCACAACTTCTGCAGGCAAGTCGTTCCACTTATTGTTTGTTCTAACTGTCAGGAAATTTCTCCTTAGTTCTAAGTTGCTTCTTTCCTTGATCAGTTTCCACCCATTGCTTCTTGTTCTTCCCTCAGGTGCTTTGTAGTATAGTTTGACTCCCTTTTCTTTGGGGCAGCCCCTGAGATTTTGGAACACTGCTATCATGTCTCCCCTAGTCCTTCTTTTCATCAAACTAGACATACCCAGTTCCTGCAACCATTCTTCATATGTTTTAGCCTCCAGTCCTCTAAATCATCTTTGTTGACCTGCAATATAGAATAGAATAGAATAGAATAGAATAGAATAGAATAGAATAGAATAGAATAGAATAGAATAGAATAACAGAGTTGGAAGGGACCGTGAAGGTCTTCTAGTCCAATCCCCTGCTTAGGCAGGAAACCCTACACCACTTCAAACAAATGGATATCCAACGTCATCTTAAAAATTTCCAGTGTTGGAGCATTCACAACTTGTGGGGGGCCAAATTAGCACTTGGCCACCACAGGTGCCCCAAGTCCCGTGCCACGCCCACCCCCAGCAACCCACACACCCACTATGGCCACGCCCACACACACACACCCATGCCGTTCAAGGTCAAACAGAACTCTGATGCGGCTCTCAATGAAATCGAGTTTGAGACCCCTGCCCTAATCCTAATCCCTTTGTAGGAAAGACACACAGATGAAAATAAAGCAATGCAAAATAAATTACCGGACTTTCTTACTGGGGGGAAAAAAAGAAGAAGGAAGAAACAGTATTGACCTATTTATTGCAACAAAGAAGTCTATAGAATGTCATTTTTAGCCGGAGTATTTTCTACTTGGCCGGTTTGCCTTTAGGCATTGCGTTGAATGCCTAGGAAACGTGCGACCATATCCAGCTTTTCATATTCGGGCGTCCCTTTTTTGGCCTTCTGCAGATTCTATAAAATGCCGAGTTTCACCCATTGACGGCAACCTATATGCCCATTTGCTAAATATAAGGAATGAGGGTGAGTTGGTCCTTTTGGCTTTTGGTCCTTGGGCAGGGGTGTCAAACTCGATTTCATTGAGGGCCGCATCAGGGTTGTGTTTCACCTTGAGGGCCAGGATGAGCGTGGTCAGCTCAGGCATGGCCAGCTCGACGTCACTCATATTGGGGGCGCCTGTGGTGGCCCAGGTGCTCTGCCAGCGAAAACGGGCCCTGTGAGGTGGTTGAGAATGACTTGCCAAAGGTCACCCAGTCAGCTTTCGCGCCTAAGGTGGGACTAGAACTCACTGTCTCCTAGTGATAGGCCCAAAATCACCCAGCCAGCTTTCACGCCTCTAAGGTGGGACTAGGACTCCCTGTCTTCTGCCTTCTAGACCAGCATCTTATCCACTAGACCAGGAGTGTCAAACTCGATTTCGTTGAGGGTTGTGTTTGACCTTGGGGGCCCTGGATGGGCATGGCCAGCTCAACATCACTCGTGTCACGGGCACCTGTAGTGGCCCAAGCACTCTGCCAGTGAAAATGGAATTCTGAGCTCCATTTTCGGCTGCAATGGCACCCTGCAACCCTCTGCCAGCAAAAACGGAGCTCGGGAGGGTGAGAAAAATAAAGTAAGACCTGGTGCTCTTTGATAAAGGCTTATATATAGGTATTTGTAAGGCCTAGAATTGATTTAATATTAATCCGTCTGTTGAAATTGTAACCTGCATGTATGTCTCAGTATGTGGATCCCTTTTCCCCATTATCTTTAGTTCCTTGTTTTGAAGGATGAAGGGAATTGGGGCCGTTGGAAATGAGGAACCTAATGCCAGCAGTATGTGCTAATGTTGAAATATTGAAGTAGAAGGAAGGGAAAACTGCCCCGGTTGCTACCGTGTTTCCCTGAAAATAAGACCCGGTCTTAATTCTCTTTTCAGCCCCAAAATAAGCACCAGGCCTTATTTTCGGGGGATGTCAGACCCACTTACCTGCCGATCACCGCAGCCATACATCCCACACCCTGACACCTATCATGCCGCTGCCCAACTTCTGTAGCCACTTGTGCTGGTGCCGCCGCTCGGTTGTTGCATTATTGCCACTGCTTGCGCCGGGAGGCTGTGCGATGCATTGTGCCATTGGCGCGCACGAATGGGGACACCGACACGACGAGCCATGTGGTGTTGTACGAGCTGTGGCACCGGCTCAAAGCGCCACATGGCGCCTGGCCGCCAGCGGCTGCAGAAGAACTTGGGCAGCGCCGCAACAGGTGTCCGGGTGTGGGAGGCCTTGTTGCGGCCTCCCTTAATCTTAAGGTAAGCGGCTGTGGGACACATGGGGCAGCTGCACCCTCATCCCGCACCCTAGCTTGATTTTTTGCCTGCGTCTCGGCCCACCTCATACACCTAGATGGTGGACGGGGCTTAACTAGGGCTTATTTTTGGGGTAGGGTTTATATTAGGCGCAGGTGTGAAAATTAGGCTATGGCTTGTTTTCGGGGTAGGTCGTATTTTCGGGGGAACATGGTATGACGACGAGGCAGAATCCTGAAAGTCAGGTGCTTGTGGAATTAGGGGAGGGGTGAAACGCTCCCGGTTTGGACCGGATCGCCCGATCTGGTAGCAATGCAGTGGGTGTTTCAGAGATCCGGTAGCAAAAATCGTTGTCCCCCTCCCCACCCCACATGCCCAGCTGAGCCACATGATCATCAGAGGTTATTTTTTTACTTTTAAAAGCATTTTTTCTTCGGCTGAAAAAATGCTTTTAAAGATCACACAACTCAGCTGGGATCGGCAGAGGAGCCTTTTAAAAGCATTTTTTCTACAACCTCTTCGGCCGAAGAAGTTGTAGAAAAAATGCTTTTAAAAGAAAAAAAAAGTTTGCCATGCCCACCCAGTCATATTACCCCCCACCCCACCAAGCCATGCCCACAGAACTGGTAGTAACAAATTTTACATTTTACCATGGATTAGGGCATATAATGTAGTTCGGGGCCAATGGGCTTCAAGCCATCCCTTTCAATTGGTTGCCCAATTGGTCCTCATTACAATGTGATTGTGGTGTAAGCTCCTTATGTTTGCTATGCTCCAAATTCTAATAAACCTCTGGATCCTAAAATAAGATGCTTTTACGGTATGTTGTCCGTTTAATTTCTAGTAAATGCAACTTTGCTAATAATTCAGGTTTTTCCCCCTGATGTCTATAATAATACTTATTAAAAAATGCAAACACAGCTTGACTTAAATTTTTTTTTTTAAAAAATGTTCATTTAGAAACAATCTCAAGTTTTTGGGGGATACTTACCGCATTAGGCATGTCTGAACTAGGTGCGCAACCTAACCTGGCTTGAATTAAACTTTCTTCCTTCTCTTTCTCTCTCTCTCTTTTTTTTGCCTCGCGCAGACTTTCCACACACCAAGTCTGGGGGACGAAGAGTTCGAGATTCCACCCATTGCCCTGGACGCCGACCCTTCCTTGGCTGTTTCTGACGTGGTTGGGCACTTTGAGGACTTGGGTGACCCCGTAACTGCCCCCGATGCCACATTCTCGGCCCAATATGGGGTTCAGGCCCTTGACATACCTGTGGGCATTAGCCATGGTCTTATGGAACAAGGGGGTGGGCTGCTGAGTGGTGGGCTAGCCATGGTAAGCCAAACACCTTAACAACGTGGTTTGGGGAGGTGGAACAAAGGAAGGGGAAGGTGGTTTTCTGGTGCTGATACGACCGCAGTTTATTCATTTAGGAAAGCTATTCTAAATGCTGATTCACACCATCTTTCAGCAGCATCATACTTTTAATGAAACATAAAACCAGTGATTAAAATTGAGTGTTAAAAGGCGCTGTGGTGGCGCAGGGGTTAAAATGCAGTATTGCAGGCTGACTGCCAACTGCCACCAGTTCAATCTTGACCGGCTCAAGGTTAACTAAGCACCCCACAGGTCGGATCCGGCCTGCGGGCCTTACGTTTGACACTCCTGGATTAAGGTTATGACCTGTGGTGGCTCAGTGGTTAGAATGCAGTATTGCAGGCTACTTTTGCGGACTGCCAGCAATTTGGCAGATCGAGTCTCACCAGGCTCAAGGTTGCCTCAGCCTTCCATCCTTTCCGAGATGGGTAAAATGAGGACCCAGATTGTTGAGGGCAAGAGGACTGACTCTGTAAACCGCTTAGAGAGGGCTGTAAAGCACTGTGAAGTGGTATATAAGTCTAAGTGCTGTTGCTAAAAAGGGTTAAATTAAGAGTTAAATTTTTTTTGTCCTTTCTCAATGAAAACAAAAATCAGCCCTTCAATTTGGCAGAGAGGACCTCCAGAAAAATGTGGAAATTGTGAAGACACACTTTTGGGGAGCTATGCTATGACTTTTGACAGGGGTGAAATGCTCCCGATCCAGTAGCGATGGCAGCAGATGGTTCGGAGAACTGGTAGCAAAAATCCCTGCCCCCCCGCCCCAGCTGAGCCGCGCGATCATCAGAGGTTGTTTTTTTTTAACTTTTAAAAGCATTTTTTTCTTCAGCTGAAAAAATGCTTTTAAAAGTGAAAAAAAGCCTTTGATGATCACGCAGAGCTGGGATTGTCAGAACCCTTTAAAAGCATTTTTTCCTCTGGCAATCCCAGCTGAGTTGCCTGATCATCAAGGTTGTAGAAAAATGCTTTTGAAAGTTAAAAAAAAAAGTTGGCCATGCCCACCCAGTCACATTACCATCCCCCCCCACTAAGCCACGCCCACAGAACCGGTAGTAACAAATTTTACATTTCACCTCTGCCTTTGACACAGGCAGGAATTGGTCCTCAATGGATCCCAGTAAATGGCTGGAGAAAGGGGCTGGCAGACAGGAATTCTGTATTTATGAAAAATTATATGGCCGCTCAATTGACTCTCAGCACTCTGGGCAGGGTTACAAAGATAAAAGCCCAGTACAAAAACAATAAAAACACACTAAAACTCATGCCCTTGGCAACAACAATCAAACAAGCGTTTGATAGCTTCCATGAGTCCTATTGACAGAATCGGGTCTTCTGAGCCTTGGGAAAGAGTATCCCGTGAGCTCTGCAGGGGTGATATTCCACAGGGAGGGAGCCACCACAGAAAAGGTCCTTCTGCTTGGTCCTGCTCGATCAGCAGTCCCCAGCCATTACAGCTTGGCAACCTGCCTGGGTGCGGTGGCAGGTGCACCTGTGCGCACCTGTGCTCCATTTGTGAGTAGTTCATGTGCCCTCCCTTCATTTTATTTTATTTATTTTATTTTTATTTATTTATTTGATTTTTATACCGCCCTTCTCCCGAAGGACTCAGGGCGGTGTACAGGCAGAATAAAATGAACAATACAAAATACAATTAAAATGGAATTTAAAAAACTTATTTAAATTGGCCTGAAAATTTAAAAAATTTACCATACGCTAAAAAACCCCATTTAGAATTAATAAAAAATTTAAACATTTAAAATTCAATTTAAGCCAGCCCCGCGCGGATGAAAAGCTGTGTCTTCAGTTCGCGCCGGAAAGTCCGAAGGTCAGGTATTTGGCGTAAACCTGGGGGAAGCTCGTTCCAGAGTGTGGGAGCCCCCACAGAGAAGGACCTTCCCCTGGGGGCCGCCAGCCGACATTGTTTGGCGGACGGCACCCTGAGAAGTCTCTCTCTGTGAGAGCGTACGGGTCGGTGGGAGGCATGTGGTAACAGCAGGCGGTCCCGTAAGTACCCAGGCCCTAAGCCATGGAGCGCTTTAAAGGTCATAACCAACACCTTAAAGTGCACTCGAAAGGCCACAGGTAGCCAGTGCAGTCTGTGCAGGAGCGGTGTTACGTGGGAGCTACGCGTAGCTCCCTCTATCACCCGCGCAGCTGCATTCTGAACTAACTGAAGCCTCCGAGTGCACTTCAGGGGAGCCCCATGTAGAGAGCATTACAATAATCCAAGCGAGAGGTAACGAGTGCATGAGTGACTGTGCACAAGGCATCCCGATCAAGGAAGGGGCGCAACTGCCGAACCAGGTGAACCTGGTGGAAGGCCCTCCTGGAGACGGCCGTCAAATGATCTTCAAGCGACAGCCGATCATCCAGGAGGACACCCAAGTTGCGCACCCTATCCTTTGGGGCCAATAACTCGCCTCCAACAGTCAACTGCGGCTGCAGTTGACTGAATCGGGATGCCGGCATCCACAGCCACTCCGTCTTGGAGGGATTAAGCTTGAGCCTGTTTCTCCCCATCCAGACCCGTACGGCTTCCAAACACCGGGACAGCACTTCGACAACTTCATACCAGTGGAGGCCTTTGCCCTTGCGCGAAGCTCCATTCGTATGAATGGAGCTTCGTGCACAAGTGCCGTCTGCTCGCACAAGGGAAGCTTCACGCAACCGCTCACCAATTTCTCCCGAAGCTCAGGTTCAAACAAGCCCAGGGCTGTTTACTATTTAATGTAGTAATAGCACGTAGACTTATATACCACTTTACAGGGCTTTACAGCCCTCTCTCAGCAGTTTACAGAGTTGGCCTATTGCCCCCAACAATCTGAGTCCTCATTTTACCCACCGCAGGGGGATAGAAGGATGAGTCGACCTTGAGCCTGGTTGAAATTTGAACTGCCAAATTGCAGGCAGTCGGCAGGCAGCAGAAGTAGCCTGCAGTACTGCACTCTTAACCACTGCGCCACCGTGGCTCATTTTTGACATAGTACCTCAAATACTGCTCGACCATTGCATTAGTTCATTCTGCTGCACCATTTGTGCTTGGATGAAAACCCGAGCTAAGGCCCTGATAGGAAGCGAATTCATTGAATGAATTCCCTCCAGAACTTTGCCTTAAACTGGACCTCCTAATCTGATATGATCCTTCTCGGCACTCCATGCAGACAGTAGATGTGGCTCAGAAACAGCTTTGCGATTTTGTGGGCGGAGGGCACTTTCTTTCTGGTAGTGGGTTGCGGCCTGGGAGTTGGGGCCCCATGTGCTAGATGGACCTCCTTAGAGGAGGGGAACTGGCTCATTCCCTTCCTATCTTTCAAACCTGTTGGAATGGGGAGTCAGGGCACAAACTGAATACGGGGAATCCTCGATTTACAGCAGTTCCTTTAGCGACCATTCCAAGTGACAACGGCACTGAAAAAAGTGACTTACGACCGTTTTTCACACGACCGTTGCAGCATCCCCATGGTCGCGTGATTTACTTTCGGATGTGTGATGCCTGGTTCGTATTTACGACGGTGGCAGTGTCCTGGGGTCGTGCGATCCCCTTCTGAGACCTTCTGACAAGCAAGGGGCAAGCCAGAGTCACTTAACGAGTGTGCTAACTAATATGACGTGGCGATTAGCTTAACGAACGTAGCCATAAAAGTCGTAAAACGGGCAGAACTCATTTAACAAATGTCTCGCTTAGCAACAGGGCTCAGTCAAGGACTATCTGTAAACGGATCATTTACAGGGACTCCTGCTGCTGTGTTTGTTGGGGGGAGGAACCCCAATCCATGTCTATGGCGATTCTTGGACATCCAGGTCATGGATGTCCCAAAGGTGCTTTTTTCAAGTGGCAACTGGACTTCCGCAAAGTCCAGTTGCCTCTTGAAAAAAGGCACCTTTGGAAGTGGATTCTGCAGAGCAGAGGTGTGAACAGCTGGCCAGGAAGCTAAGGTGGCACCTGGCTTCGAAGCTGCCCTGCCTGACATCTGTATTCTAAATTGACTCTGCCCTTTTTCTAGGATTTGGATCACCCCATGGGAACCCAGTACAGCGCCAATCCGCCTGTCACCATTGACGTGCCTATGACGGACATCAGCACTGGCCTCATGGGGCACGGGCAGCTGACCACCATTGACCAGTCGGAGCTGAGCTCTCAGCTGGGGCTCAGCCTGGGAGGAAGTTCCATCCTGCCTCCCGCTGCCCAGTCCCCCGAGGAGCGGCTTACACCCACCCCTTCACCCGCCAATTCTCTGCAGGAGGAGGAGCCAGAAGAAATCAGGCGGGTGAGTTTCGGCCAGCTGGCTGTTGAGAGGGAGAGAATTTGAGGGGCGTCCTCAATGCTCTATGTGCGTGGCTGTTTCCTTGCAGACTTCATTACTCAACGAGGTAACATCATCATTCAAACCCCACCCCTTTCTAGCAAAGGTGATGCCCAACCCTGTGTAGCTTTTTAAATAGCCCAGTTGCTGTCTATGAATATTTTCAATCATCCAGATCATGGTTGTCCCAAAGGTGTTTTTTCTAAAAGGCAACTGGACTTCGTTGTTTTTTTTTAAATTATTTCAAAACATTTCACTTCTCATCCAAGAAGCTTCTTCAGTTCACATAAGTAAGCAGGACCTCAGAAAGAGTTTGAATAGAACACAGTTTCTCAACCTTGGCAACTTTAAGACATGTGGACTTCCACTCCCAGCATTTGCTGGCTGGGGAATTCTGGGAGTTGAAGCCCCAAGTTGCCAAGGAAGTGGCTGGTACAGACGAGAGCCAAAATAAAATCTATTCCACCTGCCCGCAGTTATAGGCTTCATCTCTGCTCCGTGCAGCTCTTTCTGAATATAGAGAAATGAGTTGGAAGGGACCTCGGAGGTCTTCTAGTCTAACCCCCTGCTCCGGCAGGAAACCCTATACCATTTCAGACAGATTGCCCAGTCTCTTCTTAAAAACCTCCAGTGTTGGAGTATTTACAATTTCTGAAAGCAAATCGTTCCACTGATTAATTGTTCTAACTGTCAGGAAATTTCTCCCTAGTTCTAAGTTTCTTCTCTCCTTACTTATCATCCATTGCTGCTTGTCCTGCCTTCATGTGCTTCGGAGAAGAGGTTGACTCCCTCTTATTTTGTGGCAGCTCCTTAGATTTTTGGAACACTGCTATCATGTCTCCCCTAGTCCTTCTTTTCATTAAACTAACGATATCCAATTCCAGCAACCTTTCTTGATACGTTTTAACCTCCAGTCCTCTAATCATCATTGTTGCCTCTGGTCAGCATCTTTTTTATAACATGGTGACCAAAACTGCATAAAGTATTCCAAGGATGGCCTTACAAAGGCATTATAAAGTGGTACCATGTTTTCCCAAAAATAAGACTGGGTCTTATATTAATTTTTGCTCCAAAAGATGCATTAGGGCTTATTTTCTGGTTAGGGGTTATTTTGGGGGAAATACGGTACTAAATGCACCCATCTGGCTGACAATCTTAACTGGGGCTTATTTTGGGGGTAGGGTTTATAATATGATCATACTGAAAAAGTCATGCTAGGACTTATTTTTCAGTTGGGTCTTATTTTCGGGGAAATTTTATTTATTTATTTATTATTTATTATTATTTATTATTTAAACTTTTATACCGCCCTTCTCCCGAAGGACTCAGGGCGGTGTACAGCCTACATTAAAACAGTTAAATATACAAACTTAAAATAACAATTAAAAAACTTATTCAATAAAGGCCGAAATTAAAACCGTCAAATTGACCATATTAAAATACCCAATAAAATTATTAAAATTGAAAAAAAATTAAAAATTTAAAAATTTAAAATTCAGGCCAGTCCCGCTTGGATAAATAGATAGGTTTTCAATTCCCGGCGAAAGGTCCGAAGGTCGGGTAATTGGTGTAAACCGGGGGGAAGTTCGTTCCAGAGAGTAGGTGCTCCCACAGAGAAGGCCCTTCCCCTGGGGGCCGCCAGCCGACATTGCTTGGCGGACGGCACCCTGAGAAGACCCTCTCTGTGAGAGCGCACGGGTCGGTGGGAGGCATGAGGTAACAGCAGGCGGTCCCGTAAGTACCCGGGCCCTAAGCCATGGAGCGCTTTAAAGGTGGTAACCAGCACCTTGAAGCGCACCCGAAAGACCACAGGTAGCCAGTGCAGACTGCGCAGGAGTGGTGTTACCCGGGAGCAACGTGATGCTCCCTCAATCACCCGCGCAGCTGCATTCTGGACTAACTGGAGTCTCCGAGTGCACTTCAGGGGTAGCCCCATGTAGAGAGCATTGCAATAATCCAGACGAGAAGTGACGAGAGCATGAGTGACCATGCATAAGGCATCCCGGTCAAGAAATGGTATTAACACTTCACATGATCTTCATTCTATCTCTCTGTTAATGCAACCTAGGACTTCATTTCTTACCGTGTTCATCTCTGTCCCGTAGCAAGTTTCTGTCGCCAAACCAGCCCCGCCTGCTTCGGTGGTGCCCCCGCCGGTTGCAGCACCCGCGGTCGTGCTGGACATCGGGAAGAAGCAGAAAGCGCCCAAGAAGCAGAAGAAAAAGAAGGACCCCAACGAGCCCCAGAAGCCCGTCTCTGCCTACGCCCTCTTCTTTCGGGACACCCAGGCGGCCATTAAAGGGCAGAACCCCAAAGCCACCTTCGGCGAGGTCTCTAAGATTGTCGCCTCGATGTGGGACAGCTTGGGAGAGGAACAGAAGCAAGTACGTCCCAAAGGGTTTGTTGCGCCGAGCGGTTATAGAGGTGGAACGCATGCCCATTGCCAAACTTTCAGCACCAAGGACAGCGCCACACAGAGTCTGACTGGAGCTCTCAAAAAACCACTCATTTTTGTATTCACTCATTTTCACCTCCAAACATTTTGCACACAAATTGAGCCAAAAACATCGATTAAGTTGATCGTTGGCAGGAATCAAGTTGAGGAAGGCTACCTGGTCCTTCAAGAGCAGTAGAAACTTGGTAGTTAGAGCAATGTTTCCCAATCTTAACCATTTTAAGACTTCTGGACTTCAACTCCCAGAATACCCCAGTGTTCTAGGCTCCCTTAAAAAGCAGGAAGCAGAGTCTTGGTCCCGGCAAAACCTCTTTTATTTACACAACTGTGAAGTACTTTCATTCACAGTCAGCAAGGCTTGTTCAAAAAGTGTTTCAGAGGAATATTTGTCAGCAAACCTTATCTCGTTTGGCAAGCTGCCACGTAACTTGTTTCCAAACACAGTACAAGGCAAAACTTGGCACACAGTCTCTCAGAGTCACAGAACGAACGAATTGTTTCCTGCAAAAGCCAATCCCTGTTTGCTCCTCTTTTGTTTCCTATGGGAGGGGCCAATCACCTCCAAGGTGTCGCTTTACTCCCAAGTCGACCCTGCTTTCTGAGTTGTTCTTGTCTTCCAACAACTCTGCGCATGCGCACACTGGGAACAGGCTCCAGCTGTTCCTCTGCCTCGCTGCTGTCTAGCTCTCTCTCTGCCTCTGACGCAGAGCCCTTGTCTGAGTTTTCCCCAGCCCCCAGGACTTGCCCAAGTTCCTCCCCAACCTCTTGACTACCAGCGGGCCACAACACCCAGCCAGCAGTAGAGAAGTCTGGAAATTGAAATCCGTAGGTCCTATAATGGTGAAGGTTGGGAAACACTGCATTATGGGATTCCTTATAAAGATGCGTGTGTGTGAAATAACCTCTTGGGAAACGAACACATGAAGTCTTCCTCCTAAAGTCTGATCTGAGTTCCACGTGATGCATTGAGCAGAATTGATATTAAAGTAGGTATCAGCTTTTTCTCAGCTCTTTTTAAGCTGGAGAGTCACAGACTTCGTCAATTTTTAAGACATGTGGGCTTCAAATCCCAGCATATGCCGGCTGGGGAATTCTAGGAGTTGAAATCCACACGTCTGAAAAGCTTTCAAGGATAGAAACACTGGAATAGAAGCCGGTGCAAACAAATGGGAACTTTCAGACCCAGGAGCTGTGTTCTGCTGTTGATGGGTGGATGTCTGTTGTGACCTAGGCCCAAGTAGTTATTACCAGACACAATCAGTCCTAAACAAATGTATTTTATTAGAATAGCTGAGAATTACTTCATTCCCATCTTAGTCCAAATTAATTCCAAAACAAAGTTCTTCAGAAAAAGCCCTTCGGCTTTATCACAAACTTTTGTCTTCTTTGGCACCCTTTCGCCAAAGGCTTTTCTTGGCAAAGCCCTAAGAAATTCAGAAACAAGAAATGCTGATTAGAAACAATTGTAGCAACGTTGCTTTCCTACAAAGAGCCCCAGAGCCGTTGCTGCTCTTTTAAGCCTTATGGGAGAGGCCAATCATCTCCTGGCCTTAGTCGTCCTTTTTGCTTTAGCTGCTCTTGCCTTCCGGCAGCTCTTTGCATGCATGCATTAGGAACAGGCTCCTCCTGTTCCTCTGTCTCTCTGCTGTCCATCTCTGGAGGATCCAGAGTCTGTCTATCGCTCCCAGATGGCCCTGGCCCCATCTCTGCTTCTGATGCAGAACCCTCGTCCAGGCCTTCCCCTGACTCCAGGACTGGCCTATTGTCCTCCCCAGCCTCCTCACTGTCTGATTCCACTGCTAGCTCCGCGGGGCTACTGGCGGACCACAACAATGTCACCTCCCCGCCCACAACACAGTGGAGGCAGCCACCTGGTTAACTCTGGCCACTTTCTAAACACATTCCTTTTATTAAAAAAACTGATTGATTAATCTGGGACCTTTTCAGCTTTTTATCCTCTTTTGAGGGTTTAATGAGCCACGGTGGCGCAGTGCTTAAAGCGCAGTACTGCAGGCTACTTCTGCTGACTGCCGGCTGCCTGCCATTTGGCAGTTCGAATCTCACCAGGCTCAAGGTTGACTCAGCCTTCCATCCTTCCGAGGTGGGTAAAGTGAAGATCCAAATTGTTGGGTGGCCAATATGCGGACTCTGTAAACATCTTAGAGAGGGCTGTAAAAGCACTGTGAAGCGGTATAGAAGTCTTAAGTGCCATTGCTATTGCTATTTAATCAAATCATCTTTAAGCAGTGCCTCTGGAGCACAGATTTTTGCAACCAGCACTGCTCTGAATGGGCCAAAACCTTCCCAGGTTAATATCTATGGAGATTCTCAGTCCAGGTTAATATTGTACCTGCCTCAGATGGAGAATCCTTCCTGGTTTGAAATTCAAGCCATTTCCAACAACAGTTCATCTAGTGACCATTCAGCTTTACAACGGCACTGAAAAGAAGTCGACTTACGATGACTGTTTTTCCCCACTTAACAACTGTCGTGGTCACATGATCAAAATTCAGACACTCGACAACAGCTGGTTCCTATTTATGCTGGGTTGCCGTGTGTTGGATCCCATGATCGCCTTTGTCGATCAGACCAACAAAAAGTCAATGGGGAAGTCAGTTTTACCTCCCAATCGTGTTGCTGACTTCACGGTGGCAATGGTTCCCTGAACAACCGTGGCCAGAACAAGCGTCAAATGGGGCAGAACCCGCTTAACCACCGGTCTTGCTTTAACAACAGACATTCGAGTTGTGGTTGTAAGTCAAGAACTACCTGTACTAAGAGGCTGTGTTTCTCAGCCTTATTGACTTAAAACCGGTGATGGCGAACCTGGTATGTGGCACACTGAGCCATCTCTCGGCATGCGAGTCGTTCCCGTTGCTCTTCCGGGTTTTGTCTTGCCAGCCAGCTGGTCTTCACATGCGCGGGAGCGCTGGAAACGGGAAGAGCAGCTGCGCGCAAGGAAGACAATTTTCTGGTTTCCAGTTTGCACTGGCCAGCTGATCTTTCCATGCACATGCACACCGGAAACCAGAAGACCAGGTGGCTGGCGCGCATGCTGGAACCCGGAACATCATCTTCCCTGCGCGGCTGGTTTCCAGTGTGCCCATGTGCACTGGCCAGCTGATCTTTCCACACACATGCACACCAGAAACCAGAAGACCAGGTGGCCGGTGCGCATGCATGTGCTGGAAACCGGAACATCATCTTCTCTGCGTGCGCATGCGCCCCGGGGGGGCTGTTCTTCCGGTTTTCAGCTTGCGCGTTGTGCGCGCGTGCCCTCCATTTCAGCACTCGGTGCCAAAAAGGTTCGCCAACACTGACTTAAAACATGGGTGGAATTGTGGGAGCTGGAAGTCCACCCATCTTAAAAGGTGCTAAGGTTGAGAAACACTTCTACAAGGGCTGGTAAGTGAATTGAAGATCAGCAAGTAAGGGGACGTGCTGAAGCTCCAGCCTGCTTTATAATCCCCATCTCTCCCTTTTTGTAGGTGTACAAGCGGAAAACGGAAGCTGCCAAGAAGGAATATTTAAAAGCGTTAGCTGCCTATCGGGACAACCAAGAGTGCCAAGTAAGGAGACGTGACCTCTTCCTTTTTCCCCATCCATGCTCCATTGAAACTTTCCCCTTATTCTACTCGCCTCCCAGGGAAGAAAGGAGAAGTAGAAACTCTCGTGGGCCAAAGATTTCATTTGCCCTGAACTGATGAGAAATGGTGTCTCTAGTACATGGGTGTCAAACACACATCGTCACGTAATGTATTGTGACTCCCCCCCCTTTGCTAAAACGGGAGTGGGCGAGTCCAGCACTTGACGCATCTGGGCCGCGAGTTTGACACCCCTGCTCTAGTAATTTCAGGTGTCTTGTTATTTTTATTTTTATTTTTGGCCTTTTAATTGCTTCCATTAACTCCGTCATGGTAATTCTTTCATTCAGCTTTGTTTTCCCTTCGTCTGGCATGTTGGGTAGGTTGACTTCTACCCTATATTGTTTAACTTTATCTTCTGGGATGTTTTCTTTGCTATATAATTTTCTATAAAATCCTTTTATTTATTTATTTTCTTGTCTTCGTTTTTGTGTCGAATTGAACCCCTCGTCTCCTAACTTTTGTATCGATTTTTTTCTCTTTTTTTTTTATTGAAAAAGTTTTAAAAAACAAAAACATTTTCCCCCCTTTTTCCCCCCTCCCTCCCAGAAAACCCCTTCCCCTCCTTCCCCCGGCTTCCCGGTCAATCACAAGGTATTGTTATACATAAACCAAACATAGAGTAAAATTTTCCCTTCTAATCCAATTAACCTCATCCAAATCTTTTCATCTCCCAACCCCCTCCCCATTACATAAAATAATACTTCCTAATTATTCAAAGGCAATCTGATATTTCTTAATCTGATATCTGTTTTGTAGATAATCAATCCATTTTTTCCATTCAATTAAATATCTTTCCTGCGTATTGTCTTTTAAAAAAGCTGAGATTTTTGCCATCTCAGCCAAATTAATGACTTTCAATATCCATTCTTCTATTGTAGGTACCTCTTCTATCTTCCAGTATTGTCCAATCAACAGTCTTGCTGCTGTTATTAAATTCAGAATCAATTTAGTCTCAATCCCTGTACAATCCGTTATAATTCCCAAAAGGAAAAATTGCGGCAGGAACTTTATCTTCTTCTTCAGTACATTTTGAATAATCCACCAAATTCTTATCCAAAAGGCCTTAATTTTCTTGCAAGTCCACCAAATATGAAAATATGTAGCGTCATCACAATCACACCTCCAACATTTCGCTTGGATATCAGGATACATACATGATAATTTTTTGGGATCTAAGTGCCATCTATAAAACATCTTATAAAAATTTTCCCTTAAATTCTTTGCTTGTGTAAACTTAACATTTCTAACCCAGATTTTCTCCCGTGTTTCCAACATTATTGGTTCCTGAATATTCTGTGCCCATTTTATCATACAGTCCTTTACCAAATCCTTTTCCGAATCTATTTCTTTTCTCTTTTTTTTTTTTTTTTTTGAGTCTGAATGTCAACAGGCTTTTTTGCGTTCTCAAAGAAGTTTTGTTTAGCTGCTTTGATTTTTTTTTGTCTCAGTTCCTCTTTTCTAAAATATTGAATCCATGTTTTTACTAGTTCCATTTGGTTTTTGCCATTTCTTTTTTTGTGGGTCTTTCTCTATTTCCGATTCCAGTCTTTTATATTCTTCTTCTAATTCCTTTCCCCTTTTCTTCTTCTCTTTATTTTTCCTTCCTATATAGGAGATTGCTAATCCCCTGAAAAATGCCTTAGCGGTATCCCATACATTTTGTAGTAATTTCAGAAGGAAAGGGTTTAGATCAGAGGTCTGCAACCTTAAACACTCAAAGAGCCATTTGGACCCATTTCCCACAGAAAAGAAAATACCGGGAGCCACAAAACCTGAGTGGGTGTGGTCAACTCAACCTCATTCACTCCCACCCAGTCACATGACACACACACACCCCAGCCATGCCTACGCAGTTTTGTGGCTCCCAGTGTTTTCTGTGGGAAACGTATCTCTCTCTCTCTGTGTCTCTGTCTCTGTCTCTCTCTCTTTCTCTCTCTCCTGTCTCTCAGGCCAGGTGAGGAATGACTGGAAGGGGAGGGCGAGAGGTGGGGCAAGCCAGTGGTGGGTGGTGGTGGGTTCAGCCAATAGGCAGCCACAGCAGGGGGACGAAAGAGCCGCATGTGGCTCTGGAGCCGCAGGTTGCTGACACCTGGTTTAGCTGGTGCTTTTAGTTAGTTAAGATGCAAAAGCTGGAGGTTTTTATAACTGGAAACGGTACAGAGAGGCTTTCAACTACTAAACAATCTTTTTTTCTGGGGTGTGTGTGTGTGTGTGTGTGTAGGAAATCAGGATGGACCACAGATACAAGGAAGATGCAGAAAATGCCTGTCCTTTCATAACCTCTGTATTTTTTTAAAAAAAAATCAGTCTGACTTGAAAGAGACCTTATTTTATTTATATTATATATTGGATTTTTATCTTGCCTTTGTTCCTTTTATAAGTAATTCAAGGCAGCGAACATACATTATACTACTCCTTCCTTTTTTTTTTTTTCTTAACGACAACCCTGTGAGCGAGTTAGACTGAGAGAGAGGAACTGGCCCAAAGTCACCTAGCTGGCTTGCATGCCTAAGACGGGACTAGAACAGTCTCCTCCTGATTGGTCCAAGGTCCCCCAACCGGCTTTCATGCCGAAGGCGGAACTAGAACTCTGAGTCTCCTAATCATTGGTCCAAGGTCACCCAAGAGGAGAGCAGTGGAAATATATGGGCCAATCCTTGCAATAGGAGCACTTCTCATGCACCCTCCCTGACCCACATAGCGTCCTCTCACCTCTTTCCCAATGCATATGGCTCTCCTCGCGCCCCCCCCATAAGCCCTTCTCAACCTACACCTCACTCCTGTGCATCCTCTTTAACCCAAATGGTCCCCTTCCTGACCCATGCTGCAACCTCGTGCATCCCTCGCATGACGCCTCTCGTACATCTCCTCACATCTTTCCTGTACTCCCACATCCTTTATACCCATCTCTCACAGCAGCAGCCACTTACCCGCCTGCTGGTCTGAGACTTGCAACTTCCTGCCGGCTTTGCCATTTGGTTTGGATCGTGGGAAGCTGGTAGGAAGCTGCCTCGCCCAACAACTGCAACAAATTCAGTTAACGACAGTAACTAGCAGTAACAGTAACCGCTGCTAGCCAAGCCCCACCCTAGCTCTGGGGATAAAAGGCAGGGGGTGGAGATGAATAGATGCGCCAGACAGACTATTCATCTCCTGTTGTGTCCCACACCCCACTCCGACGAACGAGTCAAGGAAGTCTGTGACAAAGTTGGCAACGAAGCCTCTGCAGCTTGCCAAGTTCCTTCGAGGTTTATCACGGCAGGCAGGAGTCCAAGTTGTGACTTCAGTGATAGGGTCTGATATCAGCAAACTGGATAAGACTTTGCTTGACTCAAGATTGGAATGCCAAAAGCAGGTCCTTTATATAGGCTGTGGGGTGTGGCTCCATGACTCAGCATTTATCCAGGCCTGCCCCTTCCCCCCCTTCTGCTAGCGTCGCCTCTCAGATCTCCGGAAGCGAGGGTCCTCCTACTCTGAATTGTCTTCAGCTGGATCTGCTGTCTGGGAAAGGGAGGGGTCAGAAGGAGTAGGCCCGAGCAATTCCAATACCTGGCTGGCTTCCTGCTCTGACGGCTGAGCCAAAGGAACACACGCTGTATGAGTGAGGTTTATCGGGCTTGTCCTCCCACTCCTGGAATCCTCTCCGGGCATGGGGCCAGGGCCAGGGGCTGGAGGCATGACAGGCCGTTCATCTTCAATATCAGACTCGGAGTCCGATAACAGGCCCGGTTGGAGACGGGAGGGGCCCGGCTGAGGAGAGGAGGGAGGACGAGTCACAACATCTCCTGGCCGGCCAGACTTGTTAGCCTACAGCGTGAGAGAAACTTTTTGCCAGGGCTGCCGGCGCTCCTAGTAAAGGAATCTTTGAGTTAACTTCAGAGGGTTTGTCGTGTTTGGGGAACTGGGTCAGAACTCCGGGACAGGGAAGCGTAGCCACACACATTTGGTCTCCTCTTGAACTGTATCCCCGGTTTTGTCTTCCCTTCCCCAGACCACAGTCGAGACGGTGGAGCTGGACCCGATCGCTTCTCCTTTGGAGCCGCCGGCCCCTGTTGTGGAATCGGCGTCTCCTCCGGCTCCGGTGACGCCCAACCCTCCGGCTTTAGAGAGTCCGCCTCCCCCACCGCCTCCTGCTATCGTCCCCGCCCAGCCCACGGTGGTGGTGACCTCCAGCGCCGGCCCCCAATCGGCCGGCCAAACCAGCATCACCAAGATCATCATTCCCAAACAGATGCTGCCCTCCTCGCTGGCGGTCACGTCGCAAGGGGGCGTGGTGACGGTGATCCCCGCCACGATGGTGACCTCGCGGGGCATCCAGCTGGGGCAGCTGCAAGCCGGGACAGGAACCACCCAGATCGTCACGCGTTCGGTTTTAGCTGCGGCCGCTGCGGCCGCCTCGTCAATGCACCTGCCGCGGCTGCAGCCTCCCCCTCTTCAGCAGATGCCTCAGCAGCCCCCTGCCCAGCCGGTCACCATTCTCCAGCAGCCCCCTCCTCTTCAAGCCATGCAGCAGCCTCCTCTGCAACAGAAGGTGCGCCTCAACCTCCAGCAGCCCCCGCCTCCCCTGCAGATCAAAATCCTGCCCCCGCCGGCCCTTCAGATCCAGCCCATTGCTCTGCGGACGGAAGAGAGCAGCCCCGAGAGGACCAGCACTGAGCTCCAAACATCTCCGGAGCCCATCGATGTCGTGCCGGAGGTAAGGAGAGCCATGTGGAAGTAGAAAAAAAAAAGCATTGGAGTGAATAGCAGAATAACAGAACAACATAGTTTGAAGAGTGGAGCGGAGCGGAAGAACAGAACCAGAGTTGGAAGGGGCCTTGGAGGTCTTCTAGTCCAACCCCCTGCTCAGGCAGGAAACCCCTACGCCTGTGATGGCGAACCTATGGCACGCATGCCGAAGGTGGCACGCAGAGCCCTCTCTAGTGGCACACGTGCTGTCACTCCAGAACAGATCTCTGTGACGTTTCTTTTGTGAGCTTCTGTTTCCCTGCAAGTGACGAAACAGAAGTTCACGAAAAAAAAAGATCTGAGGAATGAACGAACCCGCAGTGGAGGCTTCCCTCCCCCTCCCCCCTTCATGTGCACCCTCTCAGCCCTGCCACAGCTAGTCAGGGGGTCACGAGAGGAGGAGGAGGAGGAGGAGGAGGGAAGCCTCCATTGTGGGTTCATTCGTTCCTCAGCCAGCCCAGATTTCCAAAAGGAAGAAAGAAAAAATGGGTAACAAAAAGTCCCAAGGAGAGCACGCAGGGCTTTCTGAGAGAGTGAGAAGGGACACAGAGACGGGGAGCAAGAAATACACACACACACACACACACACACACACACACACAGGTGTGGGGGGAGAAAGCAAGAGAGGGAAAGAAAGAAAGAAAGAGAGAGAGATGCAGGAGAGGGGGATGAGGGAGTGGGAGATAGAAAAAAATGAAAGGGAGGGAGACAGAAAAAGTAAGATGAGAGAGTGAAAGAGAGAGAGAGAAATGAGAGAGGGAGGAGAGGAAGATAGGGTGATAGGGAGGGAGAGAGAAAAATAAAGACATGAGAGAAAGGGAAAGATGAGAGGGAGAGGGACATAGAGAAAGAGAGATGAGAGAGGGTGAAAGAGATGAGAGGGAGGGAAAAAGGGAGATACCTATTTCCCATAGAAAACATGGGGAGTCACAAAACCTGGGTAGGCAGGTTTTGCCTAACGTCGAGTTGGCCACGCCCACCCTGGTTTTGTGGCTCCCCGTCCAACTCTTGTTATTCTGTCAATCAAAAAGGCAGCTTAATTGGACTGGATTGGGGAAGAGGAGATCTCGGCTCTTTTTCCTCCTCCGATTTGCAGGCCCGAAGAGCCTTGTGTTTTCCGTCTCCCCCGCTCTAGCAGGCTCGTCGACTAAACTCAGAAACTTCCTTTTCCTTTCTCTTCCAGGTGGAGTCTCCAACGCAAATGCACGTGGAGCTTGTCTCCGAATCGCCCGTGGCCATGTCACCCCGCCCTCGCTGCATCCGGGTGGGCTGCGACAACCCTCCCGTGGTCAACAGTGACTGGGACAACGAATACTGTAGCAACGAATGCGTGGTTAAACACTGCAGGTGGGTTTGCTGAGAGCAGGGGGGTGTCGAACTCGATTTCATTGAGGGCCGCATCAGGGCTGTGGTTGACCTTGGGGGCCTGGGCAGGCATGGCCGACTGGGTGGGCGTGGCCAGCTTGACACCAGTCCCTAAACCAGGGGTCAGCAACCTGCGGCTCCAGAGCGACATGCGGCTTTTTGGGCCTTCTGCTGTGGCTCCCTGTCAGGTGATCCCACCACTGGCTGGTCCCTCCTTGCCTGGCCTGAGAAGGTAAGGGCAACAGTGGGGAAGCGGCCAGGGCAGAGACACAGAGATATAGAGAAAGGGGGAGAGAGAGAGAGACATAGAGAGATACAAAGAGAGAGGGAGGGAGCGAGGGGAGAGAGAGAGAGATGTTAAAAGGATTTTGTGGTTCCCGGTGTTTTTTTAACAACTGGTTCTCTGCCCTAATGACTGGCTAGGGGGGTCATGTGACTGATGGAAGTGAGTGACATCAAGTTGGCCACGCCCACCCAGGTTTTGTGGCTCCCGGTGTTTTCTTTTCTGTGGGAAACTGGTCCAAATGGCTCTTTGAGTATTTAAGGTTGCAAACCCCTGCCTTAAACTGCTGGCATGTTTCCTCCTCGCACTGGGTAGACCAGGCCAAAGCCACACTGGCCTGATGTTTCCTCTTCGCATTGCGCACACCGGGCTGAAGCCACGCAGGCTCGCCCCTTACATTTTCTAGGACAGCCCAATGGGCCGGATCCGACCACATCGCAGGCCACTTCCGGCTCGCGGGGTTTGCATTTGACACCCCCTGGCTTAGAGCATCTGTGTGGTTCTTCTGAGAGATGCCACGGAAGGGAATTTCCCCGATTTAGCCATGGTGGCACCACGGGTCAGAATCCAGTACAGGTAGTCTTTGACTTAACGACCGTAATGGAGCCCCAAAATTTATGTTGTGAAGTGAGACATTGGTTAAGAATAGAACAGAATAGAAATTTTTATTGGCCAAGTGTGATTGGACCAGTGCTTCTCAGTTATTTTCTGTCATGCCCCCCTAGGAAGAAGAAAACATTTTTCGCGCCCCCCATTGTTCTCTGATTGGATACAGAGACATAAACACGGGGCTTAGCTTGTTATGACAGTGTTTGCCGAGGTAAAACGCGCCCCCCTTTACGGAGCCTCGCACCCCCCCTGGGGGACGCGCCCCACTATTTGAGAAGCACTGGATTGGACACACAAGGAATTTGTCTTGGTGTATATGCTTTCAGTGAATCGTGCCCCATTTTACGTCTTTTCTTGCCACCGTGGATCGCGGTTGACAGGTTAGGTAACCCGGCTTTTAAGCGAATCTGGTTTCCTCGTTGACTTTGCCTGTCAGAAGGTCACAAAAGGGGATTGCATGACTTTGGGACACAGCAACGGTCATAAATACGAGACAGTGGCCCAGTTTGTGAATTTTGATCATGTGAACGCCGGAAAAGTCGTAACTCTGGAAAACGGTTCGAAGTCCGTTTTCCAGTGCCGTCGTAACTTTGAACGGTCCCTAAACGAACCATTGTAAATCAAGGACCACCTGTACGTTAATCTTGTTTCAGTTTGGTTTTCTGTTAACTGACATATGTTCCCCCCCTCCTTTCTCTTTCTCTTTCCCTCTCTCTCAACCCCCTCCCCCAACCCAGGGATGTGTTCCTAGCTTGGCTAGCCTCTCGCAATTCCAACAACAATGTCGTCTTTGTGAAATAACACCCCACTCCCATAATAACAGTGGTGGGGAAAGAAACTACGCAGTTTTGTGTTGCCGTTGCACATTTCTGCCCAAAAGGACGATGTCCAAATCCGGGAAAAAAAGAAGAAGAAGAAAAATCTCTTCCTTGCAACTGTGAGGGTTGGGAAAGCAGGTTCTGGACATCTTCTCAGCTGAAGACCCACCAGCAAGAGGAAAAAAACAAAAACATCCCTTTGGAGAAGGGTGTGAGGAAGAAAACTGTGGGGTGGCACTGCCTTCCCCCCTCCCTCTCTTTTTTTTTTTTCTATACACAAAATCTCTTTAATAATAATGTTTCTCTTGACGGAGCGATTAAAAGCTGGAAGAGGAAAGTCGGCTGAAATCTGCCATGTACTTCCTGGGGGAGGGTTAGGAAAATAAAACCAAAAAAAAAAAAAAAAAAGGATGGATTCAGTGAGCAGGAATTCCTCTGCTAGAGGTGGCAAAGGATGTTTCCACGGCAGATGGTGGGAGGTGTGTGTGTGAGACCATGGCGAAAGGTGGACTTGATTGTGCGGTTGTGAGTGAGCCCTCCCTGTTCGTTCAGCCTGCAACCCTGGTGCGAATATTTGGATCTGTGAGGCTCCCATTAACCTCGTTTGAGGGAGCAACTTCGTTCCTGCATCATGCCCAGCTAAACCCCAACCACCTTGTTAACACTGCAGGTAGTCCTCGACTTACCACCACAACCGAGCCCCGAATTTCTGTCGCTGAGCGAGATATTGGTTCGGGGAGTTTTGTCCCGTGCTACGACTTTTCTTGCCGCGATGGTTAAATGAATCGCTGCGGTGGATAAGTGAGGGGTCCGGTGGTGAAGTGAACCTGGCCATTGACTTTCCTCCTCCGAAGGTCGCAAAAATAAAAACCACGCGACCTTGGGACGCAGCAACGGTCGTTAAGTGTTTTTTTCCTATCGGGGCAACCAGGTCTACCCAAATATGGGGCGGAGCATACTGCTTCCGCTTTTGCCTTTCAGCCCCAATCCAGGACCCTTCATGGGCAGTCGCTTTTGGGACAAACTTTTTTGTGTTAAATTTATATTTACAAAGAGAGAGAGAAAGAGAGAAAGAAAGAGAAAAGAAAGAACGAGACTAGTATAGATCTATTTCAAGCTATTTAGCTCTCATCAGCTAGCTCAGAGGTCGGCAACCTTAAACAAGAGCCACAAAGGTCCTAACCGGAAGCCCCCCCGGCTCAATTCTAGAGCTGTCCAGAAGTCCGGTTCCCGCACTAGTGTCGTCTCCTAGCACAGCATCCTTTTTCCTCTGCCGACCGGAAGTCCGGTTCCCCTACCATAGAGTCTCCTCCTAGCGTGGCGTCCTCTTTCCTCTATCTGTCCTAATTGAAAGCCCTATGAATTGTGGAGCTGACTGGTGAAAGCCGCAGCAGAGGGATGAAAGAGCCACATGCGGCTCCAGAGCTGCAGGTTGCCAACCCCTGAGCTAACCTTACTCTTCTGCGGAAGCAGCATGCTCCACCCCATATCTGGGTAGACCAGGTTGCCCTGATACCAAAAAAAATTAATACTTAATCTCTCCCCTGGTACAGCCAACAAAGTGAGCAGAGCCCATGCCTTTGAGGTTCATACATCTACCTAATATATACAAGCAGCCCGGGTTTGAATCCCAGAAGGGTATGGCTAGCTGATGAGACCTTAAATAGCTTGAAATAGATCTATATAGTAAGTCTCCCTTTATTTATTTCTTTGTCGGTAAATATGAATGCAATACCATGGTCGTCAAGTACGAACCGGTTGCCAAGCCTCTGAATTTTGATCGCATGATGCAAAAGTCGTAACTATGAAAAACAGTCGCACTGTAACTTTGGTCACTAAGAAAAAAGCTGTAAGTTGAGGACTAGCTGTATAAACGGTAGTTAATTTATAATAATTGTGGATTGATAAAAAATCCATAATAGTAGCTTGGGGCTCATACAAACCCAGCCAGTTGATTCCCTCCCAATTCTAGAGCTGCCATAGGAGAGTTTTAATCCCTCGTCCAAGAAGCTTCTTGAATGAGAAGCGAAATATTTTCAAGAAAAAAACTTAAGTCCAGTTACTTTTTGTAAAAAACAAAACAAAAGCAAAACACCTTTGGACAGGGGTGTGGTTCAAAAATTTTAGCAAGGGGTTCTCTGCCTGGTTGCTGGGTGGCCGTGGCCTAGTTCGCCTCCTGCACCATGGGGTGGGGTGGGGGGGCATTTTTGCCCTCCCCAGACTCCGGAGGCTTTTCTTGAGCCTCCGGGAGGGCAAAAACAGCCTCCCCAGGTTCCAGAATCCCTCTGGAGGCTGGAAACAGGCCCGTTTCCAGCCTTCCCGTACTTACGGTAGGCCTGTTTTTTGCCCTTCCCAAACTTCCACGCACGCCCTGCACTTACCTGTAACCAAAACGGGCTGCGTGGGGACTCCTGGGGTGGGCGGGGCCAGCCAGGAGTGGGACTTGGGGATTCTCCAAACTGCACAGAATCTTAGCTAGAGGTTCTCCCGAACCCCCAGCAGCCCACCTCTGCCTTTAAAACAAGCCTGAGATGCATTTAAAAACATTCAGTGCAGGGCCTGCTGCTTCACCTTGTGGCAGTTTGATAGCACGGGTGAAATGCTCCCGGTTCTGACCGGATCTCGCGATCCGATTGTGATTGTGGCCTGTGGTTCGGCGATCTGATAGTGATCGCCGAACCACCGGCGACACCCATCGCCTGGGTTTCATTACTTCCTGGTTTTAACCAGGAAGTAATATGCTTTTACCTTCTGCACATGCGCATGCACAGAAAGTCACGCGTGGGTGGGGCGTTTGAACTTCAGAGCTGGTAAGGAAGGTAAGTAGATTTCACCTGTTTGAAGGTAAACTTGGAATACTCTTGATCTGTTTCCAGCCCCAAACAAAGAGTTATTTAATGGTCCTATCCCCCGCCCCTGTCTTTCACTGGGGATTCCATCAACTAAGCGGGCAGGGACCTTGTAGGTCATCTAGTCCAACCCCCCTCCCACCCAAGCAGCAGGAGACCCTACACCATTTCCGACAGATGGCAGTCCAGTCTCTTCTTGAAAGCCTTCAGTGATGAAGCTCCCACAACTTCCAAATGCAATTTCTGTTCCATTGTTTGATTGTTTTCACTCAGAAAAAATCTCATTTCTAGGTTGAATCTCTCCTTGATCAGTTTCCATCCATTCCTTGTCTGACCTTTGTGTGCCTTGGAAAATAGCTTGAGCCCCTCGTCTCTGTGGCAGCCCCTCTAATATTGGAACACTGCTATCATGTCTCTCGTGGTTCTTCTCTTCACTAGACTAGCCATGCCCCGTTCCTGTAACATGTTGGGATCCTCCAGTCCTCTAATGATCTTTGTTGCTCTTCTCTGCACTCTTTCTAGGGGTCTCAACATCTTTTTTTATAGTGTGAGGAGCTCTGGGGCAGCCCATTAAAAGCAACTTTTCCCTAAACAAGGTGCCTCAAAGGTGCTTTTACTGAAGGCAACTGGACTTCTTTTTTTCCCTGGTTCTCATCCAAGAAGATTCATCAGTTCCGGCAGGAGGGTTGTGAGCTACGGAGGGATTCATTATGACAGGAGTGGGGGTGGAGGGTTTGGAAGGATCATATTTCTTTGCAGTCCTGTGGTCATTAGCGCTCGCTCTGATGGGTCTTACACATCACCATGGCCAACTCACCACGGGAGGAGAATTGCATCATTACTGACGAAATAGTTGAATGGAATCATTAAAGAAAGGAGAGACAGAATGAAATGTGAATGATAAAAATTAAATTGTTTTTTATTATTTTAAATAATTTGAGTTGTTGAATTGTCCCACAGCAAATTCTTGTCCCGTGGTGAGTTGGCCATTGCGAGTTGTTCTGCAGTGAGTTGCCCCATTCTATTCTCAGAGCCATTGAGGCAGTTGGGGGGTTTATCTATACCCTCACGGTCACCTTGTCTCTAAGTGTAAATGGGGGGTAGGGGGGCGGCATCTTCTTGGAACTGAAAGTCTATGGAGATTCTCAGTCATCTAGGTCAGCGGTCACCAACTGGTGATCCGCGGACCACTGGTGGCCTGTGAGAAAATTTTGGTGGTCCGCAGAAAAATTATTTCCATTTTTATATTGCGCTAAATATTATTTATCTTTTAAAAGATTCATATTAGTGGTCTACGGGATTAAAATTATGAATTTAATGGTCCCTGAGGACCGAAAGGTTGGTTATCTAGGTCATGGTTGTCCCAAAGATATTTTGTTGTTTTTTCAGGCGGGAACTGGACTTTTCTGGTTTTTTTCTCTGAAGACGTTTTTCTTCTCCTCCAAGAAGCTTCTTCAGCTCTGACTAGATGGTGGGGAACGGAAGGATTTATACTCCTTGCAGACAGCTGGTCATTTGCATCCTTTCACCATACACTTTGGGATACACGTCCTTCAAATGGTGTGGGAGTATGAATGGATTTCTAGAATAAAAATTGAGATATTTATTAGTGCTACCTGGAGAGACAATAAAAACATTTCAACTACAGGAACCATTTGCACCACTCAGGTGACCCTGAGGACACAGATAAACCTCCAAGTGGCCTCAACGACTCTAAAAGGATACAAAAGACCAGCTGTCTGCAAGGATTATAATTCCTCCATTCCCCACCATCCAGTCAGAGCTGAAAAAGCTCCTTGGATGAGAAGCGAAATGTTTTCAAAAAAGAAAAACCACACAGTCCAGTTGCCTTTTGAAAAAAGCAGCTTTGGGACTCCAAGTGGCCTCAACGACTCTCTAAAAGGATGCAAATGACCAGCTGTCTGCAAGGAGTATCAATCCTTCCGTTCCCCACCATCCAGTCAGAGCTGAAGAAGCTTTTTAGATGAGAAGCGAAACGTCTTCAAACAAAACCAGAAAGTCCAGCCGCCTCTTGGAAAAAAAAGCACCTTTGGGGCTTCTTGGAACTGTTCCAAGGAGAGGAGATAGAGTGGTGTATTATCTCACCCATGCCACTGAGAGAGCTGCTCAATATTAACATACCGTATTTTTCAGACTGCAAGACGCTCCGGACTAGCTTTTGGGGAGGAAAAGAAGGGGGAAAAAATCTGCCTCTGCCTCCCAGCAATTTGCCTCTTTGCAGCAAGTAGCAAACAGCCTGGTCAGCTTCAGCACAGTCTGATTTAGCAAGAGCAGCTGATTGGCGGTTGGATCTGTCTCCTGGAATACAGCCTATCAGCTGTTCCAGGTTGTGGGAATCGCCACCGCCCATCACCACTGTTGCCGCCCATCACCGCCTCTGCGCACTCCATTTTCAACCTTCATGCACCCCATTTTTGGCCTCTGCACGCCCCATTTTCAGCTTGTTCCAGCCAGTGGGGATAGATGGCTGCGGCATTCCCCGCAGCCTGGAACAGCTGATTGTTGGTATTCTGGGAGGCGGATCCAACCGCCAATCAGCTGCTCATGCTAAATCAGGCTATGCTGAAGCTGATCAGGCTTTTTGCTGTAAGGAAGCAAATTGCTGGGAGGTAAAGGTTCCCCTCGCACATACGTGCTAGTCGTTGCCGAATCTAGGGGGCGGTGCTCATCTCCGTTTCAAAGCCGAAGAGCCAGCGCTGTCCGAAGACGTCTCCGTGGTCATGTGGCCGGCATGACTCAACGCCAAAGGCACATGGAACGCTCTTACCTTCCCACCAAAGGTGGTCCCTGTTTTTTCTACTTGCATTTTTACGTGTTTTCGAAACTGCTAGGTTGGCAGAACCTGGGACAAGTAACGGGAACTCACCCCATTACACGGCAGCATTAGGGATTCAAACCGCTGAGCTGCTGACCTTTCGATCAACAAGCTCAATGTCCTAGCCCCTGAGCCACCGCATCCCTAAAATTGCTGGGAGGCAGAGCCCAAAAGGTGGGTGGGGCTTCGGCAACATTAGCTGTAATAGATGTACAGACATTTCCACCCACTTTTTTTGGGGGGGGGAGTGCATCTTATACACTGAAAAATATGGTAAATGGCCTCTTTGACCCTGTCGTGTCCCACTCCTCCTCTGACAGATATGTCTGGAAAGTCTGTATCAAGCGTGGCCACAAAGCCTCTGCAGCTTTGCCAAAGTTCTGTTAAGAGTTCTCAGGGCAGGCAGGAATCCAAGGTGTGACTTCAGCAACCAGATTAGACTTTGCCTGACTCACAGAATGCCAGAAAGCAGATCCTTTATATAGGCCATGGGGTGTGGCTCCATGACTCAGCACTTATCCAGGCCTGTCCTTCCCTTCCTTTTGCTGATGTCGCCTCTCCATTCTCCGGAAGCGTGGATCTGTCCACCCTCCAGCTGCCGGCAATTCTAGCTTGTGACTGGCTTCATGCTCATTGTGTTCACACGCTGTGGGGGGAGGTTTATTTGCTCAGTCTGTCCGGGCATGGTGCCAGGACTGGGGGCTGGCGGCATGCCAGGCCATTCGTCTTCATTATCAGTCTCTGGCTGAGATAGCAAGAGATGGGAGGGGCCCGGCTGCGGAGAGGGGGGCGGGCGAGGCACAAAAGACTCCTTCTTCCAAACCAATGGTCCTATCTGGAATTTGGACTTCGACGTCTTTAAGAGTGACCTTGGTCTTTCAAATGCAAGGTGTTTTTTCGACCTGCCGATGAGGCCTGCTGATAAATTCCTCTCTCCCTCCCTTCAGCAAGTTCGGACCTGAAGTGGGGACGGTCACCCCAAATTTCACAATCCCAACATCAAGGATGAAATCTCTTCCTTTTGTTGCCAGCTGAGCTGAGCAACACCGATGGGAGTTAAAAGTCTCCCGTTGACCCTCGATGTCGCTCAGCGATACAGCTAGTCCTCGACTTAACGGCCACAATTGAGTGTGTTACGTTGTTAAGTGAGTAATTTGCCAAGCAAGTTCTGTCACCATTTCACAACCTTTCTTGTCACTTTTGTTAAGTGAACCACCGCACTGGTTAAGTTTGAACCTGGCTTTCCCCTTGATTTTGCCTGTCAGAAGAGTCGGAAAAGATGGTCACACAACCCGGGAACGCTGCAACCGTCGTAAATATGAACCAGTGGTCAAGCATCCGAATGTAAATCACGTGACACACTGGGGACACTGCAATGGTCGTAAGCGTGAAGAACGGCCACAAGTCCCTTTTTTCAGTACCGCTATCTTTGAGCAGTCACTAAATGGACTGTTATAAGTCGAGGACTACTTGTATGGTTAGATTAGACTCCCTGTTGTCAGCTGGATACAGGCAGTCCTCGACGTATGACCACAACTGAGTCCTGTTGCTAAGTGAAACATTTGTTGAGTTAGTTTGCTGCATTTTACCATCTTTCTCGCTGCGGTTGTTAAGCGAACCGCTGCAGCTGTTAACTTAGTAACCCGGTTGCTAAGTGAATCTGGCTTCCCCATCGACTTTGGGGGTCAGAAAGTCAAAAAAGGGGGATCACGTGACCCGTTTGGGACCCAGCGACGGTCCTACATCTGAACCGGTTTCCCAACAGCTGGATTTTGATTACGTGATTACAGGCATGCTGCAACGTTGCGAGCGTGAAAAATAGTCGCAAGTCCTTGGGTTTCCCAGCAACGTCGTTACTTCGAACGGTCAGTAAATGAATGGTTGTAAGTCGAGGACTAGCTGCATTCCTTGCAGCCCCAGGGACGGAAATCACATTAGAGAACTCTGCCATAGAAATAAGGTAAAGGTTCCCCTCGCACATGTGTGCTAGTCGTTCCCGACTCTAGGGAGCGATGCTCATCTCCGTTTCAAAGCCGAAGAGCCAGCGCTGTCGGTAGACGTCTCCGTGGTCATGTGGCTGGCATGACTCAACGCCAAAGGCTCACAGAAACGCTGTTCCCTTCCCACCAAAGGTGGTCCCTATTTTTCTACTTGCCTTTTTTATGTGCTTTCGAACTGCTAGGTTGGCAGAAGCTGGGGCAAGTAACGGGAGCTCACTCCGTTACACGGCCCTAGGGATTCGAACTGCTGAACCGCCATAGAAATAGTAACATGCTATATAGGAGCGAGGGCTAACTTTTTTGCTGTCGCGTGGCAAAAGCGGGGGGAGCGTGAGGGGTTGTGCGCATGCGTGCCCGCACCCATAATTCAAAGCCCCCCGCAACCCACGCATGCATGTGTGACCCCCCACCACGCTGCCCCTGCTTTTGGCACGCGATAGCTGAATAGGCCTGTTTTTCGCCCTCCCCAACTCCAGAGCCTTTCTAGGAGCTTGGGGAGGGCGAAAACGGCCTTCCCCAACATCCCAGAGGGCCTCCAGAGACTGGAAACAGCCCATTTTCTGAGTTCCGGTGGGCCTGGAAGGCCTGAAAATCAGTTGGCTGGCGTGCACATACGCGCTGGAGTTCAGCTAGAGCAACACTTGCATGGTCACAGATATGGCTCTGTATGGCATAGGTTTGCCATCCTATCTGTTTATTCGCGCAGGACTGGCATAGGATTTTAATAGTTTTAATATTTGATATAATTTTATAAATTTTATGGGGTTTTATTATTTTAATGTTTTAATTTGGCCATATGTCTAAAAAGTTTTTTAATTCATTGTTTTATTTGTATATTATTGTCATTTTTATCTTGGCTGTAAACCGCCCTGAGTCCTTCGGGAGAAGGGCGGTATAAAAATCTAATAAATAATAATAATAATAATAATAATAATAATAATAATAATAATAATAATAATAATAATAATAATAATAATAATAATAGCACTTAGACTTATATACTGCTTTACAGCCCTCTCTAAGCAGATCCGGCCCACAGGGTGCTTAGATCTGGCTCATGAAAACAGTGAAGGACTAGCCCGTTGTGCCTCTGCCAGTGAAAATGGAGCTCAGGGGGCTCCCGTGTGTCCCCCAATCTCCGTTTTCACTGGCAGAGGGCTGCAGGAGGCCCTCGTGCACGAAAACGGATGTCGAGCTGGCCACGCCCACCCATGGCCCCCCGAGGTCAAACACAATCCAGATGCGGCCCTCAACGAAATTGAGTTTGACACCCCTCATTTACAGAATCAGTGTATTGCCCCCAACAATCTGGGTCCTCATTTTACCGACCTCGGAAAGGATGGAAGGCTGAGTCAACCTTGAGCCTGGCGAGATTCAAACTGCCGAATTGCAGGCAGCAGCCGGCAGCCAGCAGAAGTAGCCTGCAGTACTGCACTCTAACCACTGCGCCACCACGGCTCTTAATGGTGCAAATGTAGGTTGCATTTGGTTTTCTGGCTCACTCACCTTTGCTGTTAGGTTAGAATATATTGTTTGAACCATCTTTACAAATTTCTCCCCAAATTTCATATTTTTTAATTGTAAAATCATAAACTGCCAGCTCAGATTGTCGAATGCTTTTTGCGCATCCAGAAAGATCAGTGCTAGTCATTTCCCGGGATGTGCTTCATAATATTCCAAGACATTCATAATAATTCTCATATTGTTTTTCAACTGTCTTTTCGGTAAAAACCCATTTTGGTCTCCCTCGAACCGTTGCGGGAAACTATGTCCTTCGGCAGGTCTCCTGCTAATCCCAGATGACCCGTCAAGCTCTAGAAAAACACCAATTTTATTAAAAGATTAGAATATACACATCCTTCTTTGCATTGCTTCCATCTTCCCTCCCGAGCCAATGACGGGAGTTGTCCTCTTCTCCTTGGTCCATTATGGCAGCCTTTCTTTCATGCGGCCTCACATGTTCTTAGGTTTGGAGATAATTCCGTCTGGGTACCGTTGCTTGAACTGAGCTACCACATCGGGGTCCAGCAAATGGATTCCATCCAGTTGGTTGCCAAGGGTGATCCTGGAGGACAAAGAGAAGAGCAAAAAATGTCATGAGAAAGGCGGAAGGTCGATCCCCCACCTGGGATGGTTCCTGCAGAACAAAGGGTGAAATGCTACAGGTTCAGGCGAATCAGTTGTAATAAAAGCTACCTGTTCGGGCAAACTGGTAGTTAAAAGAAGCTACTGGTTCATGTGAACCAGTAATTAAAAAAACGCTACCGGTTCGTCTGAACTGATATTTCTGACGATCAGCTGTGCCGTGCGGTTTATATTCGAATCTAAATCGCGGGGCACAGCTGTTCCCCTTTCGCTGTTCTAATTACCTTAAGTGTTTTTCCACACACAGCATGTGTTTTGTGTGCACTGCGCATGTGCACCCAGTGCGCGTTTGGCACACACCGCGCATACACGGGCAGCGAACCGGTGGCAAACCGCAGAGGATTTCACCACTGGTACCAACCAAGGGTGTGTCGTGTCCCACTCCTCCGCTGACGGCCGGGTCAGGAAAATCCGAATCAGGTGTGCCTCTGCAGGTCTGCCCAAAGTCCTAGCAAAGTCCTCAGAGCAGGCAGGAGACCAGAAAGTGACTTCAGCAAGATAAGTTCGACTTTGCCTGACTCAGAGACTGCCAGAAAGCAGATCCTTTATATAGGCCATGGGGTGTGGCTCCATGACTCAGCACTCATTAAGGCCTGCCCCTCCCTTCCTTCTGTTGCCTCCGCCTATCCAGTCTTCTGATGCGAGGGTCACTCCAATCAGCAGCTGTTGGAAATAAACTTTCCTCAGGCTCACATGCTGTGGAGGAGGGGGAGGGGTCTAGCTGCTACGTTTGCCTGGGCATGGAGCCAGGGCTGGGGCCGGGGGGTGCTCCCTCCTCTGCAGCCTGCTTGGGCATGGAGCCAGGGCTGGGACCGGAAGGTGCCCCCTCCTCTTCAGCTTGTCTGGGCATGGAGCCAGGACTGGGGCCGGGAGGCATACATTCCTCCGTGTTCAGGAGCAGATAAGAAGGCCCCGGCTGCTGTGAGAGCGGGCACGACACAACAGGGTGTGTTGGCATTGTGGAAGAACTCTCCACACAGGTAATCCTCAGGGACTATTCGAGATTCTGTTGAAAGTTACAACAGTACTGGAAAAAAACATGACGCCTGGTCCTCACACTTATCACCGCCGTACCGTTCTCGCAAGTACGTGATGAAAATTTGGGTGCCTGGAAACTGGCGTATATTCAGGTCGGTTGCGGCATCCCAGGGTCACCTGATTGCCACTTGCAACCTTCCCAGCTGTCTTCCCACAAGCAAAAGTCGGGAGGGGGGAAGTCTGATCTTCTTAACGGCAGTGTGCTTCACTTAACCACACGCTTCACCATAGTGATTTGCCTAACGCCGTGGTAAAACGGTTGTAAAATCAGACCGCCTTGCTTAGCAACATAAGTTCCGATTTCAATTATGTCGTAAGTCGGGGACTCCCTCTAATAGCATCTGGCTGGCCAAGGAAGAGATTCCGTACTTAAAAATGGAGGGATGAGAGCATTTCTAGCAGTCTCGGGGAAACACCCAATAATGAGGAATATCGGAAATTGCGGTTTCATATCTAGAGTGTCAGATATTTTTTTACTTCCGTTTTAGAAGATCTTTTTCTCCAATTCTGCATTGTCACTAGTCTCATAACCTTAAAATAAATATCCTTTGGCCGTAAATGGCCATAAATGAGCCTTACAGTCAACAAACTAGGAAGTGGAGGTGATTGGCCCAAAAACCTTAATTTAAATTCTGGAAGCCAGTTGGGCAAATGCTGTTCTCATTTTTCAGAGATTTTTTTTAAAAAACCACACCAGGTTTTTCTAAATTTTGGGCTGAAAACTGTGGCTTGCTTCCTATTCTGCAAGATTTCAAATTAAATTTGGTTCAACATGAGAGGATAAATCAGTGGTAGAATTCAAATTTTTTTACTACCGATTCTGTGGCCGTGGCTTTGTGGCCGTGGTGTGGCTTTGTGGGTGCATGGCAGGGGAAGGGTACTGCAAAATCTCCATTCCCACCCCACTCCAGGGGGAGGATACTGCAAAATCCCCATTCCCTCCCCACTCCAGGGGAGGATACTGCAAAATCCCCATTTCCACCCCACTCTAGGGAAAGGATACTGCAAAATCCCCATTCCCTCTCCACTCTGGGGCCAGCCAGAGATGGTATTTGCCGGTTCTCCAAACTACTCAAAATTTCCACTACAGGCTCTCCAGAACCTGTCAGAATCTGCTGGCTTTCACCCCTGGGAGAAATCAAATTCTGCAACCCAGTTGGGCGAATGCTGTTGTAGTTTTTCAGAGATTAAAAACCCCCGCAGATCTTTCTAAATTTCATTCTGAAAACTATGGCTTGCTTCCTATTCTGCAAGATTTCAAATTATGTTTGGTTCAACAATGTGAAAGGAGAAACCAAATTCTGGAACCCAGTTGGGCAAATGCTATTGTAATTTTTTAAGATTTAAAAAAAAAGATCTTTTAAAATTTTGGCCTGGAAACTATGGCTTGCTTCCTATTCTTACTCTGCAAGATTTCAAATTAGGTTTGGTTCAACAACGTGAGGGGAGAAACCAAATTCTGGAACCCAGTTGGATGAATGCTGTTGTAGTTTTTCAGAGATTAACAAATGAACAGGTCTTTCTAAATTTCAGCCTGGAGACTATAGCTTGCTTTCTACTCTTGTCAGGTTTCAAGCTAGGTTTGGTTCAACAACGTGAGGGGAGAAACCATTCACCAGTTGGGTTGTACGTTGTGAGGTCTTCCGAACAGCTCAATCTTGCGGGTGCCTGGAGAAAGCCGCTCGATCATGCCGTAAATCTCATCTGGCTTGTGACTGGTGGAGCGAACCTGCAGAACAACAGAGAGTACATTTCAAAGGCTTCCTAAGGCAGCGACCCGCAAGGAAAGGAGAGGAGAGGAAAAAAGGAAAGGAGAGGAGAGGAGAGGAGGAGAGGGGAGAGGAGAGGGCAGAAGGGAGGGGAGGAGACGAGGAGACGGTGGAGGGGAGGAGAAAGGAGGGGAGGAGACGAGGAGACGGTGGAGGGGAGGAGAAGGGAGGGGAGGAGACGAGGAGACGGTGGAGGGGAGGAGAAGGGAGGGGAGGAGACGAGAGGAGAGGAGAAGAGAAGAGGAACAGAATAAGAATTAAAGAATTAGAATAAGAAATAAAAAATTAGGATAACAATTATAAGAATTAGAATAAGAATTATAAGAATTAGAATTATAATAATAAATAAAATAGAATAGAATAGGAGTAGAGTAGAGAATAGACAACAGAGAATAGAATAGAATAGGAATAGAATAAGAATAGGATAAGAATTAGAATAAGAATAAGAATTAAAGAATTAGAATAAGAATTAAAGAATTAGGATAACAATTATAAGAATTAGAATAAGAATTATAAGAATTAGAATTATAATAATAAATAGAATAGAATAGAATAGGAGTAGAGTAGAGAATAGACAACAGAGAATAGAATAGAATAGGAATAGAATAAGAATTAGAATAAGAATAAGAATTAAAGAATTAGAATTAAAGAATTAGAATAACAATTATAAGAATTAGAATAAGAATTATAAGAATTAGAATTATAATAATAAATAAAATAGAATAGAATAGGAGTAGAGAATAAACAACAGAGAATAGAATAAGAATAGAATAAGAATAGGACAAGAATAAGAATAATTAAAGAATTAGAATAAGAATTAAAGAATTAGAATTAGAATTAAAGAATTAGAATAACAATTATAAGAATTAGAATAAGAATTAGAAGAATTAGAATTATAATAATAAATAAAATAGAATAGAATAGGAGTAGAGTAGAGAATAGACAACAGAGAATAGAATAAGAATAGAATAAGAATAGGACAAGAATAAGAATAATTAAAGAATTAGAATAAGAATTAAAGAATTAGGATAACAATTATACAAATTTGAATAAGAATTGTAAGAATTAGATTAGACCAGACCAGACCAGACTAGACTAGACTAGAAAATTCTTTGTTGGCCAAGTGTGATTGGACACACAAATTTGTCTCTGGTGTACATAAAGATATAAGTGATAAATCATGATCATAGTCATCATAATTCATTCATTGTGAATCATAAAATACAACACTTAGTGATAGCCATAGGATACTAAATAAAACAATATAAATCGTAAAGATACAAGCAACAAAATTATAGCCATAAGTAGAAAAAAGGAGACAGGCAATAGGAAGGATGAGAAGAATAATAGTAATAGAGTCTTAATAAATAGTTTGACAGTGTTGTGGGAATTAGTGGGAAAGAAGATACGGAAAGAAAGCTGTGTGCGGCGGTAGCCAAAAAAGCCGATACAATCCTTCTTTGTATAAACATTGAATCACATGAACTATTAGTACTGCTTAGGTAAGGCCATACCTGGAATACTGCATCCAGTTTGGGTCACCAACATTACAAAAAAAGATGTTGAGACTTTGGAAAAAGTGCAAAGAAGAGCAACTAAGATGATTAAAGGCCCGGAGACAAAAACATACGAAGAACGGTTACAGGAATAGGGTCTGGCTAGTCTAGAGAAAAGCAAAGATTTAGGGGCGACATGATAGCAGTATTCCAGTATTTGAGGGGCTGCCACAAAGAGGAGGGGGGGGGGTCAACTTATTTTCCAAAGCACCAGGAGGCAAGACAAGTATTGTGACCCAGGCCCGAGTAGTAATAAGCTTAGTCTGTGTAAAAACAAACAAACTTTATTCGAACAGCTGGGAATTACTTAATTCCCAGCGTCGTTCAACTCAAAGTAAAGCAAATGCCTTCCAACACAAATTCCTCAGGTATCTCGCAAACCTTGGTCCAATTAGGTAAACTGCCAAAGGCCCTTCCTGGCAAACGTCCAGAAGCCACAAAAACAAAGATGAATGAATGAAACAAAAGACGAAGCAGAAGACACAGCTACAACATTGTTTTCTAGCAAAGCTCAAACGTCGGTGCTGGTCTGTTTTAAGCCTTATGGCAGGGGCCAATCATCTCTTGGCCCTACTCCCGAGTTGTCCTCTCTGCTTGAGCTGCTCTTGCCTTCTGGCAGCTCTTCTCATGCATGCATTAGGAACAGGCTCCTCCTGTTCCTCTGCCTCACTACTACCAGTCTCTGGAGGCTCTGGAGTCCGCACTTCACTTCCCGATGGCCCTGGCCTCACCTCAGCCTCATCGCTGTCCGACTCCGTTGCCAGCTCCATAGGCTGCTGATGGACCACAACAGCAAGAAACAATGGATGGAAACTAATCAAGGAGAGAAGCAACCTGACATTAAGGAGAAACTTCTTAACAGTGAGGACAATTAAGCTTGCCTTCAGAAGTTGTGGGTGCTTCCTCACTGGAGGATTTTAAGAAAAAACTGGACAGCCACCTATCTGAAATGGTGTAGGGTTTCCTGCTTGGACTAGAAGACCTCCGAGATCCCTTCCAGCTCTATTCTGATTGATGGCCCGCAACCAAAGAGCGCTGGGGGTCGTCATCTCACCTCTGCCACAATGACGTCACAGTCCAGACCTCTGTTGAAGCCTTGGGGATTTCCTTTCACGCCAACCTGCCCATCAAAAACAAACAAAGGTAGTCAAGACGCGATCCAGGATCACCATCTGGTTGCCTTAAACAACCACAGCGATTTGCTGACTTTTTCCTTACATCCCATCCAGGTGATATTACTTAATAGAGGGGAGCTGGTGCATGAGAATTTAATGTGCTACATTTCCAGGGTGGCGGGCAGTGGTGGGCGGGCTCCAGTTGTTCCTCTATTTACCAAGCAGTGCTCCTTGCCGTGATTGAGCCAATGGCCTGTCCGTCCCGTTCGGATAATACGCTGCAGCTGGTTGGTTTTCACCCAGATGATCTCATCCACCCGCTCGTACCTGATTGGCCAGAGAGGGAGAGAGAAAACGGAGCCCGATCAAAGAGGCGGAAGGTTAAAGGGTGGACAAGGTTCCCTTTTTCTACCCAAGGGGAAAACAGCAACTCACCCCCACAGATTGAGACACTCGCGCCCCAGTTCCATGGCTCTGTGGGCAAGATGGAGATGGGTTAGTTAATCAACAGTTCATCCTTCAAAAGGCACCTTCACCCTTTGGTGGGAAAGAAAGTCCTCTCCATCACACCAAAGACCGGTGCTCCTTAACTTAAAGCCGTTTGTTTAGTGACTGAAGTTAGAAATGGCCCTGGAAAAAATGGTGACTGAAACAGTTTTCACACTTAGGACCGTTGACGTCATAGCTAGTTCTGTGGCAATTCTCTTGGCAGCATTTGAGGATGTTTTTTGCCACCTTCTTCTTCTAGGATAGTGATGGCTAACCTTTTGGTTGTCGTGTGCCGAAAGCGCCACCACACGCGCGCCAGCACCCATAATGCAATAAGTGTGTGACGCTCCTGCATGCACCACCCGCCGCACATGCGTGTGTGACACCCCCCTCGCTCCCCCGCATGTGCGTGCACAAATCCCCAGCGCCTCATTTTTGGGCCTAGCAGGCCTTCCTGCACCCTCCTGGGACCAAAAACAGGGTGCAGGGGCGTGCTGCACCACTCCATGTTCCCCCTGCCCCCGTGCATGCACCCGCAAACTCCCACCCCCATGCATGCACCCATGACACCCCCCCCGAAACACATGCGCCCGCATCTCCCGCATGTGCCCTGCCCCCACACATGCGTGGCAGAGACCCAAAAATCAGCTGGCCGGTGGGAGGTGAACGTGTAAGCACGACAGAGCTGAGCTGGAGCAACAGCTCGCATGCATGCCACTAGTGGCACGTGTGACATAGGTTCGCCATCATGGTTCTAGGATAATCTTTTTTTTAAAGCCCTGGAATCCAATTTACAGATTCTCCGATGAGATTCCCGGGCAGTTTAGCAGAACAACAGAACAGAATAACAGAGTTGGAAGGGACCTTGGAGGTCTTCTAGTCCAACCCCCTGCTCAAACAGGAAACCCTATAGCTGTGATGGTGAACTTATGGCATACGAGCCAGAGGTGGCACGCAGAGCCCGATGTCGTGTCCCACTCCTCCTCTGACGGCCGGGTCGGGGAAGTCCGTATCAAGCGTGCCTCTGCAGCTCTGCCAAAGTCCTATCAGAGTCCTCAGGGCAGGCAGGAATCCAAGATGTGACTTCAGCAATCCAGATTAGACTTTGCCTGACTCAGAGAATGCCAGAAAACAGATCCTTTATATAGGCCATGGGGTGTGGCTCCATGACTCAGCACTTATCCAGGCCTGCCCCTCCCTTCCTTTTGCTGACGTCGCCTCTCCATTCTCCAGAAGCGTGGGTCTATCCATTGCATCGTTTCGTCTCCAGCTGTTGGTAATCCCAGCTCGTGGCTGGCTTCAGGCGCACATGCTATCGGAGGGAGGTTTGTTTGTTCGGTTTGTCCGGGCATGGTGCCAGGGCTGGGGGCTGGAGGCATGCCAGGACATTCTTCAGCACTATCAGCGTCCGGCAGGAGATAAGAGGGGCCCGGCTGCGGCGGGGGGAGCGAGCGAGGCACAACACCTGCTCTGTGGCCATGCATGCCATCACCAGCTGCTCTCCTGGGTTCTGTCACACGCATGCGTGCCGGCCAGCTGGTGCTGCTGTCTTTCGAGTTCCAGCAGGTGCATGTGCGCCAGCCAGCTGGTCCTTGCATAAAAACTAACTGGCCGGCGTGCTGGAACCCGAAAGAGAGCAACATCAGATACTTGGCATCTGGCAGGTATTCCTGCAACCGTTCTTCCTATCTTTTGGCATCCCATAGTTTTCCACCCTGAATTTCCTAGTTCAACCATTGACTTGCCCAGTCAATGCAGAGTCAAGACTGGTCCAAGGCTTCTTCCTATTGCCTCTTTCATCAACAGGCCTGTTCTGGCCTAGGCGTTCCCAAACCACACAACGCAAACTACTTGTGCTGACAAAACCCCCTTTTTATTAAACTACTGTGAATTGCTCACATTCACATCCAACAAAGTCTTTCAAGAGAGCATTTACAGTCACAGACCTTATCTGGCTTGGAGAGCTGCCAGGCCGACATCTTCAAAACTTGGCAAGGATTCTTTGAGAGTCACAAACCAATTAAGCGAACTAACTGTCTCCTGCAACTCCACTCCCCTTTTGCTCCTCTTTTATTTCCTCTGGGAGTGGCCATTTATTGTCCACCTGTGGCTTTACTCCTAAGTCGACCCTTGTTCTTTAGCTGTTCCCTTTGTCTGGCAACCCTGCGCATGCGCACACTGGGAACAGGCTCCAGCTGTTCGTCTGCCTCACTGATGTCTGACTCCGAAGGTAGCTGATAACTGGCATACGGCCCTGGCCCCCGCTCTGCCTCCTACGCAGAGCCCTCATCAGAGCCTTCCCCAGACTCTAGGACTGGCCCATGTTCCTCCCCAATCTCATCACTGTCCAAATCTGCTGCCAGCTTCGCTGGCTGCTGGTGGGCCAAAACAAAGCGTAGATTCCCCGTTGTATCACCTACCGGCCTGTGACCCACAGAAAAAGGAACCCGTCGTCTTGCAGGACAGGGATGTTGAGACGCCTCATCTCGTCGTCCGTGAGCGTCCCATAGGGAAGTTCCATGTGAATATCCCAGGGCGGGTCAGCCATCACCACAGCAAACTTGCCCAAAATGCTCACGTCCAGGTAGCGGATGTCGCAACAAATCCACTGCCGACACACAAAGGAGACAACCAGGGATATGTTACGCAGCACAAGCAGATTCTGATGTCCTTTGGCGATTTTTGGAACTATTATCCAAGCATGTCCTAATGGTTCTTTTTTCAAAAGGCAGCTGGATTTTGCTTTTTCCTTGAAGACATTTTCACTTCTCATCAAGAAGCGTCTTCTGTTCATCAGCATTATTGAAGATCTGAAGAAGCTTCTTGGATGAGAAGCGAAACGTCTTCCAGGAAAAACGAAGTCTAGCTTGCACTTTTGAGATAACCATGACCAGGATGGCTGTGAATCTCCACAGATATTTATTATCCATGCAATTCAAACATCGGGTTGCTTAATCCCGTTACAGGCAATTTATGTCCATAATTGAGCCTGCAATTTGGGTCTTAAGTTATGATGGTTGCAAACCTTTTTTTTGCAGCAGTCATTGGGCAAAGCTATTATTCGTTACATGGTGGTTTTCTTACTTGGAAACCAGAAGCAAATAAATGCCACTTTTTGGAATAAGTATTACCAAAAGAAAAACCAAACAATCAAAGTCATGTGATTGCAAGATGCTACAAACCACCATAAATAACAGAATAACATAGTTTTTCAACAGGTTTTCAGCAAAGAACATAGAATAATAGAATTGGAAGGGACCTTGGAGGTATTTTAGGCAGGAAATCTAGAAGAAACCTAGTTTCCTGCTCAGGAAGAAAACGCTATACCATTTCAGACAAATGATTGTCCAATCTCTTCTTAAAAACCTCCAGTGTTGGAGGACCCACAACTTCTTCTTTTTTTAAATAAAAAAGTTTTATTTTTACATTCATATCCAACAACTCATCCAATGTACAGTCATATACAATTAGTCGGGCTTGCCCAGTCACCACCCCCTCCTTTTAACTCTCTTCCCTCTTCTACCTTCTTCTACTTTCCAGACCTTCCTCTCCTTCTCTTATCTACATCCTCTCCTCCCTCCACCCCATACCTTCCTTCTCCCTCTTCTACCCCTCTTCCTTCCTCTTCTCCCTCTTCTCCTCTTTCCTACCTCCTACTCTCTCCTCTTTTCTCCCTCCGCACCATTCTAAAATGGTAGCTGGGCAGACCCGACCCTACATTAATTATATTTATACATCTTCAATAATCGCTGTACATTAATCATCACTCCATCCTCTACCCTCAACATCCCCTCTCAATTCCCCTTACCCTTACCCCCCCCCCCGACTTCCCAGAACAAAATGCAGGGTATCAAAACTAACAATCATAATCCAAAATAAATCCTAAATTATAATCTCTAGTCACTCCACACATAATCACACTCTCAATTCCCCTCTCCTTCAAAAATATATCTAATACAAAATATTTCCTAAATTTACTCATATGCTATTCGATATTTTTTTATCGCACCCACAACTTCTGAAGGCAAGTCATTCATTCCAATGGTTGATTGTTGTAACTGTCAGGAAATTTCTCCTTAAAAGTTGCTTCTCTCCTGGATTTCCACCCATTGCCCTCAGGTGCTTTGGAGAATAGATTGACTCCCTCTTCTTTGTGGCAGCCCCTGAGATATCGGAACACAGCTATCATGGTCACCCCCCTAGTCCGGGGGTCGGCAACCTGCAGTTCTGGAGCCGCATGTGGCTCTTTCATCTTTCTGCTGCGGCTCCCTGTCGCCGGTCAGTTTTACAATTGATAGGGCTTTCGGTTAGGATAGGTAGAAGAAAAAGGAGGCCGCACTAGGAGGCCTCCCCCGTCCTCTATGGTGGGGGAACCAGACTTCCAGTTGGCTCCAGAATTGAATGGGGGGGCTTTCGGTTAGGACCTTTGTAGCTCTTCGAATGTTTAAGGTTGCCGACCCCTGCCCTAATCCTTTTCATTAAACTTGAAATACCCAATTCCGGCAACCGTTCTTTATATGTTTTAGCCTCCAGTTCCCCTGTGGCTCTTCTCTTATTTGGCCCAGCCCCGCGTACCTGTGGGGGGAAGAGCCGGTCCACGCTGGAATCTCTCCCCACAGCTTGGGGCATGGCCAGCTCTTGGCCTGCAATCAGTTCCCGCCCGCAAGGGGCATCCAGGTCTGTGCAGGCGTCGATCTCGTAATGCACGTATTTGCAGGTGTCCATGTGGAAACAGGTGTTGAGGAAAGAGCAGTCGCCTAAGGACTCATCAGTGTGCTTGTTGATGATACGGCTGGGAGAGGAGAAAGACGGTCACCTCAAGCCCTGCTGTTTTTTTGAACCCATCCAGATTCCCGCCCATTTTGACCAGGCAACTTCAGCTTCAGAGTTGTAGGAGTAGTAGTAATAGTACTTTATTATCATTGCACCTCGTACAACAAAATTAAATGCCATCTTCAGTGTACATTCAAGGTGCAATTCAAGGTGCATTCAAGGTACATTCAAGGTGTTGGTTACCGCCTTTAAAGCGCTCCATGGCTTAGGACCGGGCTATTTACGAGACCACCTTCTGCCACCGATAGCCTCCTAACGACCTGTGCGCTCCCACAGAGTGGGCCTGCTCAGGGTGCCGTCGACCAAACAATGTCGGTTGGCGGCCCCCAGGGGGAGAGCCTTCTCTGTGGCAGCACCAGCCCTTTGGAATGAGCTGCCTCCGGGGTTACACCAACTCCCCGACCTCTGGACCTTCAAACGTGAACTCAAGACTTTATTATTTCATCGTCCGGGACTGGCCTAAGTGTAATTTTAATTGTAATTTTAAATGGGTTTTATGTCGGTCTATGACCGTTTTAGTTGATTCGGCCTATTAAATATTTGTTTTTAATTCTGTTTTAAATTTGTTATTTATATTTTGTGTTTTAAATATGGCTGTAAACTGCCCTGAGTCCTTCGGGAAAAGGGCGGTATAGAAATTAAATTATAAATAAAATAAAATAAATAAATATATCATACATAAGAAGACTATAAAAAGTATAACAAAAACACACATCCTTCACATTCTGTACAATTGAATTGAAAACCCCTGATATTGCATTAATATTGCACTACACAATAGGATTCAATATAGTTACTGCTCTGGGATAGAAGCAGTGGTGGGATTCAGCCAGTTCGCACCACTTCGGGAGAACCGGTTGTTAACTTTCTGAGTAGTTTGGTGAACTGGTTGTTGGAAGAAATCATTAGGGCAGAGAACCGGTTGTTAAATTGTTTGAATCCCACCACTGAATAAAAGCTGTTTTTCAGCCTATTTGTCCTTGTTGTTATTATCCCTGTACCGTCTGCCAGATGGTAATGGTTCAAAAAAAAAAAAAAAAGTGGTGCCCAGGATGAGATGGATCTTTAAGAATGTTTTGAACTTTCTTAAGGCAGTGGGAGCTATAAAGCTCTTCCAAAGAGGGGGGAGGGCAACCAATGGTGTTGGCTGAGCAACACTGAGGAATGGTGTTAACCCTCTGGAGTGCTGTCCTATCTGTCCTCCTTTAACCCCGGCGTTCCTCAACCTTCTCAGCTTTAAGACGTGTGGACTTCAGCTCCCAGAATTCCCCAGCTGGCAAGATCTCCAATATGGCAGATCAGCCAGCAGGTGGGTGAGGGATACCAATAATACCGTAAATCCTCATAAGGACTGTTGGGGGAAAAAATTGAGCCTGGAAGAAACCATCCAAGAAAATATCTATGATCATGATTGTCCCAAAAACAACTGTACTCGGACAACACACTGTTCATGTAGACATTGAATTTTTATGTTTTATAATATATATATATTACATATGTGTGTGTGTGTAGGTCTTTGGTTATTCGGGTTTTCTCCAGCGTAAAATTGGAAGTGTCCTGGTGACGTTTCGATGAAGTCTCATTCGTCATCTTCAGGCTGGTGTTTTCAGCTTCGTACTTCTAGGACGAAGTGCTTCTTCATTGCTCCTAGAAGCACGAAGCTGAAAACACCTATCCTGAAGATGACGAATGAGACTTCGTTGAAACGTCACCAAGACCCTTTCAATTTTACGTGGGAGAAAACCTGAATAATCAAAGACCTACATAGATAGATAGATAGATAGATAGATAGATAGATAGATAGATAGATAGATAGATATAGATACTTCAACACATACTTCACATACTTCAACACATACTTCATCTATAACGGACAAAAATACAAACAAATAGAAGGCGCACCCATGGGATCACCCCTCTCACCTGTCATTGCCAACCTCTACATGGAACACTTTGAAACCCAAGCACTAGAAAAATCTGATCACAAACCCAAACTCTGGCTCAGATACGTAGACGACACCTTCATAATCTGGCCACATGGGAAAGAAAAACTTGAAAACTTCCTCACACACCTCAATAGCCTACACCCCAAAATACAGTTCACCATGGAAACAGAAGTTAACAACCAACTTCCCTTCCTAGATGTCTTAGTCTACAAGAAACCCAATGGCTCCCTAGGACACACCATCTACCAGAAGAAAACACACACAAACCGCTATCTGCATGCACTCTCACACCACCACCCAGCACAGATCAACTCCGTAGCCAAGACACTCATCTCTAGAACAAAATGCTTAGCTGACGAACAACACCTAAAAACCGAACTACACACTCTCACAAACGTACTAACATCCAATGGATTCCAGAGAAATAAGATTACCAAACTAATCCAAAAGAACCCCCACTAAAACCCAAGACAGAGAGCAAGAAAATGGCACAGCCCTCCTCCCATATATAAAAGGCACCACAGACAGAATCAGCAAGATCCTCCACAAACATAACATCAAGACAGCATTCTGCACAAACCAAAAATATCCACCATCCTAAGAAACCCCAAAGACAAAATTGAGTTAGAAAATCAAGGAGTATATGAAATCCCATGCACCGCCTGCCCCACCACATACATTGGACAAACCAACAGAAGAATAAGTGCACGATTGAAGAACACAAGAACTCATTCAAAAAGAGGAACCAACTTCTTCCCTGGTCCAACACTTTAAAGTCACAGGACACGATATTGACTTTAAAAGACCAGAACTATCGCCAAAACTGAACACTTTAACAACAGAATAATCAGAGAAGCCATCGAGATAGAAAACGCCCACACAGCATGAACAAACGAGATGATACCTCCGCCTACCAGCCATTTGAAACCTGCCCTTATTGACAAACGTGTCCCTAACACGAGGAATGACACCAGACCCACACTCACGAGGTCCACACAGGATGTCACCACCACACATCCACCCAGAAAGCACACCCAAACCCACACTGATCAGGAAGCACGACCAAGGACCAGAAGCCAGACCGCAGCTGCAACATTAGCCACTTCAAACCCCTCCAATCCATACATGCAGCAGACTGACACCCACTACGAAGATGTAGCACGACCACGAACACGAAGCCAAACAGCAGCAGTGCAGCTCACCAGCTCAAAACCCCCTGCAGCACAGATTAGACTGAGCACAACCAACCCCGCACCAAGCCAGGACACACCCCCAGCCAATCAGAGCACAGAAAAACCCCCAGCCAATCAGAGCACAGCCAAGCTCCCACCCAATCAGTTCAAACCCCCACTAGCAGTTAAAAGGAAGAAATAGCTGCGATCACACATTGCTCCCAGAAGCACGAAGCTGAAGCCTGAAGATGACGAATGAGACTTCGTCGAAACGTCGCCAAGACACTTCCAATCTTACGCGGGAGAAAACCCGAACAACCAAAGACCTATAGATATAGATATAGATATAGATAGATATATAGATATAGATAGATAGATAGATAGCATGGATAACTGAGAATCTTCATCAACAATTTAAGCAGAAATTCTGGACCTCAAGCTGCCTCCCAGCACTCCAACTGCCCTCCCCCACATAAACTCACCGGAAGTGCAGCTTACGACAGGGGCGTTCAGCATCGCTGGCTTTCATGCATTCCTCCTTGGTTCCATAATCGCAAAACTCTTGAACCTGAGCCCGGCCTCGCGAACGAAACTTTTCCACGATGGACTGCTCTTTGGCGGTCGTCGTGTTCAGCAGCTCCAGAATTTCTTGACTCACCTGGAAAGGTTAGGAGGCAAAGCCAGTTTTGAAGGAGGGAGGGGGGGAAACAGAAGAAACCGAAAGAGGCTAATCAGGCTTTTAAAAAAAAAGAAGGGAAAACTAAGATTGGAGTCCCAAGAGTCCAATTTCGGAGGGTCTGAAGAGCCTCCATACATACAGGTAGTCAGTCCTCAACATACGACCAGAGGTGGAATCCAGTCGGTTCAGACTGGTTTGGGCGAACCAGTAGCTCCGACGATCAGCTGGCCCTGTCCACCTGCTCCCACCCTATCCTGTCCTTTCTGCTTTCTAGCTCATCTCAATCGTGCAGACAACTGATTTCCCCCCCCCCCTCGCTGTTCTAGTTACCGTTGCTGACTTGGAAAGTAAGCAGTGAGTGTTCTGTCCCCGTCCCCACTTCACAGACGCGTGTCTCCCAGTCTTTTCATTTGCTACAGACCTGATTTTCTTCAGTTGAGGAAATACTTGGCAGTGACCGTGCAAAGGCCTGCCAAGTTCTGAGTCCGTTATCTCGTGTCCAAGATCCGTTGCCAAAAACTCATTCACAAAGTCCTTTAACCCTCCAACAACCGAGCTACAGTGCACCCTTGGTAGCTTTTTTGTCCGTCACAAGGGCCACATGGCAGCTCCATCCACTTTTATACCCTGTGGGGTGTGGCTCAGTGACTCAGCAATCTCTGAGCCTGCCACACCTTTTCCTCTGCTGCTCACGCTTATCTTTACATCGCTGCCTTGGATCAATCCAGGATTGATCGTCAGCAGCTGGGACTTGAGGCGTTGCCAGGGAGGAGGAGGGTGTGGGAGAGGGAGGCCTTGTCAGCTCCACCTCATGGCCTGCAGCTGGAACTTGGGGCGGTGCCAGCGAGGAGGGTCCTGGCGAGGGAGGCCTTGCTGGCTCCTCCCCATCACTCTCCGAGTCACTCTCCTCCATGAGGACATGTTTGGGGACCGGAGTCACAACAGTGAGCTTCTAAATGCTCCATTTTCAGCATGAAGCGCGCACTCGCTGAACCGGTTGTTAAACCGGCAGCATTCCACCACTGCGTATGACCACAATGCAGGAGAACATTTATGCGGCTAAGTGGCTACTGCCTGTGTTTCTTAAATTCTACCTATCTAATATACAGTCCTTGAATGACAACGACCTTTGAGCCCAAAATTTTTATTGTTAAGAGAGACATTTGTTAAGTGAGTTTTGTCCCATTTTACGACCTGGTCTAATAGGGGGAGGGAGAATCTATACTTTAATTAAGTGGGTTGGCGTTACTGTATTTTTTGGAGTATAAGACCCACCTTAGTTTTTGGAGAGGAAAATAAAAAAAAAAACATTCTGCCTCTGCCTACCAGCATCCATTGGAATTCATCTGGCTAGCATCCTATCAGTGTGTGAGAGAGTTGAGGGCTGCTTGGAAACTGAAACAGTATTTTCTGTGTGAACAACAAGGAGCCTGGGCGTGGCTTAGCTCAATTGTTTTGTACTAAAGCTGCATGCTGTGCTGATCTCTGAAACTAAAACTGAAATTCCTCTCCTCTGCTTGTGTTTTGCTTGTATTGACTACCACACTGAAAAACCTGCTTTTGGTATTGTATATTTACTTCATGTATTATATTATATATAAAGAGAAGTTATTGAATCCTGCTGAATCAGTTACTTGTGTGTGCTTTCTGGATGTGATTGCTGCAAACTCTGACACGGTCTTGCAGCAAATAACGAACAGCCAGGTCAACTTCAGCATATTATTGCAGCCTGAGTCAGCATGAGCAGCTGATTGGCGGGTAGATCAGCCTCCCGGAATACCCCCAATCAGCTGCTCCAGGATGCAGGGATTGCCACAGACCATTGCCACCTCTGTGCCTTGTGTTTTTGGCCTCGTGGGCGGAGCTACATTCGATGTACAAGATGCACCCAAATTCTCACCTTCTTTTAGAGGGGAAAAAAGTGTGTACTCCAAAAAATATGGAACTCAATAAAGTTTTCCATTAAGTGATTGGATCGTCTCGGCCGTGCTTTCTTTGGTTGGGTTCGTCAGCCGGAACATTGACATCTAATCTAGAAGGCCAGACTTCCATCTGACCCTGAAAATACATCCTACCTTCTTGCTTTGCTGCTCCTTGGTGGACTGCTGGCTCAGCAGGCTTTCGATCTCCAGATCAAGGTCGGAGGCCTGCTTGCGCGACTTCTTGGGCGGCTCTTTCAGAGGCTCGGAGCTGGCCAACGTCATAGGAGAAACCCCAGGAGTAGAGACGGAGATCCCAGCGTCCTGCTCCGCTCGCCTCTTTGTGCCTTCGGCCAAGCCTTTCTTCTCGGCCACGGCCCCCATCATAGCCGAGAGCTTGGAGTGGTCGGCGTACGTGACCAGCATGGGCTGCCCGTCATCCTGAAGGAGCCCACGCTTCACTTCAATGAGTTCCTGAGCAGCAAATTTCTGCAAGAGGCTCTCCACGCTCCGTTGGTTGGCCGAGGCTTCTTCACCCTGCAAGAGAAGGAGGACAATAAAGGACTATGTTTGAGCTTGGTTGTTTTTTTGCAGACGTTTCATTACCCAAAATAGTTACCCTATTTTTCGGGGTATAAGATGCACTTTCCCCTCTCCTCTAAAAAAGTGGGTCGAAATATCTGTGCATCTTATACAGTGAATGTTGCCGAAGCCTTACCCATCCGTTGGCCCCCACCCTTCGGTTTCTGCCTCCCAGCAATTTGCCTCCATGCAGCAAACAGCAAACAGCGTGATCAGCTTCAGCACAGCCCGATTTAGCATGAGCAGCTGATTGGCGGTTGGATCTGCCTCCACTGATACCACCGATCAGCTGTTCCAGGCTGCGGATATTGTTACCGCACATCAGCGCCATCACCGCCCATCGCTGCTGCTACTTATTGCTGCCTCTGCATGCCTCATTTTCAGCCTCCACACACCCCATTTTCGGCCTCTGTATGCCCCATTTTCTTCCTCCACACATTCCGTTTTTGGCCTCCACGCGCCCCAGTTTCCCATTTTTGGCCTGTTCCAGGCGGCAGAGTTGGGTAGCGGCAGCGGGGATCCCCGCTGCCTGGAATAGACCAAAATGAGACACGTGGAGGCTGAAAATGGGGCACACAGAGATGGCAGCGCGGATGTGCGGCGCCAGCGCGGATGTGCGGCGGCAATCCTCGCAGCCTGGAACAGCTGATCGGTGGTATTCCAGGAGGCAGATCCAACCAACAATCAGATGCTTGTGCTAAATCAGGCTGTGCTGAAGCTGACCATGCTGTATGCTGTTTGTTGCAAGGAGGCAAATTGCTGGGAGGCGGAGGCAGATTTTTTTTTCTTGTTTTCCTCCCCAAAAGCTAGGTGCGCCTTATACTTCAGAGCGTCTTATAGTCTGACAAATACGGTAATTTCATTAGTAGTAGTGCTAGGGAAGCACTATCAGCAAACTTGGTTTTTAAGTCCCACTCCCCAAATGCAATGAAAGGAAAATAATGGTAGATGCAGGTAGTCCTTGACTTATAACTGTTCATTCAGTGACCGTTTGAAGTTACAACAACGCTGAAAAATGTGATTTATGACCGTTTTTCACACTTAGGACATTAAGGGGTATCCCAAAGGTGCTTTTGCAGGAGGCAAGTAAACTTCTTTGTTCTCCTTTGAAGACGTTTCGCTTCTCATCCAAGAAGCTTCTTCAGCTCTGACCGGATGGTGGGGAATGGAAGGATTTATACTCCTTGCAGACAGCTGGTCATTTGCATCCTTTTTAGAGAGTCGTTGAGGCCACCTGGAGGTTTATCTATGTCCTCAGGGTCACCTGACTCATGCAAATGAACGTGGAGCCTTCTTGCAAAACGGTTTGGAGCCTTTCATACAGTTCCAAGAAGGTTGCACACTCTACAGCCATCTACAGCTCTCTGCAGTGCACTTAAAGGCATCCCATTTCTGTTTTACCTATCAAGTACAGCTTCTTTCAGTTTCTGTTTTATCTAGTATTAAATATAGGCAGATAAAGAAGAAACCAGCAGAATATCCCCAATTAAAAAAATAGGCTAGGACAGTGCTTCTCAAAAAAAAGATGTTGCGACTCTAGAAAGAGTGCAGAGAAGAGCAACCAGGATGATTAGGGGACTGGAGACTAAAACATATGAAGAGCGGTTGCAGGAACCAGGCACGGCTAGTCTAGTGAAGAGAAGGACCGGGGAGACGTGACAGCAGTGATCCAATATTTGAGGGGCTGCCACAGAGAGGAGGGGGGTCAAGCTATTTTCCAAGGCACCTGAAGGCCAGACAAGGAATAGTGGATGGAAACTGACCAAGGAGAGATTCAACCTACAAATAAGGAGAAATTTTCTGACAGTGAGAACAATCAACCAATGGAACAGAAGTTGCTTTCAGAAGTTGTGGGAGCTTTATCACTGGAAGCTTTCAAGAAGAGATTGGATCTCCATTTGTCAGAAATGGTGGAGGGTCTCCTGCTTGGGTTGGGAGTTGGACTAGATCAGCGGTCACCAACTGGTGGTCCGTGGACCACTGGTGGTCCACGAGAAAATTTTGGTGGTCCACAGAAAAATTTGCATTTTTTATATTTTACTAAATCAGGGGTCCTCAAACTACAGCCCCTGGGATGGATACGTGCAGTGAATGTTTGTGTTGCTGCAGAAAGTCTCCCCCTTCAAGGTGGGTCAGAGGGGGACAGAAATTTTGACTTGGGGTCTGCTTTAGCCTCCTGATGCGGGGCTTTCGGCAAAGGCTGGAGGGAAGTGCTGCTGGTGGTGAAGAGCCGGAGGGCCTTGTTCCAATGGGACTGCATCATGGCCTGGAACTGGTTGACCATCACAGCCTGCTGAGCCTCTAGGAACCGGTATCTGGCCTTGCACTCCCGCAGGTCTTCCTTATGCTTGGAAAGCCTATGCTCCCAGTCCTCAGCGAGGTGCTTCTGCTGAGCCTCCTTCTCAGTCAGATCCAATTTGAACTGAGCCAGCTGTTTTGCCAAGTTTTACGCGTGGCGGCTGCTTAGCTCTAACAACTGCTTCCTGTTGGGGCCCTAAGGAGCCTGGACGGACAGGCGAGGAGTGGCTGGGAGGGGAGGGTCAAGTAGAGGCCAGTGAGGTGCCCCTCAACATGAGTGACATCAAGTTGACCACACCCACCCAGTCACATGGCCACCCAGCCACGCCCACCCAGCTGATCATTAAGCAGGTCATATTAATGGTCCACAGGATTTAAAATTATTAATTAAATAGTCCCTGAGATCCAAACGGTTGGTGACCCCTGGATTAGATGATCTAAAAGGTCCCTTCCAACTCTGTTATTTTGTTATTCTCAACTTCAGGCACTTTTAAGACGAATGGAGTTCGCTGGCTGCGGAATTCTGGGAGTTGAAGTCCACTTGTCTTAACATCCCCAAGGTTGAGAAACACTGGGCTGAGGTATAAAATGACAAGCCTAGCCTTAATTGTGATTACATCGCTCACCGTGAAAATGGTTTGGCAGATAGTTAAAGCGTCCGTGGGCAGCGCCAATCCCAGGTCCGAAAGGTGATGGAGGAGTTTCTTTTCTAATTCAGGGTCGGTCACTAAATCTCCTGGCTCTGCGGCGGTGCTGGGCGTGACGGACGAAGGCACGGGGCTGTCACTGCGAAAGGGAGGGCTGAGCACCAAATCTGGATTCCTGAGATCTGGAATAAATCAAGGAAAGGTCCCACAGTGATAATGTCTGCTATGGGAAAATAATAATAATAATAACAACGTGCATTGCAATCCATTTTTCTTCCTTTTCCTGACAGAACAATTAATCAGTGGAACGACTTCCTCTAGAAGTTGTGGGTGCTCTAACATTGGAGGTGTTTAAGAAGAGATAAGACAGCCATTTGTGTGAAATGGTTTAGGGCCACGATGGCGAACCTATGGCACGCGTGCCACAGGTAGCACGCGGAGCCATTTCTGCGGGCACGCAAGATCGGCTCCGCTGCGCATGCACGCGCACCTCCGGCCGGCCAGCTGATTTTTGGGTCTCTGTGGCGCATGCGGGAGACACGTGCGCATGCTCATGCTTTCCTGCCCCCTCCAGGAGTCTCTATACGGCCCATTTGGATGCCAGGCAACTACAGGGCTTGTGAGGAGGCTCTGGGAGGGCGAAAAACGGGCCTACCGGAAGTCCAGAAACAGGCCATTTCTGGCCTCCGGAGGGCCTCTGGAGGGCTAGGGGAGACCATTTTCGTTCTCCTGGAGGCTCCTGGAAAGCCTCCGGAGCCTGTGGAGGGCAAAAAACAGGCCTACTGGAAGTCCAGAAATGAGCCGTTTCCGGCCTCCAGTCACTTCAGGGAAGCCTGCTAGGCCCAAAATGGGACGTGGGGGGATGGGGGGTCATACGCCTGCCCGGGGCGAGGCAATGCGGGGGGGATTGCGCGCACATGTGGAGGGGGACAGGGCGTGCATTGCATTATGGGTGTGGGCATCTGCACATGCATGCTTTTGGCACCCGAGGAAAACAAGGTTAGCCATCACGGGTATAGGGTCTCCTGTTCGAGTAGTGGGCTGGACTGGAAGACCTCCAAGGTCCCTTTCCAGCATTGTTATTCTGTATTTTCCTTTGATGTCTGTCAACAGTCCAGCAAGCAGCCGTTCCTAAGACTGCACCCTAAACAAGCATGCCAACAACTGCAACAGCAACTCAAGAGGCTTAGCCTTCTGCCACTTACGGAGATATACTGCTGCTATAAGTGGAGGTTCCAGTCATGTCAGGATACAACTGGTCTCTCTACTGTATGAGGAATGGCATAAAAGGTCCCAATTCGAGACGGGGGTTTCACCCCTGCTAAAAAAGCACCATTGAACATACTGGAACAGGACGTTCATGTCTTTTACCTCACTCCCATCTCTCCCTCTCTCACTTGGAGGCATGGTTAAGATCTTTTCCGAGGGCAGCATTCCCCCGGCGAGATTGTTCCATTCAAAATTTAATGATAATCATAATCATAATAAAGGTGGCTTTACTCAGAACAGCCTATATCCTGCGACAGTATCTGTAAAACCATCAAACATCCACGTCTGCCTATCCTAGGTCTTTGGAAAGGACTCGATAAAAATGCCAAATCCAGTTTGAATATCTGGCTGACTGTGTAGCAAGCCATAATGATGTAATAAATATAATATAATTAATACAGTATAATATAATGCAGTATAATATAATACCATATAATAATATAACACGGTATAATTAATATCATATTATACTATACTATAATATAATATAATAGAGTATAATATAATCTAATATACTAATGTAATATAATCTAATATACTAATGTAATATAATCTACTAATGTAATATAATATAAGGTAAATCTAATATATGATAATTATGATATATAATGTAATGTTATAATAAATATAACAAATTTATAACATAACATCAGTATAATATAATACAGTATAATATACAGTATAATACCATATAACAATATAATTAATATCATATAAAATACTGTAATATAATGTAATTGAGTATAATATATAATATACTAATATAATATAATATAAGGTAAATCTAATATATGATAATTATAATATATAATGTAATGTTATAATAAATATAACAAATTTATAACATAACACAGTATAACTAATACAGTATAATATACAATATAACACAGTATACCGTATAACACAATATAATTAATATCATATAAAATACTGTAATATAAAATAATTGGTATAATATAATCTAATATATTAATATAATCTAAGGTAAATCTAATGTATGATAAATATATAATGTAATGTTATAATAGTATAGTATGTTATAATACAGTATAATATAATATTATGTAATGTAATGTTATAATAAATATAATAAAACAATACAATAATATAATACAGTATAATGTAGTATATTGTAATATATACTGTAATGTAATATAATAAATATAAAAGATATGATATGACATGACATATGATATGATGATATGATATGATATATGATATGATATATGATAGGATAGGATATGATATGATGATATATGATATGATATATATGATATGATATATGATAAGATAGGATAGGATATATATATATGATAGGATATGATATATGATATGATATATATGATAGGATATATGATAGGATAGGATATATGATATATGATATATGGTATGATATATATGATATGATATATGATAGATAGGATAGGATATATATATGATAGGATAGGATATGATATATGATGATATATATGATATGATAGGATAGGATATATGATGTGACATGATAGGATAGGATATGATATGATATGATATATGATAGGATATATATATATGATATGATATATATGATATATGATAGGATATATGATATGACATGATATGATATGATATATATGATATGATACATGATAGATAGGATAGGATATATATGAGATATGATAGGATAGGATACGACAGGATATGATATATGACATGACAGCACTTTGCCATTGCTCTGAGATGGCCTGGCAAGGTGGCTAAAATCTGCCGGCTTTGCTTTGAAGCGCCCCTGGACCGTTGGAAGGGGATCCTATAGACCAGAGGGGCCAATGTGGACGTCAGGCAGCCCATCCCATCCCCACACAGCCCTGCGGGATATCCGTGGCCATCCCACATCCCTCCCGAAGGCCCCCCCACCCCACCCGCACACCCGACGGCCCTCCTCTGCCTCACCCAGAGGATCCTGCTTGCGCCTCCGCTGCAGCCGCTCCCGCAGCGAGTCCAGCTGCTTCTTGTGCGCCTGGATCGAGCTCCAAGTGTCCGACATCGTCCTGGCGTGTCCGGCAGCATCTATAGCAACCAATGGGGGGGGGAGGGGGGAAAACGGGAGCAAGGAACCGGAAGTGGGGACTGGGGGAATGGAAACAAAGTGGGCACACTTCCGCTTCGTGCGCCTGCTTGGACGCTTTGGAGGACTGGCAGGCAGTGCGGGAAGCAGCCATGTTTGATTAGGGTGAGTTGAAGCGGTCGGCGGCCATTTTTTTCACGGGCGCCTGATCCTGGCTAGAATTCTTTTCTCCCACGATCTACTTGCTGGGCAAATTCTTTCCTCTTAATTAATACTGAGATCTGGGCAGGTGATCCAGACAGCCTCAAGATCTCAATGATCCAGAGTCCTAATTTTCTTTCTTTTCTTTCCACCAACGTGCCTACCGTCCCTGTCCTAATGTCCCTTCTTACTCGTATCCATTTGATGTATTCACCATCATGTTTATACTTTTATCTGTCGTCTTATATATGCTTGACAGATAAATAAAATAAAATCTGAAAGCAGCCTTCTGCTTTCTTAAACAAGGCAACGCAGTCCCAATTCGATTAGGGGATTTATTGGGGCACTTAGGAATGTATTCTCTTTTTCTTTTCTTTTTCTTGCCTGGTCTACTTTGCAGGGTTGTTGTGCATAGGGAGAAAAACAAGAGGGGAGAACTATGTACCGTGTGTTACCTTGGGAAAAAAGCTTTGGATTCATGACAATGAATGAATGAATGGAATGGAATGGAATGGAAAGGAAAGGAAAGGAAAAGAAAGGAAAGGAAAGGAAGGAGGGAGGGAGGGAGGGACGGAAGGAAGGGAAGGAAAGGAAGGGAGGGAGGAAGGAAGGAAGAGTTAATAGTGTCTTATAGTTTGCATGCACAGCAAACAGGAAAGTTACTGCTGGAAATCTCAAGGATATATTTATGCTGATCATATTTTCTTGGGAAAAATAAATAAAGGATAAACCTGAGAAGAAAAATCTGAAAGATATTCATAAGGATTAAAAAAAACCACACCACGCCCACCAAGCCACGTCCACAGAACCGGTAGTAAAAAAAATCGGATTTCACCACTGATGCAAATGGAAATCACATGACCATGGGGATGCTGCAACGGTCCCTAAGTGTGGAAAATTGGCCTCAGTTCCTTTGTTCAGTGCCGTGTTGTACGTTGAGGACTACATAACAACACACGTTCATAAACTTGCTTCCTGAAGATCCAGTAAAAAGGTAGCAGCCATATAAAATCACTGTCTGCCCTTCACTTCCTCCTCTTTTAGTGATTACAGATTAACAGAGTTGGAAGAGACCTTGAGTAGTCTAACCCTCCACCCAAGCAGGAGACCTACTACACCATTTAGAGTAGAGTAGAGTAGAGTAGAGTAGAGTAGAGTAGAGTAGAGTAGAGTAGAGTAGAGTAGAGTAGAATAGAATAGAATAGAATAGAATAGAAAAGAATAGATTTTTTTATTGGCCAAGTGTGATTGGACACACAAGGAATTTGTCTTGGTGCATATGCTCTCGGTGTACATAAAAGAAAAGATACCTTCATCAAGGTACAGCATTTACAACACAAACGATGGTCAATATATCAATATAAATCATAAGGATTGCCAGCAACAAAGTTACAGTCATACAGTCATAAGTGGAAAGAGATTGGTGATGGGAACGATGAGAAGATTAATAGTAGTGCAGATTTAGTAAATAGTTTGACAGTGTTGAGAGAATTATTTGTTTAGCAGAGTGATGGCCTTCGGGAAAAAACTCTTCTTGTGTCTAGTTGTTCTGTTGTGCAGTGCTCTATAGCGTCGTTTTGAGCGTAGGAATTGAAACAGTTTATGTCCTGGATGTGAGGGATCTGTAAATATTTTCACAGCCCTCTTCTTGATTCGTGCAGTATACAGGTCCTCAGTGGAAGGCAGGTTGGTAGCAATTATTTTTTCTGCAGTTCTAATTATCCTCTGAAGTCTATGTCTTCGAGTCTGTGTCTTCCTAAGGTACAACACTTAATGATAGTCATAGGTTACAAATAAGCAATCAGGAAACAATATCAATATAAATTGTAAGGATACAAGCAACAAAGTTACAGTCATAAGTGGAAGGAGATGGTTGATGGGAACGATGAGAAGATTAATAGTAGTGCAGATTTAGTAAATAGTTTGACAGTGTTGAGGGAATTATTTGTTTAGCAGAGTGACAAATGGCAGTCCAATCTCTCCTTGAAAGCCTCCAGTGATGAAGGTCCCACAACTTCCGAAGGCAATTTCTGTTCCATTGGTTCATTGTTCTCACTGTCAGAAAATTTCTCCTTATTTCTAGGTTGAATCTCTCCTTGATGAGTTTCCATCCATTATTCCTTGTCTGGCGTTCAGGTGCTTTGGGAAATAGTTTCACCACTTCCTCTCTATGGCAGCCCCTCAAATATTGGAAGACTACTATCGTGTCACCCTTAGTCCTTCTCTTCACTAGACTAGCCGTGCCCAGTTTCTGCAACCGTTTTTCATATATTTTAGCCTCCAGTCTTCTAATCATCTTGGTTGCTCTTCTCTGCACTTTCTCTAGAGTCTAACATCTTTTTTATAGTGTGGTGACCAAAACTGGATGCAGTATTCTAGGTATGGCCTTACTAAGGCTTTATAGAGTGGTGTTAGTACTGCACTTGGTCTTGACTGTGTCCCTCTGTTAATGCAATTTAGGATTGCGTTGACTTTTTTAGTTGCCACTGCATACTGCTAGCTCATATTTAACTGGTTGTCCACTAAGACTCCAAGATCCCCATCACCTTTACTGCTGTTAAGCACTTTTTCATCCAGTCTATATGTGTACTTTGGGTTTTTCTTGCATAAGTGTAAGACTTTACTTTTCACTGAGTTTCATTTTGTTAGATAGGGGCCCAGTGTTCAAGTCTATCAAAGATCCATCTGGATCTTGAGCCTATCATCTAGACCAGGGGTCTGCAAACTTGAGTCTTTTAAGACTTGTGGACTTCAACTCCCAGAGTTCCTCAACCAGCAAAGCTGTCTAGAAAAGGTCAAAGAATTTTGCTTATAACTGCTACCACGTTGGAAGAATCTGCTGTTGGTATTGTACATTTATTCATGTATTATTATGTATATAAAGAGAAGTTAATGAATCCTGCTGCATCAATTACCTGTGTGTGCTTTCTGGATTTGATTTTTGCAACAAACTCTGACAGATACACCAGAAAACTAAAAATTCTTTGACATTTTCTAGACCAGGGGTCTGCAAACTTGGCTCTTTTAAGACTTGTGGACTTCAACTACCAGAGTTCCTCAGCCAGCTTTAGGGTATTGGCTATTCCTGCCAGCTTAGTATCCTCTGCAAATTTGGTAAAGTTAGTAAGGGCCAGATAGGCTGTTTTTCCAGAGCAGTGTGTTCAAGGCTAATGTTCACACTCAGTGCATTGCTTCATTATGAATCACCAAAACACACCCAACAGCAATGCCTTAAATTTGCATATCTAATCTAGTTGAAGGGCATGTAGAAGATGCCGGGTTGGGAAAAGCAACCGAAAATGGGGAAAAAAGGGCTTTTATTCTAAACAGTTGGTCCTCAACTTACGTCTATAATTCGGACCAGAATTTCTTTTGCTAAGTCAAGCTGTCGCTAAGTGAGTCGCACCCAACTTTATGACCATTGTAGTGACGCATGGTCATTAAGTAAATCACACGGTCATTAAGTGAATCTGGCTCCCCCCCCACTGACTTTGCTTGTCGGATGGTCACAAATGGTGATCATATGACCTTGGGACCTTGCAACTGTTGTAAATACTCGACCTCGATTTAACAACAGCTCATTTAGTGACCGCTCAAAGTTACAACAGCGCTGAAAAATGTGACTTTATGACCATTTTTCGCACTGAAGACGGTTACAGCATCCCCAGGGTCATGTGATCAAAATTCAGACAGTTGTCAACTGACTCATATTTATGACGGTTTGCAGTGTCCCATGGTCACTGCGACTGCCTGACAAGCAAAGTCAATGGGGAAGCCAGATTCACTTAACAACCGGGTTACTAACTTAACAACTGCAGTGATTCACTCAACGACGGTAGCAAGAAAGGTCGTAAAAGGGGTTAACACTCGCTTAAGAAATGTCTCGCTTAGCAACATAAATGTTGGGCTCGATCGTGGTCGTACGTTGAGGAATGCCTATACGTGTCAGTTGCCAAGCATCTAAATTTTGATCATGTGAACTATTAGGTATTCTGGAATGGTCATAAGTGCGAGGACGGGTAGTAAGACATTTTTTTCCCATAGTGACCGTTTCACTTCGAATAGCCACTAAACGAAATGTTGTAATGCGAGATTTACTTGTAGGGCATCCATTCTAGTTTAATGGCCAGCGAGGGCAAAAATTATCTCAATCAGAAGCCAGATTTTCTTTAGAGATGAATATGGTACAGGATTTCGACTGAAATTCATTTTTGACCCTGAATAGAATTTAAAATGCTAAGCTATTTAATTTAATAGCTGGAACAATAAAAGTGTATAGCGCCTCAACACACAGTTGTAGTTGATTGATTGGAGGGGGCAGGCTCCTGCATGAGGTAATCTACATTATGATTGGTTGCCGGGTGTAAAGAGGGAGTTTCCCTTTTTTCCCCGCCTTTTTCTTCTGTGTGTGCTCTGTACGCCATTTGTGATTTACCTCATGATTTACCTCATGATGTAATAATGGTGTGCCTATCTTGTTGGCTGTAAATATAAATGTTAAATATATTTATTTATAAAAAACTACAAGTTTGTGTCAGCGTCTTGGATACCGGCTGCCCAATTCCTTGAGATCGAAGCAAGACCCATTTCAGGGAATGCCACAAAACACTTGGAATTGTACCCCGTCCAAAATATGATTTTTTTTTAAAAAAAGTACAAAATTCATACTTCATTTCATAGGCTATGAATAGTTGATAGTAATAGTAATCAGAGGGTGGCTCAAGGGGCTAGGACGTTGAGCTTGTCAATCGAAAGGTCGGCAGTTCAGCGGTTCGAATCCCTAGTGCTGCCGTGTAACGGGGTGATCTCCTGTTACCTGTCCCAGCTTCTGCCAACCTAGCAGTTTCGAAAGCACATAAAAATGCAAGTAGAAAAAATAGGGACCCCCTTTGGTGGGAAGGTAACAGCGTTCCGTGCGCCTTTGAGTCATGCTGGCCACATGACCATGGAAACGTCTTTGGACAGCGCTGGCTCTTCGGCTTTGTAACGGAGATGAGCACCGCCCCCTAGAGTCGGCAAATGACTAGCACGTATGTGCAAGGGGAAACTTTATCTTTAATAGTAATCAATAGTTGATTGGAGAGGGCAGGCTCCTGCATGAGGTGATCTATGTTATGATTGGTTGCTGAGTATAAAAGGGGAGTTTCCCTTCTTTCCCACCTTTTTCTTCTATGTGTGCTCAGTATGCCATTTGTGATTTACCTCATGATTTACCTCATGATGTAATAATGATGTGCCTATCTTGTTGGCTGTAAATATACATTTTAAATATATTTATTTATAAAAAACTACAAGTTTGTATCAGCGTCTTGGACACTGGCAGCCCAATTCCTTGAGATCAAAGCAAGACCGATTTCGGGGAATGCCACAAAACACATTGAATTGTACCCCATCCAAATTATGATTTTTTTAAAAAAAGAAGTACAAAATTCATACTTCATTTCATAGGCTATTTAAAAGCAGAATGTGGATTCTCAATTTTTACTCAGTCTATCACAGCTTGCAATTTGATGGGATAATGTATTTATTTGCATCCTTCCTTTCTTGTTTTTAATTATTATTATTTTTACAAATAACTCAAGAACCCAACTGTCTCATCACAACCCCCCTGAGGTGGATTAGGCTGAAAGAGTAATGGACCCAAAGTTATCCCAGCTGGCTTTCATGGCTAAGGCAGGATTTGAACTCATGATCTCAACACTTTGTAGCCTTTTTCTTAACCACTAGAGTAGACCAAACTGGCTAAATAATGATTTGACTACAGTTCTCACTATGTCTCTTTGCTTATGGCTTAATAAAAAACATCATTGAAAGGGATACCTCAACTGATCATAATTAATTAAAGATACTGTCAGAATGTTCATGACTGGGAAGACATGGTAACAAGGTCAGCCAATGAATAGGCATAGCAACTAAGTCAACTAATGGGAGCTGAAACAGTTTGGAGTCTGGGCGTGGCTGAGCTCTGATTCTCTGCTGAGAACTAAACAAATCTGGTCTAGTCTGTCTGCTGAACTGAAACTAGTCTGCTGTGTTTTGCCTATAACTGCTACCATGTTGGAAGAATCTGCTGTGGGTATTGTACATTTAATCATGTGTTATTATGTATATAAAGAGAAGTTAATGAATCCTGCTGCATCAATTACCTGTGTGTGCTTTCTGGATTTGATTTTTGCAACAAACTCTGACAGATACATCAGAAAACTAAAAATTCTTTGACATTTTCTAGACCTTTGGGTGACTTCATTTGTGCTTTATTCTTTTATTTTCTTCGTGTTTTCCATGTTCCACTTGCGTTGGTTTCTATTATTTTTCTCTTTTAAAAAAACTAAATTTCAAAGAATCTGGCTGCCATTCCAAAAACAAAACAAAACAGAAAATATTTGTGGAGATTCTGTCGTTCAGGTCATAGTTGTCTCAAAGGTGCTTTTTCAAAAGGTGTTGTTTTCTTTGAGGAAGAAGACGTTTCGCTTCTCATCCAAAAAGCTTCATCGGTTCAGATGAAGCCTCTTGGCTGAGAAGCGAAGTGTCTTCTTCTTCTTCTCCTTCTACCTCCGCTTCTTCTTTTCTTCTTCTCTTTTTTCTTCTTCCTCCTCCTCCTTCTCCAAGAAAAAACAGTCCAGTTGCCTTTTGAAAAAGCATCTTTGAGGCAACCGAAAAGATAACTTTCACATCTTCCAATTGGCATCTTCCAATTCTCTTTAACCGCCTTTTGCTGAACCAAAATATGTAAGGCATTCAAATCATGCATGAGGCTGGTTTTCCTCCCAAAAGGAAATCAGAACTAAAAATTAAGTAATAATAATAATAATAATAATAATAATAATAATAATAATAATAATAATAATAATAATAATAACAACAACAACAACAACAACAACAACAACAATAATAATAATAATAATAATAATAATTTAATTTGTATACCGCCCTTCTCCCGAAGGACTCAGGGCGGTTTACAGCCAAGTAAAAACAACAATCAATAACACAATACAAATAAAACTATAACTAAAAAATTTATTCAAATTTGGCCCCAATTTAAAATACATTTAAAAACCATAAAACCCAATTAAAAAATAAAAACCCAATAATAATGTCTAAAAATTCTATGCCAGTCCTGCGCGGAAAAATAGGTACATCTTCAGCTCGCGGCGGAAGGTCCGAGAGTTGTCGGAGTCCAGGGGGAAGTTCGTTCCATAGGGTAGGAGCCCCCACAGAGAAGGCCCTTCCCCTGGGGGCCGCCAACCGACATTGCTTGGCTGACAGCACCCTAAGGAGTCCCCCTCTGTGAGAGCGCACGGGTCGGTGGGAGGCAAACAAAAGTTTGCCTCCACAAAAGGGAGGAAAAGTGACATCTTTTCCCTGTGGCTAGAAAGAAAACCCACAGACTCGATCATTCTTTCAAATTTCCTTTATTGAGGGAATAAATTCCTCGGCTGGGGCCATTTGGTATCCTGTTCTACATGAAAGGGAAGTTTCTTTAAAAAAACAAAAAAAACAAAATCAAAGATACAAGGCAGGGACCATCCTTCCCTGCCTCGGGTCAGGATCCTGCCTTTCGGACGACAGAGCTCCAAACTACGTTCAAAGTAAAACACTAAAAAGTTGCTAAAATTATATTGGAACCGTATCAATTTGCATCGTCAGATATAAGGTTTAATTGCTGCCGCGTACTTGGTCCCTCTTGAGTGGATCACTCTGGAAGAGAAAAAGAGAAGGATATAGTTATAGGAAGCAAGTAGTTTCCAGATTCTCAGCTCTCCTGGCCTTGCAACTCCAACAATGACTTTTTTAAAAAATAAAATAAAACTAAAGACTCCCTCAAATCAAGACCGATTCCCGAGTCATGTGGTTTTCTTGGAAACAATTTGCCATTCGGATTTTTATTGTTATTTTGACTTCACAATCTAGCATCTAACTTTAGGATCTCCTTGTGGTCTTCCATCCCAGTAAATAAGATCCAACCTCCTCCGGTTTGTCCAAATCAATCCACCACTTAGCTGAATTGGAAGCCCTCCGTCAAATCACAGATACCCAACTTGAAACCAGGTTGTGGATGTTCAGATTCCCGCTCTGAGACCAAAAATATAACAAAATCCGTAAATACCGACCTGGTTAACTTTTATCTACCAGGTGAAATTTTCCACTGGAGTCCCATACAATTAATATACATGGGATATTGGTGAAGTGGCCCTTAAGAGCCAAATACAATGAAACAGACCCAAAGGGAGGCTGTTTACTAGTAATGAAAGCTTGATCCAGCTTCCAATATCATCCACTACCCAAACATTTTGATAAAAACACACAGAGGCGGACATCCACTCCAAACTCATCATCTTGGCCGGGGCTGGTTTCTTGCAAGCTCCATAATTCCCCCACTACCTCTTTACTCACTAGAAGCTGGGTTTACTTCTCCCCCTTTCCTTGGTTCTCGGGGACCGTTTCCAAAACGGGGGCTGCCGGCGGGGAGAGCAGCAGTAAGTTAGTCACCGGAGGCTTCTCCTTGGACTCTGCGGGGACCACCTTCCCAGGCACGTTGCTCGATCCAAAGAGGCTTTGTGGGGTCACGTTGGGGGACGAAGAGGAGGAAGATGAAACGATGGAAGCCGCTGTGCTGTGGGCAGGCTTGGCGGGCAGGCCCCCCGAGACGAAGGCGGTATACTGATTCCAGAAGGACAGGGGACCCACCCCTACCAGTTGGGCTGGGATGTCCCGCCCCAGGAAGTCCTGCAGCTTGACTTGGCCCCCAGAGAGCACCGGCAGGGGCCCTTCCAGAGGCAGGCGCCGTCCCCGCCGCGCCTGGTTATTGCTCCAAACGTGGCTCCCCAGATGAACCTTTGGAGAAAAAGAAAGCAGGAGGAGGAAAAGGGAGGCATGTTTGTTCTCCTGTGTTGTGTCATGTGTTTATGAAGTGGTTGTTTTGTTTCCCCAATGTACAGATCTGCAGATGGCTGACCGCACTGTACTGCATATACCATGTTGTTCAGTTTCAGTCTGGGTGTGTTATCCTTGGGGTGGACAAGCTTCTGCCTTAGTGAATTCTTGGGTTTGAAGTGTGCACGTATGTTGTATTGGCCAAAGATACTCCCGAGTTACTCCTGGGCATGGTTATAGGAGCATGTTATAGGGGCAAAAGCCAAAGGAAGAATACCCAATATTTTTTTTTCCAATTTAGGAACTATGGGATGTCATCAAATACTTTGGCCGCCAAATGAGCACACAGGATTCATGGGAAGCGACCCTGATATTTGGAAAGATGAAAGGCAAAGCGAGAAGGGGACGGCAGAGGATGAGAGAGTTAGATAATGCAATCGATGCAATAAACGTGAATTCTGGCAAACTTCAGGAGACAATGGAGGACGGTGGAGTGGGGGGGGTTGGGTACTATGGGGTTGAAGAGACTGAGCAACAACAACAATGGGATGTAAGGGTCAGAGTCTCCTGAGGTTATCCATTCCTCAAAAGGGACAACATTTAGGAATGTTTAGAGAGAAAAGTGCACTTCCCGTCCGCCAAGGCTGTTTCAATACAGGTAGTCCTCGACTTATGACCTCAATTGGAACTGGACCTTCCGTGACTCAACAATGCAGCCATTTAAGTGACTTGTGCCTGAACCCCTTTTTGCGAATCTGGCTTCCTTCATTGACTTTCTTATCAAAAGGTAGCTGGGAAGGTTGCAAAAAGCGATCGTGTGAACTCCAGGGTGCTGGAATGATCATAAATGCAGGTGGTCCTCAATTTATGGCCACCACTGAGCCCAAAATTTAATGTTGCTAGGTGAGAAATTTGTTAAGTGAGTTTTGCCCCATTTTACGACTATTTTTGCTTTTGCTAAATGAAACACTGCAGTTGTTAAATTAGTAACACGGTTGTTAAAGGAATCTGGTTTCCCCATTGACTTTGCTTGTCAGAAGGTCGAAAAGGGGCTCACGTAATCCCAGGACACAAAAACCGTCATAAATGCGAGTCCGTTGTCAAGCATCCAAATGTAAATCACATGACCATGGGGATGCTGAAACGGTCACAAGTGTGAAAAACAGGTCATAACTCACTTTTTTCAACGCCGTTTTAACGTCGGTCACTAAGCGAATGGTTGTAAGTTGAGGATTGCCTGTACATAAAGGTTGCGAAGCGCCTAAATCATCATCACGTGACTCTGAGGATGCTCTGATAGCCATAAGTGCAAGGACAGGGTGCAAATTACTATTTTCAATTCCGTTGTAACTTTTGAGCAATCTTTAAAGTCGTAAGTCAAGGATTATCTGCGAAGACTTACAACCAGATTCACCGAGACAGGAAAGCAGAAATTGGCCTCCACTTCAAAAGATGGTTATACAAAACAGGAGCAACTTTCGATAAAGAACTTGAGAACTGTAATTTGGGCAGACTGGGATAATCCTTGCTTCTCTACAATTACCAGCATCCTTCATTCCAGTCATGCTGGATGGAAGCAATAAGCGGAGGTGAAATCACATAATATCTTCTCGAATAATTACATTCTCCAAATTTCTTCTGAAGCCAGACTTGTAAACTGTATGCGGAAGGCAAGTACACAACTCAAATGAGAAACTGGATGTCGTGTCCCACTCCTCCGCTGACGGCCGGGTCAGGGAAATCCGAATCAGGCGTGCCTCTGCAGCTCTGCCAAAATCCTAGCAAAGTCCTCAAGGCAGGCAGGAGACCAGAAAGTGACTTCAGCAAGATATGTTCGACTTTGCCTGACTCAGAGACTGCCAGAAAGCAGACCCTTTATATAGGCCATGGGGTGTGGCTCCATGACTCAGCACTTATCCAGGCCTGCCCCTCCCTTCCTTCTGACGCCGCCGCCTATCAATTCTTCTGAAGCGAGGGTCACTCCAGTCGGCAGCTGTTGGTAATTGACCTCCCTCAGGCTCACATGCTGTGGGGGAGGGGGAGGGGTCTAGTTGCTCCGTTTGCCTGGGCATGGAGCCAGGGCTGGGGCCGGGAGGTGCCCCCTCCTCCTCAGCCTGTCTGGGCATGGAGCCAGGGCTGGGGCCGGGAGGCATACTAGGACATTCCTCAGCGTTTGGAAGCAGATAAGAAGACCCCGGCTGCGGTGAGAGCGGGCAAGACACAACACAGGGGCCGGTTTAGCTCACGCTGGTAAAGCCTGTTATTAAGAACACAGTAGCCTGCAATTACTGCAGGTTCGAGCCCGGCCCAAGGTTGACTCAGCCTTCCATCCTTTATAAGGTAGGTAAAATGAGTACCCAGATTGTTGGGGGGGCAATAAGTTGACTTTGTAAAAATATACAAATAGAATGAGACTATTGCCTTATACACTGTAAGCCGCCCTGAGTCTTCGGAGAAGGGCGGGGTATAAATGTAAACAAAAAAAACCAAAAAAAAACACTGGACATGAAGCTGTTGCTCAGCACCAGTAGGAGAAGCGAGGTCTGCCTTTATCTCAATGACGAGGAATGAAGAGATAAACCTCCAGGTGGCCTCAACGACTCTCTAAAAAGGATACAAATGACCAGCCGTCTGCAAGGAGAATAAACCCTTCCCCACCATCCAGTCAGAGCTGAAGAAGCTTCTTGGATGAGAAGCGAAACGTCTTCAAAGAAAAAACCAAGAAAAGCCCAGTTGCCTCTTGCAAAAACACCTTTGGGACTCCAAGTGGCCTCAATAACTTTCTAAAAGGATGCAAATGACCAGCTGTCTTGCAAAGAGAATCAATCCTTCCATTCTCCACCATCCAGTCAGAGCTGAAGAAGCTTCTTGGATGGGAATCAAAATGTCTTGAAAGAAAAATCAAGAAAAGCCCAGTTGCCTCTTGAAAAAGCACCTTTGGGATCAGGGGTCTCCAACCTTGGTTCCTTTAAGACCTGTGGACTTCAACTCCCAGAGTTCCTCAGCCAGCTTTGCTGGCTGAGGGACTTTGGGAGTTGAAGTCCACAAGTCTTAAAGGGACCAAGGTTGGAGACCCCTGCCTTGGATGACGGAGAATCTCCATAGACAATGTGTTGTGCCTCGCCCGCCCCCCTCTCCTCAGCCGGGCCCCTCCCATCTCCTGTTATCTGAGCCAGAGACTGATAGTGAAGAAGAATGGCCTGGCATGCCTCCAGCCCCCAGCCCTGGCACCATGCCTGGACAGACTGAGCAAACAAACCTCCCTCCTACAGCGTGAGCAAGAAGCCAGCCACGAGCTAGAATTGCCGGCAGCTGAGCAGGACAAAACGTGGACAGATCCCCGCTTCCGGAGAATGGAGAGGCGACGTCAGCAAAAGGAAGGGAGGGGCAGGCCTGGATTAGTGCTGAGTCATGGAGCCACACCCCATGGTCTAAATAAAGGATCTGCTTTTTGGCATTCCTTGAGTTAGGCAAAGTCTCATCTGGTTGCTGAAGTCACACCTTGGATTCCTGCCTGCCCTGAGAACTCTGACAGGAATTTGGCAAAGCTGCAGAGGCTTTGTGGCCACGCTTGATACAGACTTCCCAAACCCGGCCGTCAGAGGAGGAGTGGGACACAACACAATGAGAGATGAACAAGACAAGATGATCATCAGAACAAGCCTATCCAGGTAGTTCTCAACTTACAACCATTCGTTTAGTGACTGTTCAACGTTACAACGGCACAGAAAAAAAAAGTGACATGACTATTTTTCACACGTGGGGCTGTTGCAGCATCCCCATGGTCAAAATTTGGAGTTCGTTTTTATGACAGCTGCAATGTCCCCGGTCATGTGATCCCCTTTTGCGACCTTCTGACAAGCACACTTAATGGGGAAGCCAGATTCATTGAACAATTGTGTTACTAACTTACTTATTACGTCTTCAAAGAAAAACCAGATAATCCAAAGGAAGAATGTAGCCTTGTTTATCCCAAGGTCACTTCTAGAGGGAAAAAGAAAGCGCACGAGGGAAGTTACCAGTGGTAGAATTCAATTTTTTTTTACTACCGGTTCTGTGGGCGTGGCTTGGTGGGCATGGCAGGGGAAGGATACTGCAAAATCTCCATTCCCATTCCATTCCAGGGGAAGAATACTGCAAAATCTTCATTCCCACCCCACTCCTGGGGGAAGGATACTGCAATATTCCCACCCCACTCCTGGGGGGAAGGATACTGCAAAATCCCCATTCCCACCCCACTCCTGGGGGAAGGATATTGCAAAATCCCCATTCCCACCCTACTCCTGGGGGGAAGGATATTGCAAAATCCCCATTGCCACCCCACTGCAGGAGGAAGGATGTTGCAAAATCCCCATTCCCACCCTACTCCTGGGGGGGAAGGATATTGCAAAATCCCCATTGCCACCCCACTGTAGGAGAAGGATGTTGCAAAATCCCCATTCCCACCCTACTCTCGGGGGAAAGATACTGCAAAATCTCCAGCCGGAGGTGGTATTTGCCGTTTCTCCAAACTACTCAAAATGTCCGCTACCGGTTCTCCAGAACCTATCAGAACCTGATGAATAGCACTGAGGGGTGAAATCTACTTACCTTTCCTACCGGTTCGGAAGTGCATGCGCATGCAGAAAGGGTAAAAAAACAGGTTACTTCCTGGTTAAAACCAGGAAATAACAACGGGAATGTGGGTGGGTAGAGCCTCGCGCTGCTGTCACTACCGGTTCTCCGAACCACCCACCGCCATTGCTACCGGTTCGGCCGAACCGGTCCGAACCGGTTACATTTCACCCCTGATAGCACCCCTGGAAGATACCTTCCTATCCAAGACCACAAGGGGGCAGAGAAAAGCAGACGTCCCTATCCCACCGCCTTGATTTCTTACCTGGGGATGGGCAGTCATTGCATGTTTGCGCAAAGCCGCCCTGTCGGTGAAGGGCTGTTTGCAAATCCCACAGATCAGCACTGGTTCTTCTTTGGCTTGGCTGCCCTGATGCTGTTGCTTCTCAGATGGACCTTCTCCACCACCTTCTCCTTTGTCCTTCTCTGGTTCTTCTTCCACCGGGAAAGTTCCTCTATCCTCTTCTTCCATATCGGCCTTCTCTTCCCTATCCTTCAAGGGACAGAGAGGGCTTTGGGGCCCCAGTGGGGAGGAGGAGAGTGCTCCGGGTCCTCCCTCTTCCCCCTCAGGCTGCCCCATTTCCTCCCCTTCCTTGGAAGGACCCAGACCTTCAGGGCTGGAGATCTGCTCTGCTTTTTCTCCAATGCTTTCGACTGAGTCTTCATCGGTGGGCTCTTCTTCTTCCTCCTCCTCCTCTGACAGCTCCTCCTCCTGGGGGACAGGTGGCTGCTCCCGTGGCTTCTCCCCTTCTCCCAATGGGGCCCCCTCTGGGGCTGAAGGCTCAGGCAGGAGAGCTCCATTGGGGATCTGCCCACCCAGGTGCATTCGGACGTGCTGTTGGAGGCTCACGGCATTGGTGAACTTCTTCTGACAGATGGGACAAGAGTTTTGTGCTCGGGCCGACGGGCTGGTTTTGTGGGCCACAAAGTGGGCCCTCAGGTTCCCCCTGGTGGAGAAGGCTCGCCCACAGACCTTGCACTTGAAGGGGCGTTCGCCCCCGTGCTGCCCGTAGTGAAGTTGCAGAGCTCGGGGACAGCTGAGGACCCTCAAGCAGATGACACATTGATTGGGCCCTGAAGACGACGGAGAAGACGACACCGAGGACCCGGCTGTGGATGGGGCCACAGGGGCCATGCCTGAGGAGGACGAGGATCCTTGGCGGTCGATCTTCTCCACCAGCTGCTGGAGCTTGGAGGTCTCCGAGGGAGAGGCCTCCAGGACGTAGGGGAAGGGCCCCATGGCTGGGCCCGCCTTGAAGTGATTGGCCAACAGAGCCCAGCTGGGCAAAGCCCCCACAAGCTTCCCCAGCTGAAGACGGGTCCCTTCTGCCTCTGATTCAGGAGGGGTGTTCTCGTCCCCCTTCCCCTTGGCTTCCACTGCCTTCATCAGGACCAGCTTGTTGAAACCGGGCAAAGCTTGAGCTGTGGCCGAAGGAGCTGTGCCGGATAGTAGGCTCAGACTCTCGGTGGCACTCAGGGCCTTGCGCTCAGCCGGAGGGAGGGCCCCATGTTCCTCTCCGGATTCAGCTTTCTCAGGTGGCACGGACATGCCATAAGGGAGCCCCGAAGTGGTCAGGACGTAGTCCAGATGCTCCGGGACTGGGTGAGGGTTCATCTGGACATGAGGGTACTTCTCCCGGTGACGATGGAAATGGACCTTAAGATTGCCTCGGGTGGTGAAACGGTTCCCACAGATGTTACACTTGTAGGGACGCTCGCCGGTGTGGGAGCGCAGGTGGATCTGGAGGGCGCTGTCGCTGCCGAAGATCTTCCCACAGAAACGGCATTTGTGGCGCCCACTTGGTTTCTCACCTTCCAAGTTGGATTCTCCCACTCCTCCTCCTCCTCCCCCTCCTCCTCCTCCATTCTTCTGTCGCAAGAGTCCCGGAGATGTGGCCTGCTCGAGACCCCGGGCAGTCCCTAAGCACTGGGCTGCCAAGACACCTGTGGCTGTAGGGAAGGCTGGAGCTAGGAGCTGCTCAGCTTTGGGTACCCTGGTGCCACCAGGGAACGGGTGGTAGAGATGGAAGAATGCCGGCTTGGGCACATCTGGAGAGGCGGATACCTGGTTCCTCCCAGGTTCGGTCTTGATGGAAAAGACAGGCAAAGGGGGCTTTGGTGGGGCAGACGCCACCGGAGCAGGTTCTGTGGTGGAGGCCGGAGCCCCGACCTGCCCCCATGAACTCAAGAGCAACACCTGGCGGCAGATCTGCTCGGTCATCTGCATCTGATGAAGCTGGCGTTGTTGCAGAACACGCAACTCTTCCAGGATGAGAGGGATGTTGAGATGCCCGGTGGGGACAGTAGTGGGGGGAGGCAGGGTTGGGGGTGGTGGAGGAGGGGGCCGGGAAGAGGCGGGCTCTTGGCTTGGCTCAGTCAACAAGGGCCCCGGTTCCACGTCCATGCTTGGAGAACTTTCAGGATGGATCTCAACGGAAGAGGAGGATGAGGAGCAGACGCTGGAGTGCTCCTGGCCGATGGCGGGAGTGGTGGCAAGGCCGGCCGAACTGGGGGCTCGCTCTGAGAAACAAGTAGTGGTGTGAGCGGATAATTCGGAGGGGTCCTTGAAGATGATGTGGCAGGAAGGGCAGGAGAAGGGGCTGGAGTCATCCCCAGTGTCTCCTGGGAAGATGGGAGAAAGAAAGAAAAAAGAGAAGAAGGAGACGGAGTTAAGTCCAGATTTGTAAAAATAAAAATAAAAAAAATACAGGAACATAGAAAACTGATGGCAGATAAAGACTTAATCGAGGTAGTTCTTGACGTACAACAGTTCATTTAGTGACCGTTCGAAGTTACAGTGGCACTGAAAAAAGTCACTTATGATTGTTTTTCACACTTGCAACCGTTGCAGTGTCCCTGCGGTCTCATGATCAACACTCAGATGCTTGGCAACTGGTTCGTATTTACAACTCTTGCAATATCCTAGGAGTTATGTCATCTCCTTTTGCGACCTTCGGACAAGCAAAGTCAGCCGGGGAGCCAGATTCCCTTAACAATCGGGTTACTAAGTTAAGAACTGCAGTGATTCACTTAACAAATGTGGTGATTCACTTAACAAATGTGGTGATTCACTGAACAAATGTGGTAAGAACAGTCGTAAAAGGAGGCAAACAACAAACACTCAACAAATTTCTCACTGAGCAACATAAATTGCGGTCGTACCTTGAGCATTCATTGCCTGTAGTCCATTTTGTCTGTCCTTTGAGGGTTTCTTTTTTCTTTTAAATTTGTTGGTCATTTTAAAATTATTATTTATTGATTTTATTTTTTTCATTTCTGTTCGTGGTTTATCCCAAAAACATGTTTAAACTCAGTTACTGAGGATTGACCCACTAACTGTGCTGGAAGTTGGTTCCAAATGTCAGCTTCTGTTTTTGTGAAGCAATACTTTCTAACATTGCTTTTGAACTTCTCTCCTGTCAGTTTGAAGCTACGCCCTCGTGGTCCTGATTTCTGGTCCTGATTTCTCTACATGGGGCTCCCCTTGAAGAGCACCAGGAGGCTCCAACTGGTCCAGAATGCGGCTGCGCGGGTAATAGAAGGGGCACCGCGATGCTCCCATATAACACCGCTCCTACGCAGCCTGCACTGGTTACCAGTGGTCTTCCGGGTGCAATTCAAGGTACTAGTTATCACCTTTAAAGCGCTCCATGGCACAGGACCGGGTTACCTTCGGGACCGCCTACTGCCACCTATAGCCTCCCATCGACCTGTGTGCTCCCATAGGGAGGGCGTCCTCAGGGTGCCATCAGTCAAACAATGTCGATTGGCGGCCCCCAGGGGGAGGGCCTTTTCTGTGGGGGCTCCAGCCCTATGGAATGAGTTGCCTCCGGGGCCGCGTCAACTCCCCGACCTCCGGTTTTTTAAACGCGAGCTCAAGACTTTTCTATTCCACCGTGCGGGGCTAGCTTGAGGGAATTTTAAGAAGGGTTTTAGGATTGTTTATTTTAGTGCTAATTTTAAATTTGGCCTGTTTATAATTAGTTTTTAATATGTTTTTAAGCTTATTTATGTACTAGTGTTTTTATTTGGCTGTTCACCACCCATGAGTCCTTCGGGAGAAGGGCGGTATAAAAATCTAAATAAATAAATAAATAAATAAATATTCAAAATATAGGTCGTTCTTATACAACGGTCAAAATATAGGTCGTTCTTATACAACGGTCATTTAGTGACCATTAGAAGTTACAATGGCCCTGGAAAAAGTGACTTATGACTTGTTTTCATACTTACGACCGTTTTGGCATCCCTGTAATCCAGGGTTGGGCTTGACTTACCTTTACTACCGGTTCACAATGGGAGCGTGCGCAGTTCTGCGCACGCGCGGCTCACCAAATATGACATCAGGGCAGGTGGGCGGAGCCTCCCGCCGCTTTTACTATGGTCCTCAAGAACCGGACAGAACCGGGAGCAACCCACCACTGCTGTGGTCACGTGATCAAAATTCAGACGCAAATGACTCATACTTATGACGGTTGCTGTGTCCCAGGGTCATGCGATCCCCTTTTGCAACCTTCCGACCAGAAAAGTCAACGGGAAAATCAGATCCAATTAACAACCAACTTAATGCCTGCCGTGGTTCACTTAACAACTCTGGCAAGAAAGGTTGTAAAATGGAGCAAAACTCACTTAACAAATATCTCACTTAAAAAACAGAAATTTGGGGCTCGATTGTGGTCGCAAGTCAAGGACTACCTGTACTGCCTTCTAAAACTTATTCACACCCTTAATATATTTAATATGTTGAAAAGGCTGCTGTTCCATATTAGCAGACTTATGCATCTCTGCATGACACTTCCTGTATATACCACAACAGTTCGTTTAGTGACCATTCAAAGTTACTAATTTAAGAACCGCAGGGATTCACTTAGCAATGGTGGTGAGAAAACTCACTGAACAAATGTCTCTCTTAACCGTATAAAAGTTGGGCTCAGAGAACGTTGTAATTCAAGGACTACCTGTATACAATATAGGTAGAAGATGAGAAACACAGGCAGTACATCTGTGTACTGGATTGAAATAATTTAACAACCGGTTCGCCCAGGGTCAGGTTGGCTGTCGTGGAAGGCGTGGCCCATTCCTGTCCTCCAGCTCCGTCGCACATCCTCCCACGACGGCCAACCTGACGCTGGGCGAACCAGTTGTTAAATTATCACAAACCCCCGCTAACAAAGTGGATCCTGGGCGCTGCACTCCAATGGAGAAACGGGCAACGGAGTGGCTGGCATGAGGGAAGGAGGAGGACCATGGAGAAGAAAGAGGGAAAGCGGTCTCCTCCTTCCCTCATGCCGGCTGCTGCATTGCCTGTTTCTCCATTACAGCACAGCGCCCAGGGTCCACTTTGATTGCGGGAGGAACGTGCAATTTAACAAGTGGTTCGGGCGAACCGATGTGAACGAGCTGAATCCCACTCCTGCAGTACATCAGGGGAAGATCATTTAAAGTTTTTCTTTTAAAGAACATGTATCTCAATTGTAGTCTACCGCTATAATCTTAAATCAGATCGGCTGCATATTCAACGCAGAGATCCACTAAAGTCCAGTTTTCCCTCCAGTGAGGTGTCTTCCAGATCAGAGGCATAACCCTCAGTCTGTGAACCGGCACTGGGCTGTGGCATGTCAGAAACCGGGCTGCATAAAAATATAAAGCCCCATCCATGGGATATGAAACCACACCCACTCTGGCCCACGGAAAAACCTCTCTCTCCACGGAACTGGACCCTGATGACCAAACGGTTATGTGGGGTCCACTGTTCCAGTTGGATGACATTAGTAGTCCTCGACTTACAACCACAACTGAAAGCAACATTTCTGTTGCTAAGCGAGACGTTTCTTAAGTCAGGGGTCACCAACCTTTCGGACCTCAGAGACCACTAACTTCATGTTTTTAAATCCCGCGGACCACTAATATGATCTGCCTAATGACCGGCTGGGTGGGTGTGGCTAGGTGGTCATGTGACAGGGTGGGCATAGCCAACTTGATGTCACTTATGTGCCTCTACTCGCCCCTCCCCTCCCAGCCACTTCTCGCCTGCCCGCCCGGGTTTCTTAGGGTCCCAACAGGAAGCAGTTGTTGGAGCTAAGCAGCCACCATGAGAAAGAGTTGGCAAAACAGCTCAGTTCAAATTGGATCTCACCGAGAAGGAGCTCAGCAGAAGTACCTCATTGAGGACTATGATCATAGGCTTTCCAAGCAGAGGGATGACCTGTGGGAATACAAGGCCAGGTACCAGCGCCTGGAGGGCTGAAATGGTCAGCCAGTTCCAAGCCATGATGCAGTCCCACTGGAACAAGGTCCTCCGGCTCTTTACCACCAGCAGCACTTCCCTCCAGCTTTTGCCCAAAGCCTTGCACCAGGAGGCTGAAGCAGACCCTGAGTCAGAATTTCTGCCCCCCTTCCGACCCACACAAAAAGACCTCGAAATGGGAGACTCTCTGCAGCAATACAAATGTTCATTCCACGTATTCAGCCCAGGGACCATAGTTTGAGGACCCCCGATTTAGTGCAATATAAAAAATGCAAATAATTTTTCTGTGGATCACCATTTTCTCGTGGACCACCAGTGGTCCATGGACCACCAGTTGGTGACCGCTGTCTTAAGTGTGTTTCGCCCCATTTTACAACCTTTCTTGCCACATTTGTTACGGGAATCACTGCAGTTCTCCATTTAGCGACTGAGTCGTTAAGCAAATCCGACTTCCCCACTGGGCTTGCTTGTCAGAAGGTCACAAATGGGGATCGCATGATCCCGGAACACTTGCAACTGTCATAAATATGAACCCGTTGCCCAGCATCCACATTTTGATCACGTGGGGATGCTGCCATGGTCGCAAGTGTGAAAAAAACGGTCATTAAGTCACTTTTTTTCAGGGATTTTGTAACCTTGAACCGTTACACTGAATGGACTGTTATAATTCAAGGACTACCTGTATTGGTTTAGCGACCATCCAAAGTTACAACGGACAGTGAAAAGGGGGACTTCTGACTGGTCCTCTCCTCACGTGATCAAAATTTCGCCGCTTGGAAACTGGCAAGTATTTATGATGGTTGCAACGTCCCTGGGTCATGTAACCACCATGCGCAACTTTACAATGTGCAAAGTCATTTGGGGGAATCCGGCCTGCAGGGTGCTTAGATCTGTCCTGTGGGACCTCCCTGGAAACAACAAAGGACCAGCCCACAGTGCCTCTCCCAGCGGAAACGGAGCTCGGGAGGTTTGTGCACAGTTCGGCAGAGTGTTGCAGGAAGCCGTCGCAGCCGAAAACGGAGCACGGGAGCCTGTTTTCGCTGACAGAGCACTGTGGCCACCACGCGTGCCCCTGACACAAGTGACGTCGAGCCGGCCACACCTCCTGCCCTCCCACCTCGACCCCTCCCGAGGTCAAACACAGCCCTGATGAAATCGAGTTTGACACCCCTGCCTTAACAACGTCAGTGATTCACTTAATAATCGTGGGAAACGAAGCTCACAAAATTCGGGAACCACTTAGCAATGCTTACCAATCAAAACCAATCATGATCGTAAGACGAGGACTACCTATAATTCCCCAAATTTTTAGCCACAGGGATAAAGCCATGTATCTGGAGAGCTGGGGAAAGTTGGCGTCGACACTCAAGCAGGACAATCTGTATGTGCTGGCATGGCCACCGCCTTCTCCTGGCATACCGCAACCCATAAACGCCGAGAGGTGCAGATGGAAAATTTCCTTCCGCCAGAGGCCCTCCTGACAAACAATACATCTAACCGATGTAATGCGATGCGGCAGTTAAAAAGATACTCTCCATTGCTTAGATTGTTATCTCGGCTGTGCCCAGTTCTGGCTACTGTACGTTCCTTGGGGAGATGACGAAACTGGAGAAGATTCCGAGATCTCCCTGCGGATTGGGAAACCCAGCCTTGTGAAGGTCAGTTCAAAGATCTAGGTCAGATCTAGCTTGGAAATGATATGAGGGCCGTCTACAAGGATCTCAAAAGTTGTTCCTTTACTTCAAAACCCCTTTGGTCACAAAAATAAAGCCAGCAGGAGCAGAGTCTTTAAAGTCAAGGAAGAAAGTTGAGTGTTAAATGAAAGACCCACCCTGCCACTATTCGGGAAGCTTAAAAGCAGGATTATGGACAATAGAGTGCCCAGGACAAGGATCCGATGGCCTGGCTGTATTGAAGATAAGTTTGGCAGGTTTTTGTTCTCAGTATCAATTGGACTTAGAATCCGTGTTTTTCAACCTTGGCAGCTTTAAGATGTGTGGACTTCAACTCCCAGAATTCCCCAGGCAGCAGAGCCTAGACACACATTTTTCAATAATTCTAGAATCTCACATGACAAATCTTTCTCAACTTTGGCTACTCTGAAGACGTGTGAACTTCAATTCCCAGAATTCCCCAGCCAACAAAGTCTAGACCCGTGATGACGAACCTATAGCATGCATGCCACAGGTGGCATGTGGAGCCATATCTGTGGGCACGCGAGTGTCGCCCTAGGTTAGCTACAGTATGCATGTCCGTGCCGGCTAGCTGATTTTCAGGCCTTCTGGGCCCACCAGAAGTTGGGAGACGGGCTGTTTCCAGCCTCTGGAGGGCCTCTGGGGGGGGAGAAGGCTGTTTTCACCCTCCCCAGGCTCCAAGAAAGTTTCTGGAGCCTGGGGAGGGTGAAAAACAGGCCTACCGGGCCCACTGTGTCATCGTGCGCGGAAAGCAGGGAGAGCGCAGGGGTTCTGTGCCCGTGCGTGGGGGGGAGCAGGGCGCATTGAATTATGGGTGTGGGCACACACACACAACCCCCCCACGCTCCCCTTGCATTTGGCACGCGATGGTAAAAAGGTTAGCCATCACTGGCCTCGACACACGTTTTTTGATAAAATACAGAATCTCACAGATCAGTATTTCTCAACTTTGGCTACTCTGAAGAAGTGTGGCCTTCAACTCCCAGAATTCCCCAGCCAGCGAAGCCTAGACACACGTTTTTTTTGATAAAATTTAGAATGTCACATGACAAGTCTTTCTCAGCCTTGGCTACTCTGAAGAGGTGTGGCCTTCAACTCCCAGAATTCCCCAGCCAGTCATGGCTGCCTGGGGAATTCTGGGAACGGAAATCCACACGTCTTAAAACTACCAAGAGTAGACAGCAGAAGACTCCCAAGTTTAATGCAAGAAGCCAATCTGGTTTCCGAGCTCCCTCAAACTGGTGGGTGTCCTCCAGATATAACCAGGACCCAGGATCCCCCAGCGGCCCACTAGCCCATAGGGAGGCTGGGGATTTCGGGAAATGTAGTCTAACCACATCGGTTGAGAAAAAGCCTTTAAGAGCTTCCCTTCCAGACACTAGGGTCATCCTCAAGGACCGAAATCTTCAATTGGGAGTCCTTGAGCCAGGCGGTGGGATGGGTGGGAATGAGGAGTGGGGGGGGGGGGCGGAGGGGGAGAGAGGAAATGCCGGCACCGCAAAAATGGTGGTGCTGCCTTTACTAACATGCAAAGATCGGGCCAACCGGGAAGCCAAGTTTCTAGCCCTCAGGGTGGATCTTTCAAAAAAAAAAAAAAAAAGCTACCGGGAAGGAAGGGCGAAGGATGCGAGAAGCAGCATCCAACCAACGTTAGGAAACAAGGATCTCCTTTAGATTGCCTCCTCCTCCTCCTCCCCCCCCACCCAATTTTGTTTGCGGGTTTCTAAACCCGGCTGAGCGCAAACCACGATCTCCGCGTTGCTCGCAGAGCTCTGCCGCTGTGCGCATCCTTTTAAAAAACAGGAGGCAGGCAGGCGGGGAGGATGGGTGGGTGGGGGGCTGAGGGGGGGTTGGGGAACGCCAAGGGGTCTCAGATCCGTCCACCATATTGGTGTATCCCTCCCCCCCACCTTCCTCCCCCCCCCACCCAGGGTGGGGGACGGATGGCGTGCTTTTTGGGGAGGGGAAGAAAAAAAGACAATGGAAAGGACCAAAGGAGAGGAGAACCAACCAACCGGCCGCGACTGGAAGAAGGGAGACTTGAGGGTGGGGGGAGAAGGACCGGCCTGCTGGAGAAAGAAAGGGTCGGATGTGGGGGGGTCCCCATCCCTCGCCCCCTTCCCTCCCTCCCTCCCTCCCTCCCTTCCCCGCCCCAGCCCCCTCTCTTCCCCACCTGCGGGCTCTGCCATGCTAGCATCAGCCGCCGCCGCCGCTGCGCACAAGCCCTCCGCCGGCTCCCCGCGTCCTCGGGGGCTGCTCATCTCGGCCGCTCCCGGAGGAAGAGGAGGAGGAGGAGGCGGCAGCGGCGAGAGAGATTGGCGGGCTCCCCCCACGGCTCTGCAGCAGGGACCTCTGGTGTCTGGAGGGCGGCTGTCGCCGGCGCCGCCGCCAGGAGCCAGCGCGGGGCGCCCCCGTGCGCCACGGCTCCGGAGCGCACCTGGAGGAGGACGAAAGAGGAAGAGGGAGGGAGCGAGGGATAACAGGAGGAGAAGGAGGAAGAAGAGGAAGAACAGGAGGCTGAAGGAATGCGAGAAGGATGGGGGAGCGATGGATAGCAGGAGGAGGAGAAGGAAGAAGAGAAGGAGGAACAGGAGGTTGAAGGATGGCGAGAAGGAAGAGGGAGGATGGAGGGAGTGATGGATAGCAGGAGGAAGAGGAAGAAGAGGAGGAGGCCAAAGGATGGTGAGGAGGAGGGGGGGAGGGAGGGAGGGTGCAATGGATAGCAGAAGGAGGAGGAGAAGGAAGAAGAGGAGGAGGAACAGGAGGCTGAAGGATGGCGAGAAGGAGGAGGGAGGAGGTAGGGAGTGATGGATAGCAGGAGGAGGAGGAGGAGAAGTAAGGGGAAGGAAAAGAGGAAGATGGAGGGAATGATGGCAAGGAGGGGGAAGATGGAGAAGAAAGAGGAAGAACAGGAGGAGGAGGAAAGAGAGGGAACCCTGCTAGAAGAGAAGAAGTAGCAGGAATCTGTTTGGATACTGGGTCTGCCTTCCCAGGTTTGCGCTCCACAAATCCAGCTGACCCGCTAGAAGGTAGCCAACTGTTCCTGCCTCTTAGGGCATCCCAAAGGCATCCGTCCCATCTATAGGGCCAGACATCCCTCTTTCGTGCCATGCAACCTAACCACGAGCTACAATGTCCCAGAAAAGATACTTTTCTCCAAATACCAACTGGACTTTTCGGATTCTCTCTTCCCCCCCCCCCCGCAAGACCACGGAACACTGTAGAAATCAATTCCGTTCTCCACCCGTGACTTAGAACGGAAGAAGCTTCCAGGGTGAGAAGTGAAACCTCTTCAGGAAAAATCAAGGAAGGTCCAGTTGCCCTTTTTTTTGGGATAACCATGAGTTGGGTGACTGAGAAATTCCATAGACACAAGCTGCAAAGGCCTCAATTTGCAGGCAGGGGTCCCGTCTTGAAGCGGAAATGGGCTGGCCGTGGTGATGCGGCCAAGGCAGTGGTGAAATCATTTTTTTTTACTACTGGTTCTGTGGGCGTGGTTTGGAGGGTGTGGTTTGGTTTGGTGGCCGTGGCTTGGTGGGCATGGCAGGGGAAAGATATTGCAAAATCTCCATTCCCTCCCCACACTGGGGCCAGCCAGAGGTGGTATTTACCGGTTCTCTGAACTATTCAAAACTTCCGCTACTGGTTCTCCAGAACCTGTCAAAACCTGCTGAATAGCACCCATGGGCCAAGGGTTTTCCTCTTCCCATTCTCTGCTTCCCACTTCCAGGCCCAAAAGCTACCTGGATGGACAACCGAGTACTTTAGGGTAGGAATACAAGAATACATCCCCTCCTACTCTCAATCTTGGACTTACAGTAGCAGGCCAAAATTGTGGAAACCTTTTGGGAAAAGTGTATTTTTGAGGTGTGATGGCTAATAACACCACTTTTTTTGGGGGGGGGGAGTTTCAAGATAATCCTATTCTGCTGCTGGAATGGCCTGGGAATAGCCCAGACCTTAACCCAATTGAAGATCTAGGGAGCCGACGAAAGAAACTTGTTAGTCAGAAGCGACCCAGCAATAAAACCCAGTTAATACAAGCTATCATTCAATCTTGGTTTCACATTCTAACAGCTGCAGAACTAAAAGACTTGGTTCACTCCATGGGAAGACGTTGTAAGGACGTAATTCATGCTAAAGGTTACCCAACTGAGTATTAACTGACATGGTGATCATATTTGTATATCTCGTTTTCTCTATGTTGATAATTTTTGTATATCTCATTTTTTCTACGTGTTTCGCTTTTCTTCTTTATACTGTAACTGCTATTCTAATAGCAAATCCTTCATAAAAATTATTGCATTACGTTCTTGATTAAATTATCTTTCCATCGATATATAATTTTATGGTACTTCTCAGAGGTGGGTTTCAGCAGGTTCTGATCAGTTCTGGAGAACCGGTAGCGGAAATTTTGAGTAGTTCAGAGAAAAATTCTGACTGGCACATCTATTCTCTGCTTCCCGAGTCCCAGCTGATTGGGAGGAAATGGGGATTTTGCACTATCCTTCCCCCAGGAGTGGGGTGGGAATGGAGATTTTACAATATCCTTTCCCTGCCATGCCCACCAAACCACACCCACCCACCAAGCCATGCCACACCCACCAAACAACACCCACCAAGCCATGCCACGCCCACCAAGCCACACCAAGAGAACTGGTAGTAAAAAAATTTAAATCCCACTACTTTTTTTGCTACTACTCCCCCCCCCCTCAAAAGTGGGGTTATTAGCTAGTTTTAGAAAATACACTTTTCCCAAAGAGTTTCCACAATTTTTGCCCACTACTGTAATTAGAAACCCGGGACGAGAGACCACCAGCAAATCTTTGAGCTGTAGGCTACGGGAGGCTACAATGCAATCCAGGAAGAAAATAGTGGCAAGCCACATCTGTATACAGCTAGTCCTAGACTTACAACAGTTCATTTAGTGACTGTCTGAAATTACAACTGCTCTGAAACAAAGTCACTTTAACAACCGTTTTTCACACTTTTTTTTTTTTTATTACTTTTTTTGCAACAAACAAACAAAAAGAAAATACATTATTACATCCTTGTGCTATACATAAAAGGAAGATTTGGGTCTTCGGATATATCCTCATGATTGCCAAAATCCACGTTCTCGAGGTACAGGTACTGAAGCGTCCAATGTTCCAAGCGCAAAGTCCACAAATGGTTTCCAAGTCTTCCAAAAAATATCTTCTTTATACACACCACTTCTAATTTTAATATCACATGTCATTTTATCATTTAAAGCTAATTTCCACATTTCAGAATTCCACTCTTCTATTCTAAAAATCACATCTAGTTTCCAATATCTAGCTATTATAATTCTACCTATTATAATCATAATTCTAATCAATTCTTTTTCATATTTTGTTAATTCTATTTCCTTAATTACCAACAATAATATAGTTTCCACTCTCAATGTTATTACTTTCCCCATCATTTCAAATATCATTTTCTCCAATTGTTGCCAAAACTTTTAACCTTATCACAATTATACCACATATGTTCATAAGTCCCCAATTCCATCTCACATCTCCAACATTTTTACTGATTTTTTATCCATTTGTGACAATCTTACTGGAGTCAAATACCATTTCAAACAACTTTATAATTGTGCTCTTTAATCCTTATAGATAAAGTTCTCATAATTCTACTCTTCCAATTCACATTCCAATCTGACTCTGGTATTTCAATATTAAGATCTTTTTCCCAATTTGTCCTCATCACTCTTTGTAATTTTTCATCAGAATTTATAATCTTATAAACCCTACTAACGAGTCCCTTTAGCCCAATTTCATCTTTCATAATCCGAGATACTAAATATTCAAATTCAGTTTCACATCTATTTATCGAATAATTTTCCTTAGTTTTTTGTCCATTTTCTATCTGTATTTTTCAAACCAACTTAACCCTAATTTTTCAATAATTTCTTTATTCCTCCTTTCATTTCCATAACTTTTATCCAATCTCTAATAATTTCTATATTTTCCTCTTTAATCACTTCATTACGCTTTATATTATTTTAATTGGCCAAATTCCAATTGTCTCCCCCAAAAAGATTATATCCGGAATTAAAATTTTAACAAATTTATTCCACATTTTACTTAATCCCTTTAACCAATAACTTCTACTTACACATTTTAAATTTGCTTTATCTAAAAACCACCTTGGTCCAAATTTCTATATCCTTAACTCTAAGTCTCTCCAATAATTATCTTCACCTTTTAATATTTTTACCACTATCCGGATACCATACGCACAATAATAATTAAATAATTTGGGGATTCCTAATCCACCTTCCTTTTGATTTTGATACCACATTTTCTTCACTAATCTAGGTCTTTTGCCACCGTTACAAAATTTATCCAGTTTTTTCTGATATCCTTCAATATCTTTCTCTGTCAAATTTAGTGGTAGCATCTCGAATAAGAAGTTGAACTTAGGCAGCAACATCATCTTACACATTGCAATTCTACCAAACCAAGACAACTTTAAAATTTTATATTTATCTATCTTCTTCTCAATTTCGTTAATCACCACATCATAATTAAGTTTTTTCAATTCTTTAACCTTAAGTGAAAGCACTATACCCAAATATTTCAAAGAGTTTTCAATCCTTATCGAAAATAGCTCTTGCATATTCTCAGACTCATTACCATTACTATCCATCAATAATTCTGACTTTGACCAATTTACTTTCAATCCTGTCATTTCCTCAAATTCTATCAAATGCTTATATATCTTTTCAGATCTTTCTCTACATTTTTCAAAATAATTAAAGTATCATCCATACAAATTTATCTTATACCCTTATATCCTTCTAATTCTTCATCTTTTCTATCATTTTGTCAATATTTCCATAGCCAATAAAAATAATGTTGGGGACAGGGACATCCTTGTCTCGTGCCAGCTTCTAATTTTATCTCTTCAGTTAATATTCCATTCACCTTCACTCTTGCACTGCTCTTTTGGTACAATTTTGAAATAACATGTATAAACTTATTACCAAAGCCTAAAGCCTCCACAATTACTTTAATAGTTTCCCATTGTACAGAATCAAAAGCTTTAAAAATATCCAATGATACTATACCAATTTTATCACCATTATATTCAGCTACATCTATAATATTTAATACTCTTCTAACAATATCACTCATGTATCTACCCTTCACAAAACCTACTTGATTATAACTTATATATCTATCTATAAATCTATTTAATCTATTACTTATAATAGCAGTAAATATCTTTGCATCCTGATTAATTAAAGAAATGGGCCGATAGGACTCAATCCTTTCTAAATCTTTATCTGGTTTAGGAATTAGGGATATCACCGTTCTATTCCATGACGAAGATACTTCCCACCATGTAATATTCCATTGAATAATTTTTGCAATCTTGGTATTATTAATTCTTTAAATTCTTTATAAAACTCAACAGGTAATCCATCCTCACCTGGAGCTTTCCCTAATTTTAATTTTTGTATTATTCCATTAATCTCATCTTGTGTTATATCTTCTTCCATCAATTCCTTATATGTTTGATCAATTTTCACCACATACTTTTCTAAATAGCTTTGCAATTTTCCCGATTAATTGGTTTCTTTGAATATAGATTCTGAAAAAAGTTTCTAACCACTTCACATTTCTCTAATTTTTTATAACATCTTATACCTCTATCATCTATCAAAACTCCAATTTCTCTCTTCTCTCTTTTATCTTTCGCCATCTTTGCCAATAATTTAGAATTTCTATTACTAAATTCAAAAAAATTCCTATTTAAAAATCTCAAATTTCTTTTTACTAACTCTGTATCTTCTTCTATCATTTTATTTCTTAACATATTAAGCTCCTGTAGAATGTTTTTTTTTTAGTAAGCAAAATTGATTTTCCAATTCTTTAATCTGATTTTATCTCTTTCCATTTTAATTTTATAATTTTTATATTTCCTACTTGATAATTTGATACTCTCCCCTCTAAACACCGCTTTCATCGCATCCCAAACAATTTCAAATTTAACCTCCCCGTTATCATTTAATCTCCAACTTTCCTCCAATTTTTTAAGTATCCATTTTTTATCCTTTTCATTTTATACAATTTCTCGTCATATCTCCAATAGCTTCTTTTTTTCTCAAAATTAAAATCTAAGTCCACCATAACTTCTGCATGATCAGAATCTTTAAAAATTCCCACATCTACCTTATCCACATTGTTCAACAAATCTTTAGAAAGAAAAATATAATCAATTCTAGAATATGTATTATATATCTTAGAAAAAAGTGTATACTCTCTCAATTCCTTTAACCTCTCTCCACACATCAACCACGCCATTTCGAAGCATCCACATATTTAAAATCCCCATTTTATTTGCTCCTCCACAGCGGGTGGGATTAGTACTGTCTATTTTATCTCTGATTAAATTAAAATCCCCAGCCACAATTACTTTCCTACACTTTCATTCTCCAAAATTTTGTTATTTTTCAAGAAATTCTCTTTGTTTTCATTCGGTAAATATAAATTAACAAGTGTCACTTTTTCCTCATTAAGATTTCCAACAATTATTACATATCTTCCATCTTCATCCAAAATTACCTTATGTTTTCAAAGTACACCCTATCTGATATCAGTGTTGCAACTCCTCTAGCTTTTGAAGTTCCAAATGCTTTTCATATATTTGCATACCTTTTATATACATTCTATTTGAATCTTCAGATTTCTGATGGGTTTCTTGTAAAAATAAAATGTCTGGTAAATCCTTTTAATCTTAAGCTCCAATCTTCTTCTTTTAATCTGATTCCTGTACCCTTCACATTCCATGACATTATTTTTATAACTCCCATTTAAAATATAAATTTTTAATCCTATCCCGCATCTTCCTTTCTGTGCCCCCACCACCCGACATTAAACTACCATATAAACAACAATAAGCAAACAGAAAAAACAAAACAAAACAAACAATAAAGTACAAACAATCTTCTTCCCCACATCCTCATCGGTTTCGCCTCTATAAAGAGAATGGGGAGAGGGACGTGCCAATGCCCGGGCACTTCTTTCGGGCTGTCTATTTAAATTCATCACTCAAAAAAAAGATAGCGATGACCGCATTCAGCTTCATATTTTCCAAGACTCTTATCTGCTTCTTCTCCTACTGTATCCTCACGACTCTTCTTCTGTTCAACCAACACAGGTGATATTTCTTTCCTCTTTAACCCTTTAGAGTCTTGCCTCCAATAGCCCCTTTTTCTTCTTCTGAGATTGATGTTTCCACGTATGTTCCACCCATCTGAAGCATTTGATCTTTTATCTCCATTAAATCCTCCATCTCAATCAGTCCAAGCTCCGTAAATATAATAATGCATCTATATCTGGGGTGATTGTACGCATCCTTCCTTTATAAAAAAATTTCAATTGTTGTGGTGGCCTCCAATTGTATTTAATTCCATTATCTCTCAAAACTTTTGTAATTGGTTTTAAAAAAAATCTCCATGCCCTTTCTTCTCTTGATATATCCGGGAAGACTTGAATAGTCTTCCCTTCAAACTTCAAAGCATCTCCCAGCTCTCTTAACTTGGCCATAACTTCCAACTTATCACCAAGATTTGCGAACCTGACAAGCACATTCCTGTTAGAACCATTTTGCCTTCTATATCCAATTCTAAAAACACTTGCCAGGTCTGCTAATGTGAACGTAAGTTATGTATCCAAATCATTAATCCATTTCAAAACCCGCTGTTTCAATTTATCCTCCTTTCTTCCGAGATTCCTCTAATAACAAAATTATATTTCCTCATCTCTTCTTCCAAAAGACAAATTCTCTTATCTTGCTGCTCATTTTATAAAATATTTTGCCAATTTGCCGATCTACTTTTGCCTCATGCACATGCAGCTGCTCCATTTCATCTTTAATCATTATCATTTCCTCTTTTGTTTAGCAAAGTTATCATTCATCTCTTGCTTTAAATTTTGCACTTCAGATGTCAGTTTAAATGTCAAATTATCTATACGCTCTGATAGTCCTGCTATTTTTTCCCCAATTTTATTTAAAGCTGCAGCAATTTGCTGCGTTTCTGAAAGTTGTTGAGTCATTTTGGAAAAAACAAAAAAACCAAAAAATTTCTCAAACTGGGATTCCAATTTTCAAAGAGTCTTAGTGAAGATCAAAGGACAGCAGTCAAACCAATTTTACAGAGGGTCTTGATGAAGATCAAGGGACGACAATCTTTAATTGAAGCGAAACGGCTTATTTGCACTCGTTAGTAGCTTATCAGTAACTTATGAGTCATATTCACTCCACAAAGAAACACAATTACCTCACAGCTTAATCAGCGCCATTTTTTCTCCACGTCGGCAGAGAAGAAAAAAAAAACCAGCTTGAACTTCAAAACAAAGTCCTTTTTTTGTTTTCTATAATATAAACAAGCTATTAATTTCCTCTCAAAAGAAAAATAATAATAAAAAAAAATTATCCACCTAATAAAATCTTCTTCAGCTAGTCAGTCCAGCACAAAAGATCGATCTCTTCAATTAAAATTCTTCTCATTAGCAAATTCAGTCTTTGATATTCCTTAGCCTCAGCATTTAACACAGAACACGATAATTATAATAAGGAAAGCAAAAGACAGCAGTTTATTCCAAACTCATCGTGTCTGCCAGTTCGGTCATTCCACGCAGTAAAAACTCCTTAATTCAAGCAGTTTCAAATGACCTACCAGTTTTAAATTCAGTCTGCTGGGCTATTAACACTTCCACTTCATGATTTATTAACTTTCATCCATAACGGTGCATTCCAAACAGCATTAATCCTCATAAATCTTCATTATTAAGCCCTGTGAAGTGAAGGAAAGGTCCTTACCCCACCACGGTCATGGCCACGCCCCCCCGTTTTTCACACTTATGACTGTTTCAGCATTCCTACGGTCACGTGATCAAAATTCGGATGCTTGACAACTAACTCGTATTTATGATGGTTGCAGTGCCCCAGGGTCATGTGTTGCGACCCAGGCCCAAGTAGGTAGTAATAAACTCAGTCCGTGGAAAAACAAACTGTATTCGAACAGCTGGGAATTACTTCATTCCCAGCGTCCTTCAACTCAAAGTAAAACAAGTGCCTCCCAACACAAATTCCTCAGTTATCTCACAAACCTTAGTCCAACTGCCAAAGGCCCTTCCTGGCAAATGTCCAGAAGTCACAAAAACAAAGACGTAGACGAAGCAGAAGATGAAGCAGAAGACACAGCTACAACGTTGTTTTCCAGCAAAGCTGAAATGCCGGTGCTGGTCTGTTTTAAGCCTTATGGGAGGGCCCAATCATCTCTTGGCCTTACTCCTGAGTTGTCCTCTCTGCTTGAGCTGCTCTTGCCTTCTGGCAGCTCTTCTCACGCGTGCATTAGGAACAGGCTCCTCCTGTTCCTCTGACTCACTACTGTCAGTCTCTGGAGGCTCTGGAGTCCGCACCTCACTTCCCGATGGCCCTGGCCCCACCTCTGCCTCATTGCTATCCGACTCCATTTGCCAGCTCTGTAGGCTGCTGACGGACCACAACCTCATGTGAGTCCTCTTTGAGCAAAGACAACAGGGGTTAACCAGAGTCATTTAACTAGCTTAACAACTGCAGGGATTCATTTAATAACCTTGATAAGAAAGGTCGCAAAATGGGGCAAAACTCACTTGACAAATGTCCCGCTTAGCCCAAAAAAATATTTTTTTTTTCTCAATGGTTTCAATTGTGGTTGTAATTCGAGGACTCTAACGGCCAGTGGTGAAATCTGAAGTGGTTTGCCGGCAGTTTGCTGGCTGTGCATGCACATGCACAGTCTGCACCAAACACGTACTGTGTGTGCATGCGTGGTATGCGCCAAAAGGAGGCTTGGGAAGGTAAGTAGACAGCAAGTGGGGGGGGGGAGAGGATCAGCTATGGCACACAAGCTTGGGAACCTTTTAGAACAGGGTTCTCCAACCTTGACAACTTTAAGACTCGGGGACTTCAAATAAGCTTATTTGAAAGACTATACACAAGAAAAATATATTTTAGAATGGAAAATGTGGATTGATTATTATTCAAAATAAGTATCAGATAAAAAAAATATCGGATAGCATATGAGTAAATTTAGGAAATATTTTGTATTAGATATACAAATATTAGATCTATAATTATTAGACGTATTTTTGAAGGAGAGGGGAATTGAGAGTGTGATTATGTGTGGAGTGACTAGAGATTATAATTTAGGATTTATTTTGGATTATGATTGTTAGTTTTGATACCCTGCATTTTGTTCTGGGAAGTCGGGGTGGGGGGTAAGGGGGAGGGGAACTGGGGGGGGGGATGAGGGTAGAGGATGGAGTGATGGTTAATGTACAGGGATTATTGAAGATAACACACCTATTTATCTGCGCGGGACTGGACTAGTTTTTTAAATTTTCTAATTTTAAATTTTTAAATTTTATAGGGGTTTTAATTGGTTTTAATATCTATATTATTTTAATAATCAGGCTTTTTGAATATGTTTTCTTAATGGTTTTCTTAATTTGTATATATATGCTGTTTTATTTGCCTGTGAACCGCCCTGAGTCCTTCGGGAGATAGGGCGGTATATAAATTTGAATAAATAAATAAATAAATAAATAAATAAATAAATAAATAAATAAATAAGATGTATAAATATAATTAATGTAGGGTCGGGTCTGCCCAGCTACCATTTTAGAATGGTGGGGAGGGAGAAAGGAGGAGAGAGTAAGAGGTAGGAAAGAGGAGAAGAGGGGTAGAAGAGGGAGAAAAGGAAGGAAGAGGGGTAGAAGAGGGAGGAGGAAGGTGTAAGGCGGAGGGAGGAGAGGATGTAGATAAGAGAAGGGGAGGAAGGTCTGGAAAGTAGAAGAAGGTAGAAGAGGGAAGAGAGTTAAAAGAAGGGGGTGGTGACTGGGCAAGCCCGACTAATTGTATATGACTGTACATTGGATGAGTTGTTGGATATGAATGTAAAAATAAAACTTTTTTATAAAAAAAAAAAAGACTTGGGGACTTCAACTCCCAGAATTCCTCAGCCACAGGGGTGAAATCTAAAAATTTTCCCTACCAGTTCTGTGGGCGTGGCTTAATTGGTGGGCATGGCTTGGTGGTCAGATGACTGGGTGGGCGTGGCCAATAACAATAAATAATAAAAATAATAAAGTATAAAGAACAATAAGAGGTACCAAAAACCAACTTTCACACTTTACATACACACAACACAACACAACTGACTCACACACAATGTAAAAGCAGCTGCACGTTACACTTCACACAGCCACAAAAAGCTCAAAAACCAACTTTCACACTTTACACACACACAACTGACACTCACACACACACACACACACAAAATGCCGCATACAGCTTTCTGAGATTTTGTGTGTTTGTGTAGTTAGAGTGAAACACTACAGAAACACACAAAATCTCAGAAAGCTGCACAAATATTTTATTATTTTATTTTATTTTATTTTATTTTACTTTATTTTATTTTATTGTGGACTTCAAATCCCAGAGTTCCTCAGCCAGCAAAGCCAGCCAGTTGATCACCAAGGAAATAGATTAGCTAAGCGATTGATTCTGTCTGGCTGAAAGTGAAACTGCTTTCGGGCTGGAAAGAGAGCCATGCATTCATCAGTAATCAGGTAAGTGCCTTAGAATCTCTACTCTTACTTGTAGAAAACATGTTTTCTACAAGTAAGAGTACAAGTAAGGTTCTGCTGATGAGGAACTCAGGTGAGATCGCCAGAGGAGACTTTAAATTTTTTTTAAAAAAAGTTTAAAGTCTCTGCCGATCTCAGCTGAAGGGCGGGATCCTCAAAGGCTTTTTTTTACTTTTAAAGGCCTGTTTCGGCTGAAGCAAAACCGGCTTTTAAAAGTAAAAAAAAACAACCTCTGCTGATGGTGCAGCTCAGCAGAGGCGGGGGGACGGGGCCAGGAATTTTTGCTACGGGTAATCCGAACCAGCAGCCGCCATCGCTACCGGATCGCGTGAGCCAGTCCGATCCGGGAGCATTTCACTCCTGGTTGGAGAGCTCTGTTTTAGAAAACCTTTTTTTTTTATTAAATTTTTTTACAAAGAATTCCCCCCGCCATATATCCCCCCCACCTCCCACCCTAACCCCCCTCCCTCACTCCCCCAAACCCTCCCCTCCCACTTCCCAGAGCAATTACTGGGAATAATATCAAACAATCACATACTAAATTATACTAATTATCCATAACCCCCACTCTCTCTACAACCTTAACTCCCCTTCCAGAAACAAGAAACGAAGGGGGGGGGGAAGGAAAATACATTCTTCTTCCAATCCATTATATATCAGTCCATTCCGCTCCTAGAGTCTTCAGAATCTTCCGATTAAATTGGTATTTCCAGTTCATCGATAAAATACATAGTTTTTAATATACAGTCTTCATCGATCAACACCAAGACAACGTTCCATCTTCCAGTATTCATCAGAAATTCTTCAATAATATACCTTTCTTCCTTAAACAGTCTCTCAAATATAATTCATATTTCCAGCTTGAATTCTTAGATTTTACTGTCCAATCTCCAAAAATAAACAATATTGTTTCCTCTCATATCTTTGATATTACTTACATATATCAAATAGCATTGCTAATATTAATATTAAACCTATATTGTATCCAAAATATGTCAATTATAATAATTAAAATCTTCAATTTACCTTACATATGTCAAATAACATTATTGAAATTACACCTATAACTTATATCCAAATGTTTTAGAAAACTTTTTTATAGCATTTTATATAGTAAAAAATAGTAAAATATGCTTAAAAAGTAAAAAAAAAAAAAGTTCCAAAGATTAGCTGAGCGATCGTTGGAACTTTTTAAAAAAACTTTTTAAACATTTTTTTTACTACCGATTCTCCAGAATTGATAGTAAAAAATGCTTTAAAAAGTAAAAAAAAAGTTCCAACAATTGCACATCCCTCAGCTGATCTTCGGAACTTTTTTTTTAACTTTTTTTTTTTTACTGCATTTTTTTTACTATCGGTTTGCACGAACCGGCCTGAACTGGTAGCATTTCACCCCTGGTAGCGGCTTGGAAAAACAGCTGGATCATGGCTTTGATGTTCCCAGGGGGTGACAGGCACTTAAGGGAAAACCTTTTAGGGTGAATTTGGACTCTGCAGGTTAAGGTACATACATTGTCAGATGCTAGAACTTTTCTATCCTGCTTTACGGAGTGGAGAGCTGGGTCTCTGACACAAAGCCACTTGAAGAGACTCGAAGCATTTGAAATGTGGATTTACAGGCGGGCTGTAATGTACAAGCTGGGTTGACAAAATCAGAAACGAGGTGATAAGCTGCCTGGGAAAGCCAAGGGAAATCATCAAAATCCTAAAAAAGGGAATGTTAGATATTTTTGACACCTGGAAAAATACACCATACTTCACTTAATCCTCCAGAGAAAGATTGAAGGCAAACAAGGTCCAGGCAGAAGAAGAACATCATGGCTTCCAAATATAAGGGACCAGTTTGGACAAAACTCAACAGCACTTTTTTCGTGCAGCTGTTGATAAAAATAGGATCGCTGCCATGATTGCCAATGTCCAATGGCAGATATGGCAGAAGAAGAAAAGAAGGGGAAGGGGAAGGAGGAGAAGGAGGAGGAGGAGGAGGAGGAGAAGGAGAAGGAGAAGGAGGAGGAGAAGAAGAAGAAGAAGAAGAAGAAGAAGAAGAAGAAGAAGAAGAAGAAGAAGAAGAAGAAGAAGAAGAAGAAGAAGAAGAAGACTGGTCTCAACTGATACATCTGGATATGAGCAGTGGTGTAATCCAAATTTTTTTTACTACCGGTTCCAGTGGCGTGGCTTGGTGGGCGTGGCTTGATGGGTGTGCCAGGGGAAGGATATTGCAAAATCTCCATTCCCACCCCACTCCAGGGGGAGGATACTGCAAAATCTCCATTCCCTTCCCACTCCTGGGGGAAGGATACTGCAAAATCCCCGTTTCCTCCCCACTCCTGGGGGAAGGATACTGCAAAATCCCCGTTCCCTCCCCACTCCAGGGGAAGGATACTGAAAAATCTCTATTCCTACCCTACTCCAGGGGAAGGATACTGGAATATCCCCATTCCCTCCCCACTCCTGGCAACAGGATATTGCAAAATCTCCATTCCCTCCCCACTCCAGGGGAAGGATACTGCAAAATCCCCATTCCTCCCCACTCCAGGAAGGATACTGAAAATCTCTATTCCTACCCTACTCCAGGGGAAGGATACTGGAATATCCCCATTCCCTCCCCACTCCTGGCAACAGGATATTGCAAAATCTCCATTCCCTCCCCACTCCAGGGGAAGGATACTGCAAAATCCCCATTCCTCCCCACTCCAGGGGAAGGATACTGCAAAATCCCCATTCCCTCCCCACTCCTGGGGAAGGATACTGACCTTCTTGCCCTGCGAGATGCCCCTCTCTCGCGGGTTTGGCCCTCCATATTATCGAGGGCCCACCTTGAGGATGGGCTTTGGAGCCCCGAGAGGTGGCATGCTAAAAATAGGAGGCTTAGGGGCTTTTTAATTAGTTGTTTTAATAGATTTTTTAAGGGGAGTTTTAATGGGGATCTTAAGGGTTGGGAGGGAGGGGGAGGGTCGAGATGGGTGGGGGGAAAAACCCACTGGGGTGGGGGGGGAGGGTATGTCCAGTCCCAGTGCGTGCTCACGGCTTCATTTCATCGGGTCCGAAGACAGGGGGGGAGGGGGATGTTCAGAGTGTAAAGTGTTATTCCACCTGTACGGTAAGTGGGAGAGGCAGATATGGCGGAGGCAAGGGGTCGTATCGTTCCCTGGGAGCACGTGCTCGATGTTTAAAAGCGATCACGTGCTCCGGCCCCTCAGTCCTTACTCGTTCCCCGGATGGCCAAGATCCTCAGAGCTTGGGTCTTCGGCTGATGCTGTGCAATGCCTGGTCCGTGGTAAATAAGGCTCCCTTGATTTACGATCTTATACAGAGGGAGTCCGCGGACTTTACGGGCATTACGGAGACCTGGTTGGGCACAGAGGGGGGTGTTCCCCTGGTTGAACTGTGCCCTCCAGGTTTCCGTGCATTTCATCAGCCGAGGGCCCAAGGTAGGGGTGGGGGGGTGGCGGTTGTGATTAAAGAAAGTCTAGAGCCGAGGGAGTCCACTGTGCCTCAGATAGCTGGTTGTGAATCCCTCCTTGTGAAGTGGGGCCATAGGAATCAGATGGGCCTGTTGATCGCGTACCTGGCTCCTTGCTGCGTGACTACAGCCCTGCCTGAACTGCTGGAGGTGCTGGCCGGGGTGGCAGTTGAGACTCCCAGACTTTTGGTCATGGGGGATTTCAACTTGCCATCGGCCGGCTTGTCATCAACAGTAGCTCAAGAGTTCCTGGCTTCCATGACAGCCGTGGACCTGATTCAAGTAATTGATGGCCCTACACACATGGGGGGAGGCACACTAGATCTGATTTTTATCTCTGGACAGTGGATTAATGATCTGGTATTAGGTGATTTAGTGACGGAATCGGTGTCATGGTCAGATCATTTTCTCCTTCGCCTGGACTTTCGGACCGCCGCTCACTACCACAGGGAGACGGAGCCAATGCGTTGGTTCCGTCCCAGGCGCCTGATGGACCCTGAGAGGTTCCGGACGGAGCTTGGGCCGTTCCCTGAGGATATTGCCCACGGCACGACTGAAGAACTAGTTGTGGCCTGGGAGCGGGCCGCGGCTGGGGCTTTGGACCGTGTCGTGCCTTTGCGGCTTCTGACCCGGCGTAGATCTCACTTGGCTCCTTGGTTCTCTGAGGAGCTGAGGGAGATGAAACGCCAGAGAAGACGCCTAGAGAGTACCTGGAGGTCTAGCTGTTCCGAGGCTGATCGGACACTAGTGAGATCTTTTACTAAGACCTACCTAGTGGCAATGAGGGAGGCGAAACGTTCTTACGTTTCCACCCTCATTGCATCGGCAGATAACCGCCCGGCCGCCCTGTTCCGGGTGACTCACTCCCTCCTTCATCAGGAGGGGCGGGATGACCCCCTACAGGGACGTGCTGAGGAGTTTAATGGTTATCTATACGATAAAATCATTCAGCTTCGGGATAGTTTAGACCAAAATTGCGATGATCCAAGTGGGATGGCAGAGGCACGTCTTGTTGAGGTTGTTTGGGATGAGTTTGAGACTGTGGCTCCCGAGGACGTGGACAGGTTACTGGGGAGGCTACATGCGACCACATGTTTACTGGACCCGTGTCCTTCCTGGCTGGTGCTGGCTACTCAGGAAGTGACACGAGGTTGGCTCCAGGGAATTATAAATGCTTCTTTGATGGAAGGGGTTTTCCCCGCTGCTTTGAAAGAGGCAGTGGTGAGACCCCTCCTCAAGAAGCCTTCCCTGGACCCAGCTATTTTGGGAAATTACTGTCCAGTCTCCAACCTTCGCTTTGTGGCGAAGGTTGTAGAGAGTGTGGTTGCATGGCAGCTTCCCCGGTACCTGGATGAAGCCGTCTATCTAGACCCGTTCCAGTCCGGCTTCCGGTCTGGTCACAGTACGGAGACAGCTTTGGTCGCATTGGTGGATGACCTCTGGAGGGCCAGGGATAGGGGTTGTTCCTCTGCCCTGGTCCTATTAGATCTCTCAGCGGCATTTGATACCATCGACCATGGTATCCTGCTGCACCGGTTGGAGGGGTTGGGAGTGGGAGGCACCGTTTATCGGTGGTTCTCCTCCTATCTCTCTGACCGGTCGCAGACGGTGTTGACAGGGGGGCAGAGGTCGACCGCGAGACACCTTACTTGTGGGGTGCCTCAGGGGTCGATTCTCTCGCCCCTCCTGTTCAACATCTACATGAAGCCGCTGGGTGAGGTCATCAGTGGTTTCGGGGTGAGTTATCATCTGTACGCTGATGATACTCAGCTGTACTTTTCCACCCCGGACCACCCTAACGAAACTGTCGAAGTGCTGTCCCAGTGTCTGGAAGCCGTACGGGTCTGGATGGGGAGAAACAGACTCAAGCTCAATCCCTCCAAGACGGAGTGGCTGTGGATGCCGGCACCCCGGCACAGTCAGCTGCAGCCGCAGCTGGCTGTGGGGGGCAAGTTATTGGCCCCAACGGAGAGGGTGCGCAACTTGGGTGTCCTCTTGGATGGGTGACTGTCGTTTGACGATCATTTGGCGGCCGTCTCCAAGAGGGCCTTCCACCAAGTACGCTTGGTGTGCCAGTTGTGCCCCTTTCTTGACCGGGATGCCTTATGCACGGTCACTCATGCCCTTGTCACTTCCCGCTTGGACTATTGCAATGCTCTCTACATGGGGCTGCCCTTGAAGTGCACCCGGAGGCTGCAGTTAGTCCAGAATGCAGCTGTGCGGGTAATAGTGGGAGCAACGAGTAACACCAATCCTGCGTAGTTTGCACTGGCTACCTGTGGTCTTTTGGGTGCGCTTCAAGATTCTGGTTACCACCTTTAAAGCGCTCCATGGCTTAGGACCCGGGTACTTACGGGACCGCCTGCTGTTACCTTTTGCCTTCCACCGACCCGTACGCTCACACAGAGAGGGCCTTCTCAGGGTGCCATCCGCCAAGCAATGTCGGCTGGCGGCCCCCAGGGGAAGGGCCTTCTCTGTTGGAGCTCCTACGCTTTGGAATGAACTTCCCCCTGGTTTACGTCAAGTGCCTGATCTTCGGACTTTTCGCCCTGAGCTGAAAACGCACCTAATTATTCAAGCGGGACTCGATTGAAATTTTATTGGGGTTATTTATATTTTAAGATTTTAAATTGTTTTAATTATTTCGGCCACATTATAATATGTTTTTTAAAATTTTTTTAATGTTTATATAGTATTTTTACTTGGCTGTACACGGCCCTGAGTCCTTCAGGAGAAGGGCGGTATAAAAATCGAAATAAATAAATAAATAAATAAATAAATAAATAAATAAATAAATAAATACTGCAAAATCCCCATTCCTCCCCACTCCAGGGGAAGGATACTGCAAAATCTCCATTCCTACCCTACTCCAGGGGAAGGATACTGGAATATCCCCATTCCCTCCCCACTCCTGGCAGCAGGATATTGCAAAATCTCCATTCCCTCCCCACTCCAGGGGAAGGATACTGCAATATCCCCATTCCCTTCCCACTCCTGGGGGAAGGATACTGCAAAATCCCCATTCCTCCCCACTCCAGGGGAAGGATACTGCAAAATCTCCATTCCTACCCTACTCCAGGGGAAGGATACTGCAAAATCTCCATTCCTACCCTACTCCAGGGGAAGGATACTGGAATATCCCCATTCCCTCCCCACTCCTGGCAGCAGGATATTGCCAGCCATGAGCTGGGATTACCGGCAGCTGGGGACAAAACGATGCAATGGATAGATCCACGCTTCTGGAGAATGGAGAGGCGACGTCAGCAAAAGGAAGGGAGGGGCAGGCCTGGATAAGTGCTGAGTCATGGAGCCACACCCCATGGCCTATATAAAGGATCTGCTTTCTGGCATTCTTTGAGTCAGGCAAAGTCTAACTTGGATTGCTGAAGTCACATCCTGATCTCCTGCCTGCCCTGAGAACTCTTACAGAACTTTGGCAAAGCTGCAGAGGCTTCGCGGCCTCACTTGATACAGACTTCCCCGACCCGGCCATCAGAGGAGGAGTGGGACACGACAGGCAGCCAGGGAGATGGTAAAACGGAGCAAAGCTCGCTTAACCAATGTCTCGCGTAACAACAGAAATGTGGGGGCTCAATTCTGGTCGTGTTCTATCCCCCTTCGCGTCCACTGAGCGATTGCTTAATTAGCCGGCACTATCAGCTCTGACAGCAAAATAGTGAGCGTCTGCCAAGTGTCTCTGTTATCTCCATCAACGCCGATGAGTTACCCAGGAACAAACAGTACTTCAGCTCTTAGTTAAGCAGTTAATTTGCCTGCTACGAAGAGGCACAGCAGCTCTTGCTGCCTTTATATCCTGTGGGGTGTGGCTCCATGACTCAGCACTTCCTCGGCCTGCCCCACCCCTGCTTCTGTTGTTCCCTCCTCTGCTGCCTATGAAACCTAGGGTCCAGCCAGGCCTGATTGCCATCAGCTGGGTCTGAAGATGTGGCCTGGGGGTGGGGAAAGAGTCAGGGGACGGAGGCCTCGTTATCTCTTCCACCTGGCCTGCTTCTGGCTCCTGGAGCTGAGCCAGGGAAGCTGGTGCTCCCGAGGTAAGTCCTGACGGCCCTTCCCCCTCACTTTCCAAGTCACTTTCTGGCAGGAGGCCCGGCTCCAAGTCACTTTCTGGAAGGAGGCCCGGCTCAGGGGGCGCAGACACAACAGGTCATACCTTGAGGACCACCCGCACAGATTCCCTTGCACGGGTCAACCTCAGCGGGTCATTCACCGAACTCTTTCCCAAGCAATGCAACTGTAGGCGAAGTTGTAGAAACTGAACGGTTTGGTTTTGGTGACCACAGTGGGGGGAAACTCTTGTGTTGGCATAATGTGAGTTTGGATGAACTTTTGTCTCTTCACTCAAAAAGGATATTTTGGTCAAGACGGAAACGATCTAAACCAGCGGTCACCCACTGGTGGTCCGTGGACCACCGGTGGTCCATGAGAAAATGTTGGTGCCCCCAGAAAAATTATTTTCATTTTTTATATTGCACTAAATCAGGAGTCCTCAAATTACAGCCCCTGGGATGGATACGTGCAATGACGTTTGTGTTGCTGCAGAGAACCTCCCCCTTCGGGAACTTTTTGTGTGGGTCAGAGGGGGGCAGAAATTCTGTCTTAGGGTCTGCTTCAGCCTCCTGGTGTGGGGCTTTGGGCAAAGGCTGGAGGGAAGTGCCGCTGGTGGCGAACAGCCGGAGGGTCTTGTTCCAGTGGGACTGCATCATGGCCTGGAACTGGGTGACTATCTCAGCCCGCTGAGCTGCCAGGCGCCGGTACCTGGCTTTGCACTCCTGCGGATCTTCCCTCTGCTTGGAAAGCCTATGCTCGTAGTCCTCAGTGAGGTGCTTCCGCTAAGCCTCCTTCTCGGTTAGATCCAATTTGAACTGAGCTGTTTTGCCAACTCTTTCTCCTGGTGGCTGCTTAGCTCCAGCAATTGCTTCCCGTTGGGGCTCTAAAGAGCCCAGGTGGGCAGGCAAGAAGTAATGAGTCAAGGCTGGCAAGGTGCTCCTCGACGTGAATGACACTGAGTTGGCCACGCCCATCCAGTCACATGACCACCTTGCCACGCCCACCCAGCTGGTCATTAGGCAGATCATATTACTGGTCCATGGGATTTAAAATTATGAATTTAGTGGACCCTGAGTTCCGAAAGGTTGGTGATCCCTGATCTAAAGTAGGGGTGGGTTTCAAATTTTTTTACTACCGGTTCTGTGGGTGTGGCTTGGTGGCCATGTCATGGTTGTTTTCCGGGTGTGCTTCAAGGTATTGGTTACCATCTTTAAAGCGCTCCATGGCTTAGGACCGGGCTACTTACGGGACCGTCTACTGCCGGCCTCTATCTCCCAGCGTCCGGTGAGTTCCCACAGAGAGGGACTCCTCAGGGTGCCGTCAGCCAAACAATGTCGACTGGCGGCCCCCAGGAGGAGGGTCTTCTCTGTGGGGGCTCCTACCCTGTGGAACGAACTTCCCCTCGGGCTTCGACAACTACCTGACCTTAGGACCTTTCGCCGCGAACTTAAAACCTATTTATTTCATATGGCTGGACTGGCCTGATTTTAATTTTAAATTTTAATTGAATTGTGATGGGTTTTAAATTTTTGTAATCTTATGGGGTGTAATGTTATTTTAAATTTTCTGGCACATCTGAATCAATTTTTTAAGGGTTGTTTTAATTATTGTGTATGTTTGTTTGTATTTTATTTGCCTGTTCACTGCCCTGAGTCCTTTGGGAGAAGGGCGCTATACAAATTAAAACATTATTATTATTATTATTATTATTATTATTATTATTATTATTATTATTATTATTATTATTATTATTATTATTATTATTATTATTATCGTGGGCGTGGCAGGGGAAGGATACTGTGAAATCTCCATACCCTCCCCAATCCAGGGGAAGGTTACTGTAAAATCTCCATTTCCTCCCGATCAGCTGGGACTTGGGAGGCAGAGAATAGATGGGGGCAGGCCCAGTCAGAATTTTTACTACCGGTCCTCCGAACTACTCAAAATTTCCGGTACCGGTTTTCCAGAACTGGTCAGAACCTGCTGAAACCCACCTCTGATCTAAAATTCAGTTAATGGACAGGTTAGCTTCCTGCGGGAAGTTGGCCCAGTGATGCTTTGTGGCATAAACCATCATGGGCTGGGTTTTCCAGAGCCACTCAACCAAAGCTAAGCAGGCCACATTCTGGCTTAAAATGTGGTATGAACCAGTGGTAGGATTCAGCGCTGGAGCATTGTGAAATGGGTAGCGGCGACTGTGGGAGGCTCTGCCCACCCGCCTGGACCTAATGCGTTGACTACTGTGCATGCGCGGAGATGGCGCGTGGGGTCACATTTGCAAACCAGTAGGGAAGGTTAAGTGAATTCCATTTCGGGTATGAACCCACAAAACTAAAATAGCCATGGAGAAAGCTTGCGAATGAACGGTGCGGTAAACCAATTTAACTTGAAAAATTCTCCTTGTTTACTTACGATACAATTCCCCTTGGTTTAAATTAACTCTCCTCAATGGGATCTCCTTTGGACCTCTCAACTAACCCTTTGCTCCCCCAAATCAGAACCTTAATCTTTTATCGGAGGCTCATTATTCCTTTCCCCCCACCCCCACCCCACCCCACCCCCACCCCGAAATCTGAATGGGTCTAGAACAACAACAACAACAAAAATCTCCCTGCTATCTAATCTCATTTTCTGTCCAAAATGCATGAAGTTGATTAAACAAGAGCTCACGCATTTAATAATTCCCCCAGTGAAATTAAAAATTAAACTTCCTAGGGGCTGCTCGGGAAATTTCAAGGCCCTCGTGTAAATCCCGAAGGGTGTGTGTGTGTGTGTGTCTCTCTCTCTCTCTCAGTACAATTTTTATTTTGCAGCTCGAAGTTGTTGCCTTGTGGTTTGTTTGGGGGTTTTTTTCGGCACAGAAGAACAAATTGCAGTTTGCTTGCGTTCTATATCCTCTCTTGTGTTTTTCCTTTCTTCGGTCTGGGGAAGGAAGCTGGACTGGAGACAATCCAGTTGTGCAATTGTCACCCGTAAGAGCAGTGAAGCGGGGGAGGTGGGTGGCCGGTGGTGGTGGGGGAAGAGTGAGGAGGGAGAATTAAAAAAAAAAACTAAGGTTGGGCGGGGGGGGGGGGGGGGAAGAGAGAAAGATCTAACTTAACACAAGAGAAACTATCTTGCACTTGGTGAGTTACTTAGCAACAGCACAAATAGCCCGGGAAGTAAAAGAAAAGAAGTAGTGTGTGGCAAAAATATGGGAGTGAGGGAGTGTGACAGAATGCATACGGGACTGATCATCTTCGGCTTGTTGGAAAAGAGAGCTTTGGACCAGTGATGTGGAAAAAACACCCCCCCCAAAAAAAACACCTTAGAAGACGTGCAGGAGAGACTGTGCAACGGAGGAATGTAGGAGGACTTGCAGAAATGCCCCGCTAGAAAGAAGAATATTGCATCCAGTTTGGGTTGCCACGATATATTTTTTTTTTAAAGAAAGATCTTGAGACTTTTAAGAAAAAGCGCAGAGAAGATCAACAAAGGTGATTAGGAGACCGGAGGGTAAAACATACAAAGAACGGTTTGCAGCAAATAGATGGGGAAGAAATGGAGGTAGGGACAGATTTTACTTTTTCTGGGCTCCAAGATCACCGCAGATGGGGACTGCAGCCAAGAAATTAAAAAACGCTTGCTCCTGGGAAGGAAAATCTAGACAGTATGGCAAATCTAGACAGTATTCTAAAAAGCGGAGATATCGCCCTGCCTACAAAAGTGCGTCTAGTCAAGGCCATGGTTTTCCCAGTTGCAATGAAAGTTGGACCAAAAATAATTGCTACCAACCTGCCTTCCATTGAGGACCTGTATACTGCACGAATCAAGAAGAGGGCCGTGAAAATATTTACAGATCCCTCACATCCAGGACATAAACTGTTTCAACTCCTATGCTCAAAACGACGCTATAGAGCACTGCACACCAGAACAACTAGACACAAGAACAGTTTTTTCCCGAAGGCCATCACTCTGCTAAACAAATAATTCCCTCAACACTGTTAAACTATTTACTAAAACTGCACTACTATTATTCTTCTCATCGTTCCCATCACCAATCTCTTTCCACTTATGACTGTATGACTGTAACTTTGTTGCTGGCAATCCTTATGATTTATATTGATATATTGACCATCAATTGTGTTGTAAATGTTGTACCTTGATGAACGTATCTTTTCTTTTATGTACACTGAGAGCATATGCACCAAGACAAATTCCTTGTGTGTCCAATCACACTTGGCCAATAAAAATTCTATTCTATTCTATTCTATTCTATTCTATTCTATTCTATTCTATTCTATTCTATTCTATTCTATTCTATTCTATTCTATTCAGAAGGCTGAGCGTCAAAGAATTGAGGCCTTTGACCTCTGGTGCTGGAGAAGACTCCTGCGAGTCTCTTGGACTGCAAGGGGATTCAACCAGTCAGTCCTAGAGGAGATCAACCCTGACTGCTCTTTAGAAGGCCAGATCCTGAAGATGGAAACTCAAATAGTTTGGCCACCTAATGAGAAGGAAGGACTCGCTGGAGAAGACCCTAATGCTGGGAAAGATTGAGGTCAAAAGAAGAAGGGGATGGCAGAGAACGAGGTGGCTGGATGGAGTCACCGAAGCAGTCGGCGTGAGCTTAAATGGACTCCAGAGGCTGGTAGAGGACAGGAAGGCATGGAGGAACATTGTCTATGGGGTCGCGATAGGTCGGACACGACTTCCCAACTAACAACAACAAAGTTTAATGAAAAGAAGGACTAGGGGTGACTTATAGGAGTCTTCCAATACCTGAGGTGCTGCCACAAAGAAGAGGGAGTCGAGCTATTCTCCAAAGCACCTGAGGGCAGGACAAGAACCAACGGGTGGAAACTAAAGATGGAGAGAAGCAACCTAGAACTGAGGAGAAATTTTCTGACCGTGAAGAGAACGATTCATCAGTGGAACTGGCTTGCCTCCAGAAATTGTGGGTGCTCCATCAATGGAGTCTGTAGAGATTCTCAGTGAACCCCCACCCCCGGGAAAGTCCAGTTCTCTCCTGAAAAAGCACCTTCAGGACATCCATCAATGGACGTTTTTAAGAAGAGGCTGGACAGCCATTTATCTGAAATGTTATACGGTTTCCTGTGTGAGTCCTGCTGGTTGGACGAGGACAGGGTAGACCCCGATCTCTGGTCTGTGAACCAGCACGCCAAAAACTGGGCCACGCAAACAAGTGAAGCCTAATCCTCCGATCTGTGGAGAAACCTGGGCCTCTGGTGGCTCAACAGGCTAATGCAGCCTGTTATTAACAGCAACTGCTTGCAATATTGCAGGTTCAAGTCCCGCCAGGCCCAAGGTTGACTCAGCCTTCCATCCTTTATGAGGTAGGTAAAATGAGGATCCAGATTGTTGGGGGGCAATAAGTTGACTTTGTATATAGTATACAAATGGATGAAGACTATTGCCTGACATAGTGTAAGCCGCCCTGAGTCTTCGGAGAAGGGCGGGATATAAATGCAAATAATAATAAAACAAAACAAAAAAAAAAAAAACCTCTCCCCACGGAATCGGTCCCCGATGCCCAAATGGTTGTGGGCCGCTGGACTAGAAGATCTCCAAGGTCTCTTCTAAATCTGTTATTCTGTTAAGGGGTCTTCTCTCTCTCTCTCTTTCCTCTTCTCTCTCTCTCTCTCTTCTCTTCTCTTCTCTTCTCTACTCTCTCTCCCCCTCTTTTCTCTTCCCTCTCTCTATTCTCCCCTCCTCTCTTCTCTCTCCTCTCTCCTTTTTTCTTCTCGTCTCTTCTCTCTCTGTGTCTCTGTCTGTCTGTCTCTCTCCCTCCCCTCTTCTCTCCTGCGCTGTTTCTTTTCTTTTCTTCTCTTTTCTTTTCTTCTCTCTCTCTCTCTGTGTCTCTCTTTGTCTCTTTCTCCTCTCCCTCTCTCCTTCTCTCTCCTCTCTAGCTCCTCTCCCTCTCCCTCTCTTCCCCTCTGTCTCTTTCTCCTCTCTCCTCTCTCTCCTCTCTCTCTCTCCTCCTCTCTCTCCTCTCCCTCTCTCTCCCTGTTCCTCCTCTCTCTCTCTGTCTCTTCCCACCCACTCTCTCTGTCTCTTCCTCTCCTCTCTCTCTCTCTCTTCTCTTCCTCTCCTCTCTCCTTCTGTCTCTCTCTCTCCTCTCTCTCTCTCTGTCTCCTCTCTCTCTCTCTCTCTCCCCTTTGTTTCTCCTCTCTCCCTCCCTCCCTCTCTCTCTGTCTCTCCCCACCCCCTCTCTCTGTCTGTCTCTCCTCTCCCCTCTCTCCATCTCTCTGTCTCTATCTCTCTCTTTCCCCTTTCTCTGTGTCTCTCTTTCCTCTCTCTCTCTCTCTCTGTCTCTCTCTGTCTTGAAAAAGCTAGGAGCTGGTGTTTACCTGGAAAAAGTGTACTTTGGCTTGCTAAGATAAGTAGACCGCATTCAGAGTGTCAACAAAATATGGGTGTAAGTCAGTGTGTTACAATATTACCCGAACTGCCTGTCTACCGCTGTTAAGTTGCCAGCCACCACCAGTCTTGTTGGCCCATGTTTTTCAGACCTACAATCCATCAAACCATGTCTTGTTTACGATTTAGCAGCCATCAAGAAGCAGCCAGCTGCAGTGTAGTTTGGGGGTGGGGAAATATTAGGTTTAGTCATCTTAGTTTTTCATTGTAGGGTTCTAATCCTAACCCTAACCAGAGCTTATAAAACATTTGCTAGACCAATTCTTGAATACAGCTTGCCTGTCTGGAACCCATACCACATTTCAGACATCAATACAATTGAACGCGTCCAGAAATATTTTACAAGAAGAGTTCTCCGCTCCTCTGAATACAACAAAATACCTTATGCCACCAGACTTGAAATCTTGAATTTTAGAAAACTTAGAACTCCGCCGCCTTCAACAGGACCTGTGTTTAACTCATAGAATCATCTATTGCAATGTCCTTCCTGTTGAAGACTTCTTCAGCTTCAATTGCAACAATACAAGAGCAAACAATAGATTTAAACTCAATGTTAACCGTTTCAATCTTGATTGCAGAAAATATGACTTCTGTAACAGAGTTATCAGTGCTTGGAACACACTACCTGACTCTGGTCTCTTCCCAAAATCCCCAAAGCTTCAACCAGAAACTATCTACCATTGACCTCACCCCATTCCTAAGAGGTCTGTAAGGGGCGTGCATAAGAGCACAAACGGGCCTACCGTTCCTGTCCTATTGTTTCCTTTCATTATATCCAATTAATATAGTTATTACATACTTATGCTCATATATATGCTTATATATTATGTAGTTATTTTCATGCTTATGCTTATATACACTGTCGTGACAAATAAAAATAAATAAAATAAATAATCCTGAGTTCCTTAATTTTGAGAGAGCTGAAAGGAAACAAAGCCGCGGGAAATGGTGGGGTTGAGATTAGCTCTCGCTACATCGGATCACACAATGGCTGTCTTTGGTCCCTTCCTGAATGCCAATTTTCTCTTTTGACTTATAATGCAGTTTGGCTCACTTGTCCGAGCCACCTGAAGTTTTGATCTCCTGAACCTGGATGTATTAGCAGGTATGTGCGTTTCGGCAAATGGATGCTATCAGAAGAGCTGTGTTCTGTCCCCCTTCGCCTCCGTCCGAGAGATGGCTTAATTAGCCGGCACTATCAGCTCTGGCAGCAAAATAGCGAGCATCTGCCAAGTGTCTCTGTTATCTCCATCAACGCCGATGAGTCACCCAGGAACAAACAGTACTTCAGCTCTTAGTTAAGCAGTTAATTTGCCTGCTATGAAGAGGCACAGCAGCTCTTGCTGCCTTTATATCCTGTGGGATGTGGCTCCATGACTCAGCACTTCCTAGGCCTGCCCCACCCCTGCTTCTGTTGTTCCCGCCTCTCCTGCCTACGAAACCTAGGGTCCAGCCAGGCCTGATTGCCATCAGCTGGGTCTGAAGGCGTGGCCTGGGGGTGGGGAAAGAGTCAGGGGATGGAGGCCTCGTTATCTCTTCCACCTGGCCTGCCTCTGGCTCCTGGAGCTGAGCCAGGGAAGCCGGTGCTCCTGAGGTAAGTCCTGACAGCCCTTATCCCTCACTTTCCAAGGCCCGGCTCGGGGGTGGGTGGGCGCAGACACAACAAGCTGCCTCAGAAGGGAGGGGAGTAAAAGGGATTTTGCATCTTGGATCAGGAACCCTCAAAGTGTTTGACTGCCAAGCCATTGGATGACCCTATTAAACTCAAAGCGGTTTCTGCTTTTTTCAGTTCTACCCCTACATCCTTGCCAGATATCCACATCTGTGCCTGCAGTCCTTGTCATTTTATGAAAATGTTACCCATCTGCTAATCTGACCCAATGGCGCTTTTTCCGAAAGGCAACTGGATTTTCTGGGTTTTGTTTGTTTGTTTGAAAACTGAAGAAGCTTCTTGGATGAGAAGCGAAACGTTTTCAAAGAAAAGAGAAAAAAACCCCCCAAGAAAGTCCATTTGCCTCTTGGAAAAAAAAAACACGTTTGGGATAACCATGATCTAGATGTCTCTACCATCCACTCCCTGAGGTTTCCCCACATCCACCCCCAAAAAGTCCACATCTCACAAAAAAAACTCCCGTCAACATGCGGGAGGGTGTCACAAATGTGACACACCCAACTGCGTGTTAGTTGGGCTTCTGACTGAGCCTTAAACGTGCCTCCAAAGGCAATCATTGCTAGCCTACATGAATATCAGGGTGTTTGTTGCAAGAGGTTGAATAACAACAACAACACAAACAGCATAAACAGAGGGATAGAATCAAGATCACGTGAAGTGTTAATACCACTTTATAACGCCTTGGTAAGGCCACACTTGGAATATTGCATTCAATTTTGGTCGCCGCGATGTAAAAAAGATGTTGAGACTCTAGAAAGAGTGCAGAGAAGAGCAACAAAGATGATTAGGGGACTAGAGGCTAAAACATATGAAGAACGGTTGCAGGAACTGGGTATGTCTAGTTTAATGAAAAGAAGGACTAGGGGAGACATG